>NC_073230.2:137757500-138057500 GCF_029281585.2 Gorilla gorilla gorilla
TCCAACTCCTGACCTCAGGTGATCCACCCGCCTCGGCCTTCCAAAGTGCTGGGATTACAGGTGTGAACCACTGCACCTAGCCCTGTTTCTCTTTTTAAATATACAATTTTAGGATCCCTTTTTTTTTTTTTTTTTTTGAGATAGGAGTCTCATTCTGTCACCCAAGCTGGAGCGCAGTGGCACAATCTCTGCTCACTGCAACCTCTGCCTTCTGGACTCAAGTGATCCTCCCACCTCAGCCTCCCAAATAGCTGGGACCACAGGGCGTGCCACCACACCCGGGTAATTTTTGTATTTTTTGTAGAGATGAGGTTTTACCATGTTGCCCAGGCTGATCTTGAACTCCTAAATTCAAACAATCCACCCACCTTGGCCTCCTAAAGTGCTGGGATTACAGGTGTGAGCCTCTGCACCTGGCCTTATAATACTCTTTATTGTAAATTTCATATGACCAGTTGATTCTTACCAAAAGCTTTTGTTGATTTTTGTCAAACGCTGATATTTCTAGCCAACCTATGATTGCAACTGACAAGCAAGTATAGTTCTGACATGAATATTGGTTGATATTTTGATTTACATTAATGAGCAAGGCAAAAGTGAAATAACAAAGTTGTGTATTGGAACTTTACTCGTTTGTCAATGACGTGGGCAACTTCTTTGCTAAATTAGGTAAGTCTTCAAATACTGAAAGGCTATTTTCTCAGATTTTTCTGTGCCCAAAATATAATAGCTACAGACACATCTTTAAGTTTAATCTGCATAATTAACATTTTCTCTATCACTTTAGTTTAGACAATCAACAGAACAATAAATCAAACCCTGATTTGTAGCACTTGCTGATTTCAAGCTAGCTAACAAGATGAAGTTCCTGAACACACCCTGGGAAGAGATATGCAGCAGCCCACCACTGTATACTGTTTCTTTTCTTTTCTTTTTTTTGAGACAGAGTCTTGCTTTGTCGCTTAGGCTGGAGTGCAGTGGCACCATCTTGGCTCATTACAACCTCCACCTCCCGGATTCAAGCGATCCCCCTGCCCCAGCCTCCCAAGTAGCTGGACTACAGGTACCCACCACCACACCCGGCTAATTTTTGTAGTTTTAGTTGAGACGGGGTTTCACCTGTTGACCAGGCTAGTCTCGAACTCCTGACCTCAGGCGATCAACCCACCTCGGCCTCCCAAAGTGCTGGGATTATATTCATGAGCCACCAAGCCCAGCCAAGTTTATATCATTTAAGTTTTAAAGGCTGGGCACAGTGGCTCACACCTGTAATCCCAGCACTTTGGGAGGCCGAGGCAGGTGGATCACCTGAGATCGGGAGTTCCAGACCAACCTGACCAACATGGAGAAACCCTGTCTCTACTAAAAATACAAAATTATCTGGGTGTGGTGGTGCATGCCTGTAATCCCAGCTACTCGGGAGGCTGAGGCAGGAGAATTGCTTGAAGATGGGAGGCGGAGGTTGTGGCGAGCCGAGATCACGCCACTGCACTCTAGCCTGGGCAACAAGAGCAAAACTCTGTCTCAAAACAAAAAAAAGTTTTAATAATTGCTGTGTTTAACAACTGGTTTGTAGCATTCCTGAAAATGTAACAACCAGCTCTCGTGACCTGTTTTGGTCTGGCTCCAGCATAAAACTGTGCCACTGCCTTCTCCTTTGCACACTGTTTCCAAATAAATAAGCTTCTCAGTTTAGTTAACAGGTGTCCATTTCTTTAAAAAAAAAAAAAATCTCCTTTTCTCCCATGAGATGGGGTAGGGAAGATGAACTCCCTTTTTCCTATCCTTAGACTTCCCTGGGCAGGTGAACAAGTCACATGGAAGTTTGGTGAGAGGCTTCACTGGGAGGCAAGAGGACTAAAGCCTGTGTGTTCCCGAGAGCCTTCCTTGCATCTGGCCAGCTCACTGCTGCCTTGGCATAACTTTGGGAGGGTCATTTTTCCCATTTGGGGTAAGGCTGAATGTTTACAAAGTGGAATAGGCTGCATTACTGCTGGTTTGTAGTTGGTGGAAAGAGGGAGAAAAGAGCCTGGCACATCCTCTGTCCTTCCTCTTCTTCTTTTTTCTTTTTTTTTTCCCTTTTCTGTTGTCACCATCACATTCCTCGATGTCATTCCTGCCATTGTGAGCTGACAGGCCCTCCCAGCCCTGGTGGACAGCCCATAAGTAAATGGGGAGGAAATGCTGGGGAGGTGGGGGCAGATCACATCAACATCCTGGCGTTGGGCTGGGTCGGCGTGGAGCCCCAGAAATGTTCCCAAGCCCATTCTTACCAAGAACCAATGAGTAAAATCAGGGGCCTCCCACCTGAGGTCAGGGAACCAGGCCCTGGAGTGGAACTCGGGGTGGAAAATGGCCTTCTTTGTCAACTGATTCATTCTCCAGAATTCAGTTTGTTCTCCAACTCGGTGGTGTTTGAAAGCAACTTTATCCAGGTACCCTTGTGGAGCTCAGGGCCAGCTGTCTTTCTGTTTCCAAAACCTGTTCCTAGGTTGGTTAGGAGATGCTGTGGCCTTTTAAAGCCCTGGGGGGGGGGTGGGGGCGGGGGGACAAAGCCACCAAAGCTAGAGAAAACCAGAAGGTCTGGGTCCCAAGTTCACCTCCATTTGTGCCTACCGTATGATAGAGCTACCTGCAGATCATCTGTTCTAGGGAAATTGATTTATGCTTTACAAATGAGAGATCAGAGCTCAGTCTCCAGGCAGGGTTCACAGGCCCTTTCTGGGCCACTTGTCCAAAGTGGATGGTTACAGGGAATGAAGGTTGCTGTTAGAAACTCTGCTCTGAAATCCATCCTCCTCACTCTGGGATGGTTTAGAAACAGCCTTGTTTGAAAGCAAAGACACTGGGTAAATAGGTCTTGCCCAGATCCTACCATTCCCTGAAAGGATGGTGGTGACATGACCAATGGAAGTGAGCCTGGGATGGGGCCACTGGGAGTGGAAGGTGGTCGTTTTCATAAGTATCAAGTCTTAACGCGGGTGCTGCCTGCCTCCCTCTAGCGGTCTAGCCTGAACCCGTGCTCCTGCGCAGGAGAGCATAACCAGTTAATCAGCCAGTAAGCACACACTAAACATCTACTGAGTGCAGGGCAGGAGGTGCAGAGAAAGATCAGAGTGTCCCTGGCCAGGAAGCCTATGAGTTTGGTTTACCTGTTATTTGGTAACTGTCTAAGCAAGCTCTATGTCAGAGAGCTTGGGCCAGCTGATGCACCAGGCATGACTGCAGAGAGCAGGTGCTGGGGGCATTCAGGGCATTCTCTCTGGACTTTGGCAGTTGAAGAAGGCTTTCCAGAAGGGTCTTAAGCCATTCTTTGAGAGACTGCTGAGATTTTGGTAAGTGGAAGAGCAGCGGGGAGGCTATCCCAGACAGAGGGGCTTCAAAGTACCTAAGGAAAGGCAGGGAGGCTGGAATGCAAGGTCTGCAAGACACAGACCCATTCAAATGGAGTGGGAAAGTAGCCAGGGGTTATAGGAGAGAAGGTGGGAACAGTTTGAGGTGGGTCTTGGGCTTAATTTGGAGACTCTTCACAGAGCAGCGAGCTACTCCCTAATGGAGTCCCCGGATTTTGGAGAGCTATGTTTATGGCTCCTGTCGCTCCACGGTCCCTTTGCTGCGCCCCAGGAGATGTGTAGTTGGGTGATCAGCTGGCAAACCTGGGGCGAGCTCATTCCTAACATACCCTTGGTGGAGACAGAGCAGTAACATGGGAAGTCCAGTCTCAGGATCCAATTTCTAGTCATTTCTATTTGGGTGTAATGATTCAGCTGCAAATTTCTTCTCTTAATGTGTGCTTTTTTTTTGAGATGGAGTCTCACTCCGTTGCCCTGGCATGGTCTAGGCTCACTGCAACCTCTGCCTCCTGGGTTCAAGCAGTTCTCCTATCTCAGCCTCCCGAGTAGCTAGGACTACAGGCGTGCACCACCTCACCCAGCTAATTTTTTTGTGTTTTAGTAGAGATGGGGTTTCACCATGTTGGCCAAGATGGTCTTGATCTCTTGACCTCATGATCTGCCCGCCTTGGCCTCCCAAAGTGCTGTTTTCTTTGGCCTAATATTAAAACTGTTTAGATTCTCTGAATGGACACTAAGTGACCTGGGTAGCAGCAAACTTAGAACGTGCTAGGGAGAGGCTGACCCTCACAGAAAAGTTCAAAGTTTGATTTTTTAAAAAAAAATTTTTCGATAGAGACAGGATCTCACTATGTTGCCCAGGCTGGTCTTGAACTCCTGGCTTCAAGTGATACTCCGGCTTTGGACTCCCAAAGTGCTGGGATTATAGGCATGAATGACCGCACACAGTCCAAAGTTTACTTGAAGTGATGCAATCCACATATTAGTTATAGTTATAATTGTTATAGTACAGTTACACTGCTTCCTCTCTCCCCCTTCCTGCACATCGCCATCACTATCATCATCTCAAAGCAGCATTACCCACAAACATTTATTGAGCACTTACTCTCAATGTGTACAACCCTTTGTGTTTTGCAGAGGATATGAATTCATTCCTCAACAAGGGCTCCAAGAAGTGTCACTTTTTTTTTTCAAAATCAAAATTCACTTTTCTGGGAACACCATCTGGTCAGGCTGGTGGGAAATTACACTTCAGTCATCCCTGGGGCTTTCCCTCATCCCCAGTTCCACCAAGGACTGGGCAATGGTGTCGATGGTTTTACAAAGTCTAGAACATTGGCTGGGCATAGTGGCTCGTGCCTGTGATCCCAGCACTTTGGGAGGCTGAGAAGGGAAGATCACTTGAGCCCAGGAGTTTGACACCAGTCTGGGCAACATAGTGAGACCCCATCTCTATTTTCTAAAAAAAGTGTAGAGCATTGGGAGAAGGCCCTCTGGCCTTGGGAACATAGGGGTCCCTCCTCATATGTTCCTTACCCAGGTCCCTGTGGCTCCTTAGTGGCCACAGCTCTGGTGCTTTTCTGCCAGCCGTGCACAGTGAGGTGGGGGGTGTCTTAGCTGAGACACACTGCCCAGTGGTGGGCATCCAGTCTTTCTGTCCTGTGATGGCTGCCTTCTGCTTCAAGAGAATAGGTCCTCATTCCACTCAAGACCCAGCAACAAGATAGCCCCTCCATCATCCTGGGAGAAGTGCTCCAAACTTCCCTCAACTCAAGCTGTCTGGGTCTTCCCCATTCAACAGCTTTTTCCTCACTTTCCTCTCCTTCTGGGACTTTCTTCACACAATCTCCCTTTTGGGCCATTAGAAACCAGTGCTGGCTTCTCCTGCCCAAACATGGGGGAATGAAAACTTCAGTGCCACTCAGCTTTTTCTTGCTAGTGCATCTTTTTACAGTTAGATAAAACAGAGGACCCAGAGAAGAATGACACAGGGTTCCTGCAGCCAAGGACCTTAAAGTGTATTTGGGGAGACCAATGAAAAGGATCAATAGCAGGTCAGGGCCCAGCCCAGTGTGTGCACACCTGCCCCCAAGATGATGTGCCACTTTCCAGCATCTGTATTCTTCCACCCCTTGTTTTCTGCTCCTTTCTGACCCATGTACCTGAGGCTGATTTCCAGGTCACTAAGCCCGGGAACTGGAGAGATGTCTGTGAAGGGTCTGCCACCATGATCCTCGGGGTGACCTCCTCGGTGCCCTCCCTGCCACTCCCCAATGTCCTCCTGATGGCCAATGTTACCTGGCCCCAGGGTCCATTTACCACCTGGAGCACACCTGGTGATGCCCCAGTCATCAACCTCAGCAGGTAAAGGCTTGAGGGAGGGCGGGAAGGGATGGAATGATTGACTGGGATATGCATTGCTTTGTAGCTGGATTTTAGATCAAAAGAAAAGACAGTGTTCTTTAGTGCATAAACCCTGTAGAACTCATTCATTCATTTGTTTAGCAACGATTTATTTAGTATCTTTTTTTTTTTTTTTTTTTTTTGAGACAGAGTCTCGCTCTGATGCCCAGGCTGGAGTGCAGTGGCGGGATCTCGGCTCACTGCAAGCCCCGCCTCCCGGGTTCACGCCATTCACCGAGTAGCTGGGACTACAGGCGCCTGCCACCATGCCCAGCTAATTTTTTTTTTGGATTTTTAGTAGAGATGGGGTTTCACCGTGTTAGCCAGGATGGTCTCGATCTCCTGACCTCGTGATCCACCTGCCTCGGCCTCCCAAAGTGCTGGGATTACAGGCGTGAGCCACCACGCCTGACCTTATTTATTTAGTATCTATATTTACCAAGCACTGTGCTTCGTGCTGGGATAGGGCAGTACCCAGTCCTTGTCTCGAGCCTCGTTTTTGAAAATCTTGGCTTCCTTTTCTGTAAATGTGTGTGTGTGTATATATGTGTGTGTGTATATAGACACGTTTCCATGTCTTTTAAAATCTTTTTGTAAATATCATTTCGATAATTTCTTTAGTAATATGAGTGAATTAAAATTCACTTGACAAGTCCCTAATATTAGACATTTAGAAATGATTCTTTGTCAATATAGATAGAGGGGGTTTCCAAGGAAAAGGTGGGGATACGAAAGTCAAACACGACTATGAAATGCTGAGATTGAAAAAAAAATACTAGATATACAGGAGACAGCTATCCTTTTCCTTGCCCTTTCGACACAGTAAGTCAGGATATAGGGAGAAAGAGTCCTAGAAACTGAGTCAAGAAATCTTAGTTCCAGGTCACTCTTAGTAAGATCTAAACTTGGGCAAATCACTTAGCCTCTCTAAGCCTCAGCCTCGAAATCTGTAAAGCGGAATTAATCATACTTATCTTGGCAGGGCACAGTGGCTCACATCTGTAATCCTAGCTCTTTGGGAGGCTGAGGTGGGAGGATCGCTTGAAGCCAGGAGTTCAAGACCAACCTGGGCAACATAGGGAGATCCTGTTACTACCAAAAAATACCAAAAAAATTAGGTGGGTGTACTGGCACACACCTGTATTCCTACTAAAGTCCTGGAAATTGGAGAAGAGTCAGTCTTAGTAATCACCCCCACTTTCATTACATGAGCTTTCTCCCTTCAGCATCCCCCAAGCAGAGAGGTAGGAGGCCAGTGACGCTGAGCCACCTCTAGGTGGGCACCCACATGGTCGATTGAAACCATGGGCTCTCCCATGGAAATGTCCTGATTATGTCCAGGCTTCTCCCCCTGAAGTACGTGGAGCTACGAATCTACGACTGGCTCCAGTGCATCCTGAGGGTTAGGACAGTGACCGAAAAGATCTACTATCTGAAGCTCCACGAAAAACACCCAGAGATTGTGTTTCAATTCTGGGTCCGCTTGGTGAAAATTCTGCAGAAAGGCCTGTCCATCACCACCAAAGACCCGAGAATCAAATTCACTCACTGCCTGGTACCCAAGATGCCCACCAACTCCACAGAAACAACAGTAAGTGGGCCTCCCTCCGGGACCTGTCGAGAAATAAGTATATATAAGTATATATGTAAGTGTCTGTGTATATATATATATAGACATGTTTCCATGTCTTTTAAAAGCTCTTTGTAAATATCATTTTGATAATTTCTATTCAGTAGTATGAATGAATTAATACTATGAATTATTTGACCAGTCCCTAATATTAAGACATTTAGAAATGTTTCTTTTTTTTTTTTTTTTTTTTTTTTTTTTTTTTGAGACAGAGCCATGCCCTGTCACCCAGGCTGGAGTGCAATGGCGCGATCTCGGCTCACTGCAACTTCCACCTCCCGAATTCAAGTGATTCTTGTGCCTCAGCCTCCAGAGTAGCTGGGATTACAGGCGACCGCCACCATGCCTGGCTAATTTTTGTATTTTTAGTAGAGATGGGGTTTCACCATGTTGGCCAAGCTGGTCTTGAACTCCTGTCCTCAAGTGATCCACCCACCTTGGCCTCCCAAAGTGCTGGGATTACAGGTGTGAAACTCTGTGCCTGGCCTGTATTTGTTTATTATTGTAAATAATGCTAAAACAAGCATTTATATGTATGATCTACATTTCTGATTATATTCTCAGTTAGGTTTTTAGAAGTAGAATTCAAAGAGCATGAACATTTTCAAGGCTCTTAACACATATTGCCAGATTATTTCCATAAATATCATACCAAATTATACTCTCACCAATCATATGAGTGTCTGTAGTCTGGGTGCAGTGGCTCACACCTGTAATCCTAACACTTTGGGAGGCCAAGGCAGGTGGATCACCTCAGGTCAGGAGTTCGAGACCAGCCTGCCCAACATGGTGAAACCCTGTCTCTACTAAAAATACAAAAATTAGCCAGGCATGGTGGCAGGCCCCTATAATACTACTCAGGAAGCTGAGGCAGGAGAATTGCTTAAACTCAGGAAGCAAAGGTTGCAGTGAGCTGAAATTGTGCCAATTTACTCCAGCCTGGATGAAAGAGTGAAACTCCATCTCAAAAAAAAAAAAAATTAGTATGTTACTGTGTATCTTATTACAATTAAGCAGTAAATGTTTTAATGCATTTCCTAGTATAATAGGTAAAGAAGTGGCGTCTCTGATTTTCAATGAGTTTCAGCATTGTTACATACATATATACATATGTAACAATCATTACATTGTTATGTATTTGTAGTTATATATAACACAAGATTGTTTTTATATATATATATATTAATGCCATATATATGGCATTGTCTGTTGTGTTCTTTGGCCATTTTTCTATTGGCAATCTTGTGTTTCTCTAAATTGATTTGTAAAATTAAACTTTTTTTTTTTGAGATGGAATCTCACTCTGTCACCAGGCTAGAGTGCAGTGGTGTAATCTTGGCTCACTGAAACCTCCGCCTCCCAGGTTCAAGCGATTCTCCTGCCTCAGCCTTCCGAGTAGCTGGGACTACAAGTGTGCGCCACCACGCCCAGCTAATTTTTGTATTTTCAGTAGAGACGGGGTTTCACCATGTTGGCCAGGATGGTCTCGATCTCTTGATCTTGTGATCCAACCACCATGGCCTCCTAAAGTGCTGGGATTACAGGTGTGAGCCACTGCGCCCAGCCTAAAATAAAACTTTTTATACATTGGGATTTTGGACCCTTACAAGTTTTTACAAATATTTCTTCAAGTATTTGCCCTTCCTCTTTGGTTTATTTAGGGTACGTCTTTGATACACATAAGGCCTTTCCAGGTCCTGCTTGGTGTAGAAGCACAGGAAGGAAGGCCAATAGATTGGACTGTTCAAAACCTTCAGATTTCAGAATCTAAATGCTTTCCTCCTCTCACTTAAGTTCTGTGCTTCAGGTATGTTATTGACTCTGAAGGTCAGCAGTTTTACAGCCTGACAGCTCTGCCTCTGAACGTTCAGATGTGCACTCAGGACAGAGCAGCCACTGCAGTTGACCAGGGAGCAGGTGTGACCCTGCCAGGGGTCTCATTTCTTGTTGGATGATTCTCGGGACTTAATGCTGAAGGAACAGGTTCCCAGGGTTAGGGTGTGAAACTCAACTGTAATATCACAAACCCCTTCAAAGTTCTACCCCGAGGAGGCCAAGAACTCTCTGAGCAGACTTAGGCATCTGACGCTAAATTTCTCCATCCAGCCTGAAAACAGCCTCCTGTCATCCTCCCAGCCCAGCGAGCCCCTCGTGCTGCTGGCGGCTGAGCAGACCAGTGGCAGTTTCTCACAGCTCTCAGGAAAGCCCCAGCTCACAGCAGACAGGCGGGTCCTCTGTGGGGTCAGCTCCAGATCCCTTCCTCCAGTGTGAAGTCATGGGGTCAACGAACCTATCTCAGTTCCTTCTTTGTATTCTTTGTATTTTAGATAGTCATGCACATGGCTTTTTCTGTCAATTTTATTGTAAGCCTGCCTTTGAAAACAAGGTCTTCGGCTCTTTGATCTGAATATTCACTTCTTAGGCAAACTCCAATGTTTTCTAATGACAGGTGTTCAATAAAAGGAATGAGGGATGAGAAAATTAATTCAAAGAAGTGTAAGCTAACAAAGCAGGCTCATGGTGGAGTTAGCTATTGACTATTTCCAATCCAAGCTCACAAGGATCCCTGGGATAAAACCCTAGTTCTCTTTGCCTCATCTGCCTCTTCTTTTTTAGTTTTCTTTTTTCTTTCTTTTTTTTTTTTTTTTTTTTTGGAGACAGAGTTTCACTCTTGTTGCCCAGGCTGGAGTGCAATGGCGTGATGTCAGCTCACTGCAAACTCCACCTTCTGGGTTCAAGCGATTCTCTTGCCTCAGCCTCCCAAGTAGCTGGGATTACAGGCGACCGCCACCACACCCGGCTAATTTTTTGTATTTTTAGTAGAGACAGGGTTTCACCATGTTGGCCAGGCTGGTCTCGAACTCCTGACCTCAGGTGATCCACCCACCTTGGCCTCCCAAAGTGCTGGGATTACAGATGTGAGCCACTGCGCCTGGTCCTCACCAGCCTCTTCTGCAAAATGGACAGAATAAGGGAAACAACCAGTAGCTCCAAAGTCTCATTAATTTACTAATAATTGTATTAGATTCTTTCTGTAACAAGTAATAGAAACTCAAAGCAAGATAGTGCAACCAATATGCTGCACAAGTGCAACTTGTAGGGTATCATCAGAATGCAAATTTATTTTGTCTGCCCTTCATAACTTTTTCAGTGGGAGAAGGTTTCCTCTTGCCCCTGGATAAAAGCTGGCTTTCTGGGCAGGCCACATAGCATATGGGCTCTCTCTGAGAATATAAAAGGTCCTTTGGTCCATTTAAATTGCAAAAGCAGCCTCAATTCTGAAATTAAAATATCTAATGTCTGAAAACTATCAAAACCCTGAACTTATCACATCTTCTTACCCTCAGTCTGGCTCCCTATCAAGGTGACCTTTCCTAGGGGGGAACTGGGTTGTCACTCTTCTCTTTCTGTTTCCTAATATTTAAAGCTACCTTTTTTCTCTTAGGAGCTTTCTTTCTTTTTTCTTTTTCCTTCTTTCTCTCGTTTCTTTCTCTTTTATTTCCCCCTCCCCTCCTCTCCCCTCCCCTCCCCTCCCCTCTCCTCTCCTCCTTTCCTCTGCTCTCCTCTCCTTTCCTCTCCTTTCCTTTCCAATAGTGTCTCACTCTGTTGCCCAGGCTGGAGTGCAGTGCCATGATCTTGGCTCACTACAGCCTCAATCTCCTGGGGTCAAGCAATCCTCCTGCCTCAGCCTCCCAAGTAACTGGGGCTACAGGCATGCACCACCATGCCTGGCTAATTTTTTAAATTTTTAGTAGAGACAAGGTCTTGCTATGTTGCCCAGGCTGGTCTCAAACTCCTGAGCCCAAGCAATCCTCCTACCTTGACCTCCTAAAGTGCTGGGATTACAGTCATGAGCCATCACAGCTGGCCAGGAGCTTTCTTGGGTTCTTTGAAATCTCCTTTCTGGCCCCTCAACTGCAACACCTCCCTTTCATCTGGCCACACTGCACCCCCCCCCCCCACAACCCCCCTGGCCATGGCTCTGCAGGGACCATGCTTCCCCAGGCACTAGCTATCCCCTTTAAGGAGTCCTCCTGGGTAAGGCTTACAGTGGCTCCAGGCTGGTGTACACTTGCTCGCTCTCTCTCTCTCTCACACACAGTCCACATCTGGTCCTCAGGAAACATCCTCTCATATTTTGACCAGCCATTGGAGAGGAGGACCTTGCTTCCTAGGCACAGAAGCAACTCTTCTCCCAGAGTCCTAGAGCCACAGCTCAAGCCCCCTGGGTTGCCCAAGGAAGGCTCTCTCTTTCAGCTTAAGGAAAAGGAGCCAGCAACTCTTTACAAAGGACTCTCTCCCCACGTGACAACCCAAGCCCTTGGTTACCAAGGCTGGCAATCCCTCAGGCAGCCCAGCTCACTCTCACTTCTCTGATCTTAAATTTTTAGTCCCCGGGATTTTGTCTTTGAGTCATAATACATTATATTCTCAACACATCAAAGCAGTACTTAAGGTTTGAAGAGTTGTTTGTTCCTCCACAGGGCAGGCCTTAGCTCCAGGCTCCCTCCTCCTCCTCTGTGGCTTTCTCTCCTCGGGTTGCCCTTAACATTATTGCATGTGTGCATATTGTCACTGCCCCACATTTCCATATTTCTACATGTGCTTAAAGCACTGGAGCTGGAAAAAGGCATGATTAGAAAGTGAGTTGGTTTTTTTGTTTTGTGTTGTTTTTTGAGAAGGAGTCTCACTCTGTCACGTAGGCTGGAAGTGGTGCCATCTCTGCTCACTGCAAGCTCCGCCTCCTGGGTTCAAGCAATTCTCATGCCTCAGCCTCCCGAGTAGCTGGAATTACAGGCGTGTGCCACATGCCTGGCTAATTTTTGTATTTTTAGTACAGACGGGGTTTCACCATGTTGGCCAGGCTGGTCTTGAACTGACCTCAAGTGATCCGCCCACCTTGGCCTCCCAAAGTGCTAGGATTACAGGTGTGAGCCACTGCACCCAGCTGAAAGTGGTTTTTAAGTTAAATTTTAACACTGTTTTCTTTTTCTTCTATTGCTTTCAATAACCCCAAAATTCCCTGGGTTCCAACAGGAACAATGACACTGCCATTGAAATAGACAACTGCAGCAGCTACAAGATACCCTCTCCAGTGGCATCTCCAATCAATTTGAATATACCCATGAGAGCTGCCTTGAGCCACAGCCTCTGGGAACAAGAGGACCGGAATGAGCACTTTCTACAAGTTCATATAGCCAGTTACCTAGGAGAGCACTTCTTGGGAGCCTGACACCTAGGCAAAACATGCTCTTCCTGGCATACGTATACTTGCTACCACCTCTTATAATGCTCCTTTCCCACTGTGAGCCAAGTGACCTTGGGAGAGGTAAGATGGTGTTTCCAACAAGGTGCTTCTCTACTTCCACCAATAAACTTCCAAGTTAGTCCCTAATTTTTGCAGGTTGTGCTATAGGGAGGCTCCAGTTTGGGAAAGGACTGACTGAGAACAGGAGCAGTTTTTGGAAAAATAGGTGGGAAAAGTTACTGTCTGTGTGTACAGAGAACTACCTGAGACTGGGTAATTTTATTTATTTATTTATTTATTTATTTATTTATTTATTTATTTATTTATTTTGGAGATAGAGTCTTGCTCTGTCTCCAGGCTGGAGTACAGTGGTGCGATCATGGCTCACTGCAACCTCCACCTCCTGGGTTCAAGCAATTCTCCAGCCTTAGCCTCCCAAGTAGCTGGGACTACAGGCACACACTACACCTGGCTAAGTTTTTATATTTTAGTAGAGATGGGGTTTCACCTCGTTGCCCAGGCTGGTCTCCAGCTCCTGAGCTCAGGCCATCCAGTCACATTGGCCTCTCAAAGGGTTAGGATTACAGGCATGAGCCACCAGGCCCAGCCTCGAGTCTGGGTAATTTATAAAGAAAAGAGGTTTAATTGGCTCATGGTTCCCCAGGCTGTACAGGAAGCATGGCTGGGGAGGCCTCAGGAAACTTACAATCAAGGCAGCAGGCAAAAGAGAAGCAGACCTGTCCTACGAGTCTGGAGCAGGAGAAAGAAAGAAGTGGGAGGTGCTATGCACTTTTAAACAACCAAATCTCGTGAGAACTCACTATCATGAGAACAGCAAGGAGGAAATCCACCCCCATGATCCAATCACCTCCCACCAGGCACCTCCTCCAACACTGGGGATTAAATTCAACATGAGATTTGGGCAGGAAGACAGATCCAAATCATATATCAGTCTGCTCAATTGAAACCACACAATAGCCAAGCAAAGCCAAGAAAGCCAGTCCAAGGCTGGCTTGGAAAGGGCCTCTGAGGAGAGGAAAGGGCCTCTGAGGAGAAATCAACTTTCAAAGGGGCAGGGGGAAATAGAGGTTGAGCTACTGCAAGCCCAAAATAAAAGAAATCCTGAGAAGGATGGTAACCAGCTGGAAGATTCCTTTGTGTTGCTCCACTATATCAAGCAAGAAATTGAGTCTTTGGCTGGGCGCGGTGGCTCATGCCTGTAATCCCAGCACTTTGGGAGGCTAAGGTGTGCAGATCACTTGAGGTCAGGAGTTCGAGACCAGCCTGGCCAACATGGCAAAGCCCTGTCTCTACCCAAAATACAAAAATTAGCTGGATGTGGTGGTGCATGCCTGTAGTCCCAGCTACTCAGGAGGTTGAGGCAGGAGAATTGCTTGAACCAGGAGGCAGAGCTTGCAGTGAGCTGGGATCATGCCACTGTGCTCCAGCCTGGGTGACAGAGCCAGACTCCATCTCAAAAAAAAAAAAAAAGAATAAATTAGGTCTTCATTGCCCTGTGTTAGTGTAAAGCTATGAAGGCTCCCCTGGCTCATACAACATTTCATTGCTAATGAAAACATGGTGAGGAAGATATTGACTGCCCATCACCAGAAATTCTGATTAATTTGACTGTTTCTTACCCAGAACCTAATGAAAGTGAACTGGAAGGCATGGCATCTTTGAGTATTGGGAATGGGGCAGGAGCTTTGGCCAACCTTTATACACATAGGGAATACTTACAAGGAAAATACCATGACTCCTTTTTTTTTTTTTTTGAGACAGTCTTGTTCTGTTGCCTAGGCTGGAGTGCAGTGGTGTGATCTCAGCTCACTGCAACCTCCACCTCTCAGGTTCAAGCAATTCTTGTGCCTCAGCCTCCCAAGTAGCTGGGATTACAGGTGTGAACCACCAGTCCAGCTAATTTTTGTATTTTTAGCAGACACAGGGTTTCTCCATGTTGGCCAGGCTGGTTTCGATCTCCTGACCTCAGGTTATCCACCCTCCTCGGCCTCCCGAAGTGCTGGGATTACAGGCATGAACCACCACGCCCAGCCCCACCACGCCCACTCCAATATTTAATAAGTATTTGTCAGGCTCCTGCTAGGTGCTAGACACTGCGTTTGATGCTAAGTATATTGGAGAGAACAAGACAGAGGGACAAGTTACCTGCCTTGAGGGAGGGTCTGGGAGAGATGCCAAGCCCTATTTTGGAGACATAGTGAAGCCATTAATGTTGACCTGATGTCTGAGCCACCCAGTCTGCAAATGAAAGCTGGAGGCCCTGCTTTCCAGCATGTGTGGTTCACATCCTATGTGGTGCAGAAAGAAAGAAAACATGGTTGCCCTCCTCTTGTGCGTGCTCAGTTGGGCTGAGTAGTCAAATCTGGCTGAATTGAGTCAGAAAAGACATCTGAGTTAAGAGGATGCCTGACGCTTGTTGGTTTTGTCTTGCCTCCAGTAAAATTAAAAACAAGTTTCCTTTCAGTATGTTACAATCAAATAAGCTGAGCATTGTATACTATAGTATAGTATAGTTTCCCAAAGCAACTGAGTGAGCTCTTTCTTCTCCATTCCCTTCAATATAGTACAGTTAGATTCATTTGTCACAGTCTGCATTCCAACCTGGGTTCCCCTGACATTTAGTTGATTTTTTTCCTTTGCATACAGTGAAACTCACTCTTTGTGGCATACCTTTTAACAAATGCACAGAGTAATGCATCCTCCAACATCGAGTCACCTCTCGTGCTGTTCCTCTGTAGTGAAATCTTCCCCCAAGCCCTAATTGGCCCCACTGAATTGTTTACTAATCTGCCAAGCACTGATTTGGCAGCATCTGCACTTTCTTTTTCTTTTTTTTTTGAGACAGGATGTCGCTCTGTCATCCACACTGGAGTGCAGTGGCAAGATCATAGTTCACTGCAGCCTTGAACTCCTCAGCTCAAGCGATCCTCCTGCCTCAGCCTCACGAGTCAGTAGGACTATAAGCTGCTCCACCATGCCCAGCTAATTTTTAAAATTTGTTGTAGAGACGGGATCTCTCTATGTTGCCCAGGCTGGTCTCAAGTGATCCTTCTGCCTCGGCCTCCCAAAGCGCTGGGATTATAGGCATGAGCCACTGTGCCCTGCCCTGTACATTTTGATATGCCGTATTTTTGTTTTCATTCAGCTGGGCGCAAACTGTTTTAAAATTTCCCTTTAGTCCTCTTTGATCCATGGGTTATGTAGAAGTGTGTAGTTTATATTTTAGGATTTCCCAGAAATCTTTCTTTTACTATTTACAGTTTAATTTTGTCGTGGTCTGATTATACACTTTGCATGAAATTTGTTGAGGTTTATTTTATGGCCCAAAATGTGGTCTCTCTTAATAAACATTCCATGTGTACCTGAAAAGAAAGTGCATTGTACTACTATTGAATAGCATGTTCAATAAATGCCAATTAAGTCTAGTTGTTTGATAGTGTTGTTTACATTTTCTGTATTTTTACTGATTTTTATGGCCTATTTTATCAACTTACTGAGAGAAGAATATTGAAGTCTTGATCTATAATTGTGAACTTGTCTTTTATTTTTCTGTTCTAACAATTTTTGTCTCAAGTATTTTGAAGCTCTATTTTTACATGCTTGCACATTCAAAACTATTTTATCTTTTTGGAGAATTGATCCCTTTATCACTATATAATGCCCTCCTTATGGCTGCTAATATTCCTTGCCTGGGAGTCTGCTTCATCTAATATTAAAATAGCTACTCCAGCTTTCTTTTGGTGTGTGTTACATAGCTTTCTCTGTCCTTTTACTTTTAACCTTTCTGTCTTTACATTTTTAAAAAAGATTTATTGTAGATTGCATACAGTTTGGTCCATTTTTAAAGCTGATCTGACAATCTCTGACTTTTAACTGATGTGTTTAGACTGACTGTCCACATTTACTGTGATTATTACTGTAGCTGCATTAACATCTACCATATTGATCACTGTTTTCTATTTGTTCCATCTGTTCTCTGCATCTTTCCTTCATTTATTCTGCCTTTTGGGGGGGTTATTGATCATTTTTTATGATTCAATTTTATCATCTCTATTATCTTATACATATATATCATATTTATAATGTATAAAAACATCTTTTCAAGAAATTTTAGTGGTTGCCCTAATAGTCATAATATGCTTCTACAGTTAACTGAAATCCAACTGCAAATAACATTATACTGCTTTGTGTGTAGTGTAAGGATCTTACAACAGGTCTTTCCAATATCTCCCTCCTGTCTTTTCTGATATTGTTGTCATACAGTTTACTTTTATATATGTTAAAAACCTATAATATGTTGCCACTATTTTTGCTTTACCTTTTAGAGAAACTAAAATTTTTTAAAAAATTGATTCTGTCTTATCTTCTTTATTCCATTTCCAGTGTGCTTCATTTCTTTGTGCAGATTCAAGTTTCAGTCTGATATCACATTCCTTCTGCTTGGAGAATATTATTTAACATTTCTTGTAGAGCTGGTCTGCTGGCAATGCATTCCTTCAGTTTTCATTTGTCTGGGAAAGGTTTTTTACCTCTTTTGTATTGTGAAGGATATTTTCACTGAGTATAGAATTTTGGGTTGCCAGAGATTTTTGTCTTGATTTGCTTCATTTTCACTTTAAAGAAAGTCAGACCATTTTCTTTTGGCTTCTGTGGTTTCTGATGAGAAGTTTACTGTAATTCTTATTTTTGCATAGGATATAATAAATTCCTCTTCAAAGACTTAAGCCTGTTAACTTCCTTTAAAATTCAAGAGGGAGAAAATTGTTAAGTACAATGAGTTCTGAGTTCCTCTCCAAAGAACCAATGTATCAGTATGTTCGGCTCCCCTGTTCTTTGTTCTCTGTTTTAAACTTTAATTTCCTCGTTCTTTACGTCTCCTTGCCCCTAGTTTCAGTGAACAACCCCCTCCTAGCCTCTATCACCTGCTCTGTTTTTAGTCACCTGCTTTGTCCTTAGTCATCCTTAGTCACCTGCTCTGCAACCATCCCTCCTGCCAAAACTACTCACCCTGCCACTCTGGCTCATACCTTCTCTCTCTTTAAAATAGCCAATCAGAATTAGCTTAGACTGTGCGATCCAATCCCAGCCAATAGGGGAAAGACACAGCAGTAGGGACAAGCTACATTAGGAATAAGACCCCCTTCCCTTCCCTTCCCTTCCCTTCCCTTCCCTTCCCTTCCCTTCCCTTCCCTCCCTTCCCCTTCCCCTTCCCCTCCCCTCCCCCCCTCCCCTTCCCCTCCCCTCCCCTCCCCTTCCCCTCCCCTCCCCTTCCCCTCCCCTCCCCCTCCTTTGTCCGGTTAATTGTAGAAGCATATTATGACTATTAGGGCAACCACTAAAATTTCTTGAAAAGATGTTTTTATACATTATAAATATGATATATATGTATAAGATAATAGAGATGATAAAATTGAATCATAAAAAATGATCAATAACCCCCCCAAAAGGCAGAATAAATGAAGGAAAGATGCAGAGAACAGATGGAACAAATAGAAAACAGTGATCAATATGGTAGATGTTAATGCAGCTACAGTAATAATCACAGTAAATGTGGACAGTCAGTCTAAACACATCAGTTAAAAGTCAGAGATTGTCAGATCAGCTTTAAAAATGGACCAAACTGTATGCAATCTACAATAAATCTTTTTTAAAAATGTAAAGACAGAAAGGTTAAAAGTAAAAGGACAGAGAAAGCTATGTAACACACACCAAAAGAAAGCTGGAGTAGCTATTTTAATATTAGATGAAGCAGACTCCCAGGCAAGGAATATTAGCAGCCATAAGGAGGGCATTATATAGTGATAAAGGGATCAATTCTCCAAAAAGATAAAATAGTTTTGAATGTGCAAGCATGTAAAAATAGAGCTTCAAAATACTTGAGACAAAAATTGTTAGAACAGAAAAATAAAAGACAAGTTCACAATTATAGATCAAGACTTCAATATTCTTCTCTCAGTAAGTTGATAAAATAGGCCATAAAAATCAGTAAAAATACAGAAAATGTAAACAACACTATCAAACAACTAGACTTAATTGGCATTTATTGAACATGCTATTCAATAGTAGTACAATGCACTTTCTTTTCAGGTACACATGGAATGTTTATTAAGAGAGACCACATTTTGGGCCATAAAATAAACCTCAACAAATTTCATGCAAAGTGTATAATCAGACCACGACAAAATTAAACTGTAAATAGTAAAAGAAAGATTTCTGGGAAATCCTAAAATATAAACTACACACTTCTACATAACCCATGGATCAAAGAGGACTAAAGGGAAATTTTAAAACAGTTTGCGCCCAGCTGAATGAAAACAAAAATACGGCATATCAAAATGTACAGGGCAGGGCACAGTGGCTCATGCCTATAATCCCAGCGCTTTGGGAGGCCGAGGCAGAAGGATCACTTGAGACCAGCCTGGGCAACATAGAGAGATCCCGTCTCTACAACAAATTTTAAAAATTAGCTGGGCATGGTGGAGCAGCTTATAGTCCTACTGACTCGTGAGGCTGAGGCAGGAGGATCGCTTGAGCTGAGGAGTTCAAGGCTGCAGTGAACTATGATCTTGCCACTGCACTCCAGTGTGGATGACAGAGCGACATCCTGTCTCAAAAAAAAAAGAAAAAGAAAGTGCAGATGCTGCCAAATCAGTGCTTGGCAGATTAGTAAACAATTCAGTGGGGCCAATTAGGGCTTGGGGGAAGATTTCACTACAGAGGAACAGCACGAGAGGTGACTCGATGTTGGAGGATGCATTACTCTGTGCATTTGTTAAAAGGTATGCCACAAAGAGTGAGTTTCACTGTATGCAAAGGAAAAAAATCAACTAAATGTCAGGGGAACCCAGGTTGGAATGCAGACTGTGACAAATGAATCTAACTGTACTATATTGAAGGGAATGGAGAAGAAAGAGCTCACTCAGTTGCTTTGGGAAACTATACTGATTGGCTAAAGACCAAAAGAAGTGCATAAAAGCTGTGCTTTAGTTCAGTGGTCCCCAACCTTTTTGGCACCAGGAACTGGTTTCTTGGAAGACAGTCTTTCCACAGATGGAGGGTGGGGGGGGCGGGGATGATGATGATAGTTTCGGGATGAAACTGTTCCACCTTAGATCATCAGGCATTATTAGTTAGAGTAACCTTTTTTTTTTTTTTTGAGACAGAGTCTTGCTCTGTCACCTAGGCTGGAGTGCAGTGGCACCATCTCGGCTCACTGCAACCTCCATCTCCCAGGCTCAAGCAATTCTCTTGCCTGAGCCTCCCGAGTAGCTGGGATTACAGGCATGTGCCACCACACCTGGCTAATTTTTGTATTTTTAGTACAGACGGGGTTTCACCATGTTGGCCAGGCTGGTCTCAAACTCCTGACTTCAGGTAATCTGTCTACCTCAGCCTCCCAAAGTGCTGGGATTACAGGCATGAGCCACCGCTTCCAGCCTAGTTAGAGTCTTACAAGGAGCGTGCAACCTAGATCACTCACATGTGCAGTTCACAATAGGGTTCGCACGCCTATGAGAATCTAACGCCGCCGCTGATCTGACAGGAGGCCGAACTTGGGTGATAATGTGAGCAATGGGCAGAGGCTGTAAATACAGATGAAGCTTCACTCACTGCCGGCCACTCACCTCCTGCTGTGCGACCCGGGTTCCTAACAGTCTGCAGCAGCCTGGGGGCTGGGGACCCCTGCTTTAGTGGGTAAATTTGCTTCTCACACAATATGGGTTAGCAATTCTGAAACTACATTACATTATAATGTTCAGCATATTAGGACTGAACAAATAAGAAACCATCATGACAGCCAGCTTTCTCACTGTCAGAGGAAGGAGTTCAAAATAGGTCAATGGAATCCTACAATATGGAGCTTTCTGTCTTCTTTCACTTAGCCTTACTCTTGCATGAGTCAACAGTCTGTTCCTTTTTGTTGCCAAATGGTATTCCACTGTGCGGATGTAACGCGGTTTGTTTATCAACTCACCTGCTGAAGGACATCTGGGTCATTTCCAGTTTGGGTGATAAAGCTGCTAGAAACATTTCCCTCATGAACATACATGGAATTTGGTTTCCATGTGTTGTCAGTATGATCCTTCCACCCCATCCCCAAATCGGGAACAGTTTCTTGTCCTTTCCTTGTCTTTCTTGTTCTCAACTGTCTTAGACGGCACAGGCTTTACCTTTTCAGGTGGGTCTGTCTGGTGTTTCATCATGGTCAAACTTGGGTCTTGTTTTCTTGGCAGGAGTGCCCTGGGAATGGAGCCGTGCCGTTCTCACAGCTGCACATCGGGGGACTGATTTTGTTGTCTGCCAGATTTTTCTACCATAACATTATCACTTCCCCTTCTATAATTCAGAAGGTTTTTCCAAAAATATATCCCAAGATTGCATTGATACCATTTCTTCATCAAACTTCCTCTACTCACCAGCCTTAGCCTCTATTGAAAACTTCTGCCTGAATCAGCCGCAACTCTGATGGCACCAAATGGTGATTTTTTTGGTGGTTTTTTTTTTTTTTTTTGAGACAGGATCTCACTCTGTCGCCCAGGCTGGGGTGCAATGGCATGATAATAGCTCACTGCAACCTCCACCTCCCGGGCTCAGGTGATCCTCCCACCTCAGCCTCCCAAATAGCTGGGACCACAGGCGTGTGCCACTACGCCCAGCTAATTTTTGTAGAGACAGGGTCTCGCTGTGTTACCCAGGCTGGCCTCAAACTTCATGCTCAAGTGATCCACCCACTTCGGTCTCCCAAAGTGTTGGGATTACAGGTGTGAGCCATGGCGCCCTGCCAAATAGTGATTTCCTGCTTCCATTATCCCTTCTACAATTAAAAGTTGGCATTCTACTATAAAGAAGAGGTTACTCTCTCTCTCCCTCTCTCTCTCATCAGTATGACTCATAGGTTCCAATTTTATTCAAGAGTTTGTAACTCATTACTGTCATTATCTGCTTTGACATTCAAACAGTCCCAAATTTGGCCTGCAGGAGCACCTCCAGGCTGTCTTCTGCATTCTTTTGACTTGTCTGCATCATTCTTTGAGCACTTCCTTCCTTTCTGGCAAACAAGAGGCCCTACTCTTATCTTGTACTTTTCCTGCCCCAATCTTGGAATCAGCCATTTATCCAAGAAATCCCGGTTGTTTAGAGTGGAAGATGGTATTTGGAAACCAATCTACATACTTAGTGTGCTTCTTCCTACTGTGGTGTCACTGCTTGTAGGCCCTCTCAATGGACAGATTTAGAAAAACACACACACATGCACACACATCCATATATGCACAGACATTTTTATACACTCATGCACCTATAACTATATATCTCCATCTCTCTCTCTATTTATTTATATATTTTAAACTGAGTTCATTTTGATATCTCCAGTTTCAGTCTACCACCTCAGGGTTCTTTCTGGCCTTCCCAAGCTTGCCATGCTTACAAGGACCTCCTCCCACAGTGAGAAACCTGGCTACCATTATCCTCAATATGTTTACTTATTTGCTCATGTAACTAGTCTCCCAATCACACTGGCTGACTCCCTCACCCGCCACCGCCCCTACTGAGCAAGCCCTCTGTCTTTGAGAAGTTCTCTGATCTGCCTCATCCTTCATCCCTGGGCATCCTGCGATCCCAGAGCCTGGTGGGCTCACCTCTGTCTCCTTCCCTGCTTGCTGTCACACAGCAGGCAGTAAGGCAGCTCCTCATGGGACTCTGGGAAATGCAAAGGGCTACAATGGGGTTGGAAGGCTGCAGGTTGTATTATTGACATTCACTCTTCCATAGGCTGAAGGTCCTGGGGTGATGAGGACTCAGGGGCCTGTCTGTAGCCTTTGTCAGAGGACATGGGATATGCTCTCTCCTGAAAGTTTTTTTTTTTAACCATTTTATTGAGGTATGATTGAGATGTAAAAAGCTGTATATATTTAATGTATACAACTTGATGAATGTGGGTTAGGTATATACCTGTGAAGCCAACCTTACTACCGTCAAGGCCATAGACATACCCATCACCTCCCAAATTTTCCTTCTGCCCTATTATTATTATTATTGTGTGTGTGTATGTGTGTGTGTGGTGTGTGTGTGTGTGTGTGTGTGTGTGTGTGTGTGAAGAATGTTCAATATAAGATCTACCCTCTTGGGAAATTTTAACTGTATAGTACAGCATTGTTAGTGGTAGGCATGATGCCTCATAGTAAATCTCTAGAACTCATTCATCTATGGCAGGATTTCCTTTCTTTCTTCCTTTCTTTCTTTTCCTTCCTTCCTTCCTTCCTTTCTTGCTTTTTCTTCCTTCCTTCCTTTCCTTCCTTCCCTTCCCTTCTCCCTTCCTTACTTCCTTCCTCCTTTATTTCTCCCTCTCTCTTTCTCCTTCCTTTCTCTCCTTCTTTTCTTTTGTTTTCTTTTATTTCCCCCTTTCCAGGATCTCTGTGGCCTAGGCGAGAGTGCAATGGTATGTCATGGCTCACTGCAGCCTTGCTTTCCCAGGCTCAAGTGATCCTTTTGCCTCAGCCTCTCAGGTAGCTGGGGCTACAGGCACATGCCACTGCACCTGGACAATTTTTTTTTTTTTTTAATTTTTAGTAGAGACAAGGTCTCACTATGTTGCCCAGGCTGATCTCAAACTCCTGAGCTCAAACAGTTCTCCCACCTCGGCCTCTGAAAGTGTTGGGATTACAGGTGTGAGTCATTGCACCGGGCCAATTTCTTTCTTTTTTAAGGCTGAATGTCTCCTGAAAAATTTTAAAAAGCTCTCTTTTCTATTTGGAGGTGTATCCTATTCTCATGAGGTAATCCTTCCGTCAAATCAGCCTGAAGAACTGAACGATGGTGAACCCAGCTGGGCTTTTCTGTCTCTAATGAGACAGTGCTGTGACTGATAGGGGATTTCTGAAGGATTTTCTTGAATTGTTTTCCTGAGCTGATTTCTCACTCCCTCAGACTGCTCTTCTCCAATTTGGGGAGAGGGAGGGAGTAATTTGTGAGAACACGGACAATATTATTAATTAGCATTCTTTATTATCAGGCTATCTCCAGATTTTATGTCTTTTCTACCCTTTGTCCACCTGACTTAACCTCTTTCTTTGTTAGGTTATCAATAGTTAATCTTTTGTTTTTTAAATAAACTACATACTTAATGTGTATGGCAAGGGGAGTCATTCTGTGACATAGCTTCTTCCCACGGGTTGCTAATTGTCCATCAGTATCCCTCATCCTTAAATAATAAATAATTCTCCAGTTGTAGGTGGGCTCATGGCCACCCAGTGAAAAGCTACATTTCCCGGCTTCCCTTGTATCTGGGTGTGGCCCTGTGTCTGAATTCCGACCAATGGGATGTGAGCAAAAGTGATTATGTCATTTTCAGGTCATAGCCTTAAAAGGAATGAATGTGAACTCCCCATTCTTTTCCCCCTTCTCACCGGCCAGGATGCAGACATAATGATGGCAGGAGCTGGAGCAGCCACCTGAGGACCCAGAGCTCAAAGCCACATGTTGAGAAGGGCAGAGATAACTGTATCCGCTCTGGACTGCTGACCTTTGAACTATTATGTAAGAGAAAATCAAAATTCTATTTTAAGTCACAATACTTTGGGGTCTTTGACTACCTGGACTACATCTTAAGTAGTATAGCTTCATGCCACTACCTTCAACCAGAAGCCTGTACCTCTCCTTTATTTGCACATACTTATGTTTTCTTATTTCATGTTTTATGTCCATGTTTTTACAAAGTAAAATGTTTAGTGGTCCAACTAATTTTTTTCAAAGAACCAGCTTATGGATTTATTTTAGTGTGCTTAGTGTTTTGAGATTATTTTTGTTATATTTGAATGAATTTTAAGCCATTTATAGAATCATCGGGTCACATACTTTTCTTCTCAACATTCTTTCTCCATTGTTTCATTGTCCTATGCCATCTAAACTTGCTGGAAAGAGGTCTGAGGCCAGTATCCTTTTATCCCCTGGGTAGACTGTCTGCTTCTTCTTTCTGGATGTTTGTAGTATAATATTGTTGTTGTTGTTGTTGTTTTAATATGGGGTTTTCCAGTGGAAACCAGAAAACATGCTAGACAAATTCTCTCTCTCTCTCTCTGTCTTTTTTTTTTTTTTTTTTTTTAGACGGAGTCTCACCCTGTCACCCAGGCTGGAGTGCAATGGCGTGATCTCAGCTCACTGCAACCTCTGCCTCCCGGGTTCAAGCTATTCTCCTGCCTCAGCCTCCTGAGTAGCTGGGATTACAGGCGCGTGCCACCACGCCCGGCTAATTTTTAGTATCTTTAGTAAAGATGGGGTTTCACCATGTTGGCCAGGCTGGTCTCGAACTCCTAGCCTCATGATCCACCTGCCTCCATCTCCTGGGTTCAAGCAATTCTCCTGCCTCAATCTCCTGAGTAGCTGGGACTACAGGTGCCTGCCACTACACCTGGCTAATTTTTGTATTGTTTGTAGAGACAGGGTTTTGTCATGTTGGCCAGGCTGGTCTCAAACTGGCCTCAAGTGATCTGCCCGCCTCAGCCTCCCAAAGTGCTGGGATTACAGGTGTGAGCCACCACACCCAGCCCTGCTAGACAAATTCTAAAAGAGCAGTAACACTTAGCTAATGCATTCTTTATGCCTAAGATTTAGGAACTTCACAAGAGCCAGTGGCTTCTTTGCTCACTTTACCTGCAATATAGTACATTCTGTTGTTTTGCTAAATCAGGACTTTTTTTGGTTTGTTTCAGAAATGGCTGTTTCTTTTTATGTTTTTCATTACTTTTTTGAATTTCATTTGTTCCCTAGTCACTAAGGACTCAATCTGTATGTTGGATCAACATAACTATTTTCTATATCTCTCATTTCTCCCCAGTCAGTTCATCTCTCTCCCCAGCTTTATTGTATGATATTTATCCCAGCTTTATTGTGTCATATTCTCAAGCCTGTCATCCATGTTGCTGACTCAGTTTTCTGTCATGCCAGCTCTACTTCTTATGGCTTCTAACATGACTTCCAGATCTTTAGTGAGTTTTTCTTGTTTCTTTTTTTCTTTTCTTTTCCTTTTTTTTTTTTGAGACAGAGTTTTGGTCTTTTTGCCCAAGCTGGAGTGCAATGACGCAATCTGGGCTCACCGCAACCTCCGCCTCCCTGAGTAGCTGGGATTACAGCCATGTGCCACCACGCCCAGCTAATTTTGTATTTTTAGTAGAGAAGAGACGGGGTTTCTCCATGTTGGTCAGGCTGGTCTCGAACTCCCAACCTCAGGTGATCCGCCCACCTCAGCCTTCCAAAGTGCTGAGATTACAGGCGTGAGCCACTGCGCCTGGCCTGGTTTTTCTTGTTTCTTCGCTTACCTCTTTCGGTCTTAATTTCATCTTATTTTGGTATCTCTACATTTTTGTTTCAGAGGGTCCATATTATATTTAATTTCCTTGAGAGTGCAGAGAAGAGTCTTGTCAAATATTTTCTTCCACTTCCTGGGATCATTATTCTTTTGATATGCAGTCGTCATGTGTACTTTCCTCCTGGCATGCTTTGGGAGAGAAGAGTAGCATCTTACGGAGATCTCGTGATAGAGCTTTACTAAGAAATAGTGACTATTTTAATTAAAAAAAAAGTTTACCTTGAATCCAGTAACCCTTTAGATAGAGCTTCTATTTCACAGGAAATGAGTAGCTAGAGAATCAAGCTAAACATCACCCCATAGAAGCAACCAGACAAACCTAGAAGGTAGGACGTGGTGTGGGACAACTCACTCAACTGCTCTCACTAATAAGTGTCCTAAAAAGGGGAATATACTAGATTAAAATAAGCTAAGGGAACATGCTTGGTCCTGGATTGGGTACTGACTTGGATAAGCCAGCTGTAGTAATAATTTTGGTTAATTGGAGAAAGTATAATATGGCCTGAAAATTAGACAAGATGAAAATATAGGGAAACTCAAAGGCAGAGAGTATCAACTAAATGAACCAGGTTGTTAAAAAGTTATAAAACAATATTTAAAGTATGATCTCATTTTGGTTTTACACACACACACACACACACACACACACACACACACACACACACACAGTTACAGTGATGTTCTCCAGGAGGCAGGACTATGCTGAGTTTTATTAAACACTTGCTGTATTGCTGGCCGTGGTGGCTCACGCCTGTAATCCCAACACTTTGGGAGGCCAAGGTGCATGGATTGCTTGAGGTCAGGAGTTCAAGACCAGCCTGACCAACATGGTGAAACCCCGTCTCTACTAAAAATACAAAAATTAGCCAGGCATGTTGGCAGGTGCCTGCAATCCCAGCTACTCGGGAGGCTGAGGCAGGAGAATCACTTGAACCTGGGAGGCGGAGGTTGCAGTGAGCCAAGACCATACCATTGCACTCCAGCCTGGATGACAGAGCGAGACTCCGCCTCAAAAAAACAACAACAACAAAAAAAAACCTTGCTGTATTTTCCAATATTCTACAAAGCTTTGCACTGCTTATGTAATAATAAAGTGTTTTAAATAGTGACATAGATTTAAATGGGACAGACTTACCACAAAGATAATAAAACTTTAAGCTTCAGGGCCTCTAATTCATATGGGCCTTATGAGGCCCTAGGAGGACCTCTAGCAATTTTGTATCATACTTTTGTGGGGGTTTTAATTTTATTTGTTAAGTTCTAGCATATTTTCACTGTGGTAAAATACACACAACATAAAATGTACCATTTTAACCATTTTAGGTATGCAGTTCAGTGGCATGAAGTACATTCTCACTGTTTTGCAACCATCACCGCCATCCATCTCCAGAA
Source organism: Gorilla gorilla gorilla (assembly GCF_029281585.2). Classification (NCBI taxonomy): domain Eukaryota; kingdom Metazoa; phylum Chordata; class Mammalia; order Primates; family Hominidae; genus Gorilla; species Gorilla gorilla. The sequence continues at coordinate 137,784,911 of NC_073230.2, forward strand.
CTTTTTCATCTTCCCTAACTGAAACTCTGCACCCATTAAACAATAACTCCCTATGACCCCCTCCATCTAGTCTTTTTATTTTTAAGAGTTTCCAAAATTGTATAAACTCTTAGCTTCACAAAACCTGGGTCCAGCCCCAACTGACAACCAGATGTCCTGGTAATTCCTGTGCAAGCTATGAAATGATACCTTGCACTGCCAAAGTGGCTTTAGCCTCAAACCAAAGGACAGTCAGCATGGTTGAGGCTGTCACCAAAGTTTTCATCACTAAAAGTGCAAACAGTAGTGATTGTGGCAGCATCAATATTACTGAATACACAAGGAGGAAAAAGCAATGTTTTCTCAAGTTATTGGAACCTACATCTATATAACTTTCCCCAGAAGCTACAAGTTTGTAATTTCTACAGTCCTAATTTCCTGTAAATTAACCCTATTTTCTTCATTGCTTAAAGTTATTGGTAAATAATTTTACATCTCCTTTTCCAGAAGGTAGTCACATGGTCTTAGCTAGCTGCAAGGGAGGCCAGGAAATGTAATCTTTCTTACAGGAGACCTGTGCCCAACTAATGATCAAGTATTCTATTACTAAAAAATCAGAATGGGCCGGGCATGGTGGCTCAGGCCTGTAATCCAGCACTTTGGGAGGTCAAGGCGGTTGGATTACTTAAGGCCAGGAGTTCGAGACCAGCCTTTAGTAGAGATGGTGAAACCCCATCTCTACTAAAAATACAAAAATTAGCCAGGCATGGTGCTGCACGTTTGTAATCCCAGTTACTCGGGAGGCTGAGGCAGGAGAATTGCTTGAACTCGGGACGTGGAGGTTGCAGTGAGCCAAGACTGTGCCACTGCACTCCAGCCTGGGCCACAGAGTGAGACCTTATTTCAAAAAGAAAAAAAAGAAACAGAATGGGTGTTGGGACAGACAACTAATAGACAACTAAGTATCTGTCACATGGTTTCTAAAAAGATTCAATATGCTTGTTTTTGAGGTTTGCAGGGGAAGTAGGAAGGGGTGAACATCTTTTTTTTGTTTAATAGAGACAGAATCTCGTTCTCTCGTGCAGGCTGGAGTGCAGTGGCAAGATCACAGCTCACTGTAGCCTTGAACTCGTGTCCTAGAGTGATCCTCCCAGGAGCCTAGGCTTCCCAAAGCACTAGAATTACAGATGTGAGCCACCTTAAAGCACCATTTACAAAACTGCTTAGCATCTTGTTTAGAGCTAAAAAATCCTTTGCTCACAATCAGCTTTCTAGACTGGGCACCCAAGCCTTCTTCCTCTGAGGGTTGAACACCATAGAAGTGGGCTTAACAGACTTGTATGGAAAAGAGAAGAAGTCATCTCCCCAACTGACTCTTGGGTGTCTCAGTGGCCAAGTATACTCAAATTGTATATCTAAACCAATGAGCTTTATTGTTGTGGTTAAGCTTTAACTGTGAACAGCAACGTATCAATTTATTAATTACTACGCTTTTGTGCTGTGTGTTCCCTTTCTAGGTTATTTCCAGGGAAATGCAAACCAAAGGATGTGGTTTCTGATCTAATCCTTAGAGAATGTGACCATGAAGACACTTTTCCTACCTGGTAAACAAAAGATAATGAGAAAAGTGAGGCTGGAAGTTGGTTTACTGAGCCAGGAGCTATAACAGGTGCTGGAGCAGGGGTGTAATCTGAATGACCAGAGGGAAGGACTGATGGAATTGGATGGTGAGAGCCTCCAGGCCCTTTAGGCTTCTCCCTGACTTTATAATGAAATACAAAAGTCAGCCTCCATGCTTGTCCTTTGTGTGTAATGATTGTCAAACTCTTTGTCTATATGTGTTACATTTGACCTTGATGGTTAATTCATTATGTAATAAGTTCAGAATTTGGGACAGACACAGTGGCTCATGCCTGTAATCCCAGCACTTTGGGAGGTCGAGGTGGGCGGATCATCTGAGGTCAGGAGTTCGAGACCAGCCTGACCAACATGGAGAAACCCTGTCTCTACTAAAAATACAAAAAATTAGCCAGGCGTGATGGCACATGCCTGTAATCCCAGCTACTCGGGAGGCTGAGGCAGGAGAATCGCTTGAACTCGGGAGGCAGAGGTTGTGGTGAGCCAAGATCATGCCATTGTACTCCAGCCTGAGCAACAAGAGCGAGACTCCATCTCAAAAAAAAAAAAAAATTTAGAATTCGGTCCAAATTAGAAAAGAGTTTCTCCCAGGAATGGCCTTGAATAGTGGTCAGCCTGCTTGGTTCTTTCTCCCTGACCTAGCAGCCCATGATTTGGGCTCTTTCCTCCTCTGGTTCAGGGGTGAGGGATGCTGTCACTCTCCAAGAGGGGGAACAGCTTGGGACCTAGCAGAGCTGCTCATCGGGGTTCTATTCCTCCCAGCCAGCGCCCTGACAAAGCCAGCCTCTGGATAAGAAACTAATTACTTCTCCTGCTTCTTCAGTTTGACCTCCTAAGGGAAATAAGTCCTGCAGAAGTAACCAGCCTGCCGCGGCAGAACGCAGAGCAGGCACCAACTGCCCTGCAACTGCTTCCATAACCTGCAGATCCACCAGTGTGTCGGGGGCCCACATGCTGCAAAGCTTAGGAAGATGGGGTTTTCAATGGACATGCAGCTTTTAAAGTTGTGTGAGATAGGTTGCATTCAGAGTAAGGAAGGGTTGAAAGGCAGGAAGGGCATTTTCCTCTTAGCAGTGGAAGGATCTTCCTGACAGCCCTCCTTGCTTGCTTTCTGCCTGGCTCACTGCTTTCTCAGCAAGTTCTGGTAGGACTATGTCCTGGGGTTCCGAAAAGGGCTGGGGAATGTCAAGGCACGGATAAGGCACACGAGCTCTCTGGAGGAAAAGGGAGGCTCCTCTGCACTTCCCCTTCCTGCAGGTCCGTCCTGGTTTTTCATGATGTCATCCATTCATCATTGTGAGCTGACTGGTGGTCCCATGGCTTGGCCAGCTGCCCAAGGCCAGGAGGGGAGACAGAGATCCCAGGACAAATGTGCAGCAGGCCCCTGAGCATGTGTAGAAATGTTGTCATCATTTCCACATAGAAAGACTTGGAGGAAATCAAAGAAGACAGTAAAAGTCACAAGATCCTATCCAACCTTCCCTTCCCTGAATGCCTGGGAAGAATTCAGGGGCCTCTTGCCTGTGGATGGAGAGCCGAACCCTGGAGCGGGCCTAGGTGTGGAGGAGGGACTGCTCTGCCAGGTGGTTCATTCTCCAGAATTCAACCTGTTTCCTGACTCCGTGGTGTTTGAAAGCAACTTCATCCAGGTACTCTTGGGTGGCGCAGAATAGCACTCTTTGATTCTTCTAAACCTGTTCCCAAGATATGACTGAGAGAGTCCATCCCTGAAACTGGGGCAGAGTGAGAATTGAGGCAAGGAGAAGCTAGTGGACCTGGAATGCAAGGCCACCCTCATTGACCTGGGCTTTGCTGAGCCCCAGACGGGGCTTCTCCTACAGACAGCTGTCACCCAGGGAGAAAGGTCAGGGGTCCTCTGCTCTGAGTGGAGAATTTGGTATTCTAATCCTCCAGTTTACTTCAGCCCCCAGGCTGTCACCTGAAGTAGATGAACAAAGAGGCAGTAGAAAGAGACGCTTCTTGAGAACAATAATGCGGATTGGCGAAAGAACAGCACCTGGGGTCCCAGAGACAGCTGGGCTCAGATTCCAGTCCTCTGCCTTCTCCTTGGGAGGTGACTGTGCAAGTAACCTGTGTAGCCTGAATCTGACCCCTTGATTGTAAAAGGGTTGAACTGACCTGAGGATGAAATGCAAATACAGCAAGAAAAGTACCTTGTCTAACAGGCACTCGGTGCACGTTCGTCTCCTTGCCTGGGCTCTCCTCTGGTTGGATGGAAGCGAGAATGAACAGCACTTTGGAGTTAGAGAGGACCTTCCTGTTCAGTGAAGGTGCAGGAGATAATAGGGCACCTCGGAGAAGGACCAAGAGGATACATTTTTCAAAGAAGGCCAGGAAACAGTCCAGGGAGGATTGGCAGAAATGACAGATGGCAGGGAACTCCTGGGTTGTAATTCCTGTGGGCAATTGTTAACAAATGGGTGGTTGAAATATTGTTTAAATACTAGTAGTTGTTTAACCAATATAGTGGCTATCAACAAGAATTGATTTTTGGCCCCAACTGCCAGGGAACATTTGACAATGTCTGGAGACATTTTTTGTTGTCACGATTTGGCTGGTAGTGCTACTAGAACTAGTAGGTAGAGGTCAAGGATGCTACTAAGCATTCTTTAGTGTGCAGGGCAGTATCCTGCCCTCAACAAAGACTATCCAACCCAAAACATTAATAGTGTCGAGGTTGAGAAACCCTGGGCTGAAACAGACTGCAGCTTTTGCCAAATGCTCAGGTTGTGCCTGGGGGCTGCGTTGCAGGTCAAAAGGGGCAGGAATTGGAGAGACATCTACAAAGCTTCCAACACCATGGCCCTGGGGGTGACCTCCTCGGTACCCTGCCTGCCCCTCCCCAACATCCTACTCATGGCCAGAGTCAAATGGCACCAGGGGCAGAACCAGACATGGAACAGACCATCCATAGCCCCCAACATCTTCCTGAAGAGGTGAGCAATGCAGATGAGAATGGAGGACAAGAGGGGTGAGGGGTGGATGCAAAGTGGAGGTTGCTTGACTACTAAACTCAAGGAGAAGATAGAGATGTCATCAGCAGTGACATTGATTTTTTTAGACAACAGTATCCTAAGACAGGGGTTGCACTGGAAGGACAGAGGCCAAGTGGGACAAAGGGAGATGTCATGTGGACAGGAGTCAGGGGCTAGTCTACCTGCCCATTTTCTTTCTCGCTGCACGGACGCCACTGAATTCATAGGAAATCTCTCAGCATTGGGCCCAAGGGCAAGGAGGCAGTGAGTCTGGCAGATGGCGCACTGGTTGGGGAAAGGAAATTATTTCTAGTTCTTGGTGTACAACTAACTGGACTCAATTTTTAAAATCACAAGTTATTTGCTGCTCCTCAGTTTTCTTTGTCTTTTTCTTTTTCTTTTTTTTTTTTTTTTTTTTTTTTGAGACTGAGTCTCAAAAAAGACTATCGCCCAGGCTGGAGTACAATGGTGGGATCTTGGCTCACTGCAACCTCTGCCTCACAGGTTTAAGTGATTCTCCTGCCTCAGCCTCCCGAGTAGCTGGGATTATAGGTGCCTGCCACCACACCTGGATAATTTTTGTATTTTTAATAGAGACAGGGTTTCACCATGTTGGCCAGGCTGGTCTTGAACTCCTGACCTCAGGTGACCCACCCTCCTCAGCCTCCCAAAGTGCTGGGATTACGGGCGTGAGCCACCGTGCCCGGCCAGTTTTTTTTTGTTTTTTTTTTTTAATCAGTAAAATAAATGGGACTAAGTCTCACTTAGAGCTGTAGCATATAGTGACATCATGCTTGTCTGGGACGAAGTAGCCTTTTTAAATTTTGGGGCCTCTTTAAATAATCTGTAGGATATCTCAAGAATCTCTAGAAATTCCCAAAAGTCCAAGAAAACCCTTCATTTCTCCATGCTACCTCAGTGACACACCTCTCCATGATGTTCTTGGTGTACCTGTAGCAAGTACCACCCAGTCCCAGCTGACTAATATTAGATCCAAAGCCAGATTCTTGAACTTTAACTCCCTTGGGAAGACTAACTGTGGCATTAAACTCAATAAACACACAAGCCAGACAGTGGGGCAAGCTCCTTTGGTGCTTTCAAGAAAGAAATTTTGGCTGGGCGCGGTGGCTCATGCCTGTAATCCCAGCACTTTGGGAGGCGGAGGCAGGTGGATCGCCTAAGGTCAGGAGTTCGAGACCAGCCTGACCAACATGATGAAACCTCGTCTCTACCAAAAATAAAAAATTAGACGGGCCTGGTGGCACATGCCTGTAATCCCAGCTACTGAGGAGGCTAGGGCAGGAGAATCGCTTGAACCTAGGAGGCGGAGGTTGCAGTGAGCCAAGATCGTGCCATTGCACTCCAGCCTGGGCAACAAGAGCAAAACTTTGCCTCAGGAAAAAAAAAAAAAAAAGAAAGAAAAGAAAAACAGAAAGAAATTGTAAAATCCTATGACTAGCCACCTTACCTCCTAGGCTGTCTCTCTCAAATAGGGTCTAGGGCACACGAGAATCATGGCAGGGTAGGTGGAAGTTACAATGCAAATTCCAGGGCCACACCCAATTCCTACTGAATCTGAATCTTCAGTGGTGTCTTCAGGTGTCTGCATTTTAAACAAGCTCAGCAGGTGTATTTGGTCTCCCCAACAATTGAGCAGCACTGTGCTAAAGCACCCTCTTTTCTACCTCCAAAAGCCTTAGTCCTAAAGGAGACCTGCCTCATTTTAACGAAGACAGGGTCAGATCAGATGCAATAGGGTTGTCAGTGTGTGTCTTCCCTGGTGGCTTCAGGATTCTCCCATTGAAGTTTGTGGAGCTCCAGGTATGTGACCACTATCAACGCATCCTGCAGTTGAGGACAGTCACTGAGAAGATTTATTACCTAAAGCTCCACCCTGACCATCCTGAGACTGTCTTCCACTTCTGGATCCGACTGGTTCAAATTCTTCAAAAGGGGCTGTCCATCACCACCAAAGACCCTAGGATTCTTGTCACTCATTGCCTGGTACCCAAGAACTGCAGCAGCCCCTCAGGAGATTCGAAGGTAAGTGAGCACCATTGCCACCCTGCAGTCAAGGCCAAAGCAGCGAGGTAGAGCTTAACCCAGCTGGTATGTGAGTGCCCTATGAAGGTGATCTCAGCGTGAGGCCTTTTCTAAACAGCTTTATTGAGTATCATTTAGAACAATAAAATCCACCATTGTGGATTTTATTGTTTTATAATTGTTTTGTTTTATATATATTTTATATAAACAATTCTATATAAATTGTTTATTGTTTTATAAAATCCACCATTGTGGATTTTATGGTGGATTATGTTGAAACCACAGTTTCAACACTTTCAGTAGATTGTATAGAGTCGTGTAACCATCACCACAATCCAGTTTCAGAACATTTCCGTTACCCTAAAAAATTCCCCCTCGCCCATTTGCAGTCATTCCCTGTTCCTACTCCCAGCTCTAGGCAACCATTATCTGTTTTTAGTCTATACACATTCATCTTAGGCATTTCATATAAATGGAATCTTACAACATATAGTCTTTTGTGTCTGGCTTCTTTCACTTAGCATAACATTTTTCAGTTTCATCCATATTGTAGCATGGGGCAAACTCCAGGGCAGAGTCACGGAGTATTTGTAGTTTTTTTGTTTTGTTTTGCTTTTTTTTTTTTTTTTTTTTTTTGAGATGGAGTCTCACTCTGTCGCCCAGGCTGGAGTGCAGTGGCACAATCTTGGCTCACTGCAACCTCTGCCTCCCAGGCTCAAGTGATTCTCCTGCCTCAGCCTCCCAAGTAGCTGGCATTACAGGCACGCACCACCATGCCCAGCCAATTTTTGTATTTTTAGTAGAGATGGGGTTTCACCATGTTAGCCAGGCTGGTCTGGAACTCCTGACCTCAGGTGATCCACCCACCTCGGCCCACCAAAGTGCTGGGGTTACAGGCGTGAGGCACCGTGCCCGGCATTGACCATTTTTCAATTGGGTTTTTTCTTCTTATTGCATTGTAAGAATTATTTGTATATTCTGGATACAAGTTCTTCATCTGATAGATGATTTGAAAATATTTTCTCTCAGTCTATGAATTGCCTTTCATTTTCTTAATGATGTTTTTGAGGAGCAAAATTTTTAATTTTGATTAAGTGCAATTATCAACTTTTTCCTTCTTCTTTTTTTTTTTTTTTTTTGAGACAGTCTCCCTCTGTTGCCCAAGCTGGAGTGCAATGGCACAATCTTAGCTCATTGCAACCTCCACCTCCTGGGTTCAAGTGATTCTCCCACCTCAGCCTCCCAAGTAGCTGGGATTACAGGCATGCACCACCACACTCAACTAATTTTTGTATTTTTTGGTAGAGACAGGGTTTCACCATGTTGGCCAGGCTAGTCTCGAACTCCTGACCTCAAGTGATCCACCCGCCTCAGCCTCCCAAAGTCCTGGGATTACAGGCATGAAACTTTTTCTTTTATGGATCAGGTTTTCTATGCATACCTAAGAACTCTTTGTTCATTCCAAAGTCACAAAGATTTTATCCTATGTTTTATTCTAGGAGTTTTATAGATTCAGCTCTTACATTTAGGTCTATGATCCATTTTGAGTTAATATTTATGTATGGAATGAGGTAATGATCTAAGTACTTTTTTTTGTGTATATGGATATGTAATTAGCCTAGCACCATTTGTTGAAAAGACTATTCCTTCCCACATTGAATTGTCTTAGCACCTTCATCAAAAATCAATTTACTATCAATATAAAAATTTATTTCTGAATTCTCAGTTCCATTCTGTTGACTTATTTGCCTATTCTTGTGTCAACAAAACAATGTCTTGGTTAATGTAGCTTTATATTACGTTTGAAAATGGGTGATATAAGTCTTCTAATTTTGTTCTTTTTCAAACTGTGTTGGCTATTCTAGATCTGTTGCATTTTCATATAAATTTTAGAATCAGTTTGTTAATTTCCACAAAAAAAAACCTGTTAGAATTTTGATAAGCACATGTTGAATTTATACATCACTTTGGGGAGAAGTGCCATCTGATAATATTGTGTCTTCCAACATCTGAATATGGAATGTCTTTTCATTTATTTCAATACTTTAGTTTCCCTTAGCAAAGTTTTGTAGCTTTTGTTTTGTTTTTAATAGCAATGAGGTCTTGCTCTGTTGCCCAGGTTGGTCTTGAACTCCTGGGCTCAAGCAGTTCTCCTGCCTCAGCCTCCCAAAGTGCTGGGAGCCACATGCTTGGCCTATTTTGTAGTTTTTAGTAGGCAAATTCTGCAAGTTCTGCACTTATTTGATTAAATGTTTTCCTAAGTATCTTATTGTTGTTGATGCTGTTGTGACCAGAACTGTGTTTGTGTTTTCTTAATTTCATTTTTGGGTCATTCATTGATAGTATTAGAAATACAATTGGTTTTTTAATATTAACCTCATTATACATTATAGCAGTTTTACAGATTCCTTGGAATCTTCTACATACACACCACACACACACACACACACACACACACACTCATGCCATCTGCAATAAGGACAGTTTCATATCTTCATTTCCAATCTAGATTTGTTTATTGCTCTATTGCATTAGCTGGAACCTCCAGTACATGTTTAATAGAAGAGGCAAAAGCAGACATCCTTGTCTTGTTCCTGATCTTAGGAAAAAGACATTCAGTTTTTTGCTATTAAGTATGATGCTTATTATGAATATTTGTAGATGCCCTTAATCTGATTGAGGACGTTCCCTTTCTTCCTATTTATTGAAAGAGTTTTCTTTCTTTTCTTTTTTCATCATGAATGGGTATTAGATTTGTTAAATGCTTTCTCTGCATCTATTAAGATGATTATGTGGTTTGTCCTTCATTCTGTTAATACAGTATATTACATGAATTGATTTTTTTTTAACATTAAACCAACTTTGTGTTCCTGCAATAAAATCTGCCTGGTCACGGTGTATATACTTATTTTTTATATGTTACTAGACTCAGTTTGCTTACATTACATTAAGGAATTTTGCATCTATGCTCATGAGAGATATTGGTCTATAATTTTCTTGTGATATATTTGTGATCCCCTAGCTTTGGTATTAAGTTAATATTATCCTCATTGAAGAAGTTGGAAAGTATTCCCTCCTCTATTTTCTGAAAGAATTCATGAAGCATTGCTATTACTTCTTCTTTAAGTATTTGATAGAATTTACCAGTGAAGATACCTGGGCCTTTTTGCCCCAGAACATGATGAATGTAAGTCTGACTTCAGCTACAACAGAAACTCCATGAAGGCAGGGGTTTTTGTTTGTCTTCTTTACTGCTATATCCCTAGTACCTGGCTCCTAGTTGGCATTCAATAAATATGGAATGAATGAGTGACTATGGACATGGACAGCATGCACAACTGGAGCACTTTTGAGTATCACAGGCAGCAGGAAAGAAATTAATTTTGCCCTGATGTAAAAAGCAGCACACTATAGGATATTTCTTAGAGAAATTAAGTTTTAAAACACCAATTAGGCCAGGCGCGGTGGCTCACGCTTATAATCCCAGCACTTTGGGAGGCCAAGGTGGGCAGATCACGAGGTCAGGAGATCGAGACCAGCCTGGCCAACATGGTGAAACCCTGCCTCTACTAAAAATACAAAAATTAGCTAGGTGTGGTGGCAGACACCTGTAGTCCCAGCTACTTGGGAGGCTGAGGCAGGAGAATCGCTTGAACCCAGGAGGCAGAGGTCTCAGTGAGCCAAGATCGCACCACTGCACTCCAGCCTGGCCATAAGAGTGAGACTCTGCCTCAAAAAAAAAACTCCACTAATTAAATTTCTATAACAAATATATGATTCCCCTACATTTAAGTATAAAACCAAACAGCATAAACTTTATTAAAGCTTATATTAATAGGCTATTCATACATTATATTAAGGTATATTAATAGGAATAAGTTATTCCTGTTATCTGTTAAGTAATTATCTGTTAAGTAATGTTAAAAGTATGTAATGAAGATATTACCCTTAAGGCACAAAAGGACATTTTTACCAATACGAGGAGTGTAAACCAAAAAATATGGCCTCAGAATTGCCTCTGTGAGCAGCTGGTGTGGCTGCACTTTGGAAAATTTTGAGTTCCAACACTTTAGAGTCTGGACCATGATATTAGGAAAATGTGAAGACCCCAAGGCCTTAACCAGCTGGTTCTGCTTTTTCTCTTCATATAGTTAGTACAGAAGAAACTCCAAGCCTCCCAGCCCAGCGAGAGTCTCATTCAGCTAATGACCAAGGGGGAGAGTGAAGCCCTGTCTCAGATTTTTGCCGACTTACACCAGCAGAACCAGTTGAGGTACATGACTTAAATCAAGCCAGCCTCTGACATTCCCTCCTGCAACCCAGATGGTCTGGGCTGTGAGATCCAGAAACCAAATATCTTGGTTAATGAGCACAGGGTTTTACGTGACCAGGCACGGTGGCTCACGCCTGTATTCCCGGCACTTTGGGAGGTCAAGGCAGATGGATTGCTTGAGGTCAGGAATTTGAGACCAGCCTGGCCTCGATATACTGCCACTCACTATCCAGTCTTTTTTTTTTTTTTCCTTTTTGAGACAGGCTCTCACTCCGTCGCCCAGGGTTCAAGCGATTCTCCCGCCTCAGCCTCCTGAGTAGCTGGGACTACAGGCATGTGCCACCATGCCCCCAACTAATTTTTGTATTTTTAGTAGAGACGGGGTTTCACCATGTTGGCCAGGCTGGTCTGGAACTCCTGACCTCAGATGAGCTGCCCGCCTCGGCCTCCCAAAGTGCTGGGATTACAGGCATGAGCCACCGTGCCCAGTCACTGTTCAGTCTTTATCCTTGACTCAGGACAACCTTCCTCCAGCTCTCCTTGCCTTGTTCTCCTTCTCCACACAGCAAGCATGGTGGGCTTGACTCCAGAGGAGGACTATTATAAAAAATGAAAAGTAGCTCTCCAACAATGAGGATAAGTTAGGTATACAGGTGAAAAAGTAAAACCTAATTTCTTTTTTTTGTTGTTGTTCATTTGTTTACTTGAGACAAGAGTCTCACTCTGTCGCCCAGGCTGGAGTGCAGTGGCACAGTCTCGGCTCACTGCAACCTCTGCCTCCTGGGTTGATGTGATTCTCCTGCCTCAGCCTCCCAAGTAGCTGGGATTACAGACACACATCACCACGCCCAGCTAATTATTGTATTTTTAGTAGAGACAGGGTTTCACCATGCTGGCCAGGCTGGTCTCGAATTCCTGACCTAAAGTGATCCACCTGTCTCGGCCTCCCAAAGTGCTAGGACTACAGGCGTGAGCCACTGTGCCCAGTCATGTAAAACCTAATTTCTAATCCAGTTTCTAGTCCTACAGGGAAATAACCAAAACCATTGTTTAAAACATTGTCAACTTATTGGATTTACTTACCTACTCACCCAAGGTCTCTGCTTGGACTTTATGGAGCTTCTGTGGTCGTTTTCTTAATATAGAGTCTGTTCTGGAAAGCTCCATGCTACAGATCTATCTTCTTCATGGCTGAGGAAATGTCGCTGTATGTACAGATGACTTAGCATTAAGTCTTGGTATAAAACTGGTTGGTTTAAAAGAGACAGGAGTTGAGCGTACTTAGACCAGAGGGTACCACAGAATATTCAGTCCCAGATAAAGTGGGATCCAGGGTCCTAGTGCCTATTACTTATGGTTTAATAGAAAGGAGAGAACAGAAATAAATTAGCAAATGTCACCAGGAGAAAAAAATGAGGTGTCAGAGGGAGAATTTTGTCACAACAGGAACCAGTTGGACCAGCAGTTCAGAGGCAGAACAAATTCCCTTTCTTTCTGAGCACTGGTAATAAACTGAAAACCAGTACAGCTTGGAGGAGGCAAGCGCTTATAGCAGCGAAGAGCTCGCAAAGACATGGGCCCAAGTCATTGCTCTGACTGCACCCTTGAGCATATCGAAACCTGGGGGCTCAGTCTTCAGATCTGTAAAATGGAAATGAAAATAGTGCCAACGCCATCCAGATGTCAGGATCCAATGAGCTCATATGCACCAAGCACTTAGAATGCTACTCAGCAGATTTAGAGGCAAATTGTAAGTAAGCTCTCAATAAGTATTAACTTGTATTGTTAATTCTAACTTGGCTGGAGGTAGAAAACTATTAACACAAGAAAAAGACTTATCTGTTGCCCAGTATAAAGAATATATCCTGGAGATTGTCACTCCATATATCATACAGAGCTCTGTAATTAAGGAACTTCTCGATGAGATGTCATATTGCTGAGCTAGAGGGCACTGGACTCTAATAGAGCAAGGTATTTTGAAACTGCTTTTTGGCTATCTCAAATTATCAAATCACCTTCCTTCCTTCCTTCCTTCCTTCCTTCCTTTTTCTTTCTTTTTTGAGACAGAGTCTCACTCTGTCGCCCAGGCTGGAGTGCAATGGCATCTCAGCTCACTGCAACCTCTGCCTCTCGGGTTCAAGCGATTCTAATGCCTTAGCCTACAGTGTAGCTGGGGTTATAGGCACTCACTACCATGCCTGGCTAATTTTTGTATTTTTATTAGAGATGGGGTTTCACCATGTTGGCCAGGCTGGTCTCAAACTCCTGGCCTTATGTGATCCATTCACCTCAGCCTCCCAAAGTGCTGGTATTATAGGAGCGAGCCACTGTGTCTGCTCAAATCACTGATTTTTAAATTACTATTTAAAGAACCGTTTCTGTTTATACCTCATTGGCCACACTCAGTCATGTGACCTCACTCAGCTGCAAGGGAGGCTGGGAAATGCATTCCCCATTTTGCATAGCCATGTACACAACACAAAATTAGACACTGTGCTCCCCAGGGAGAAGGCAAAAAGGGTCACTGGGGGCCTACTGGCACTCTCTGGCACAGACAGCTTTTAATATTTCTAGAAGTTGAGAGGAGGCTAAGGTCTGAAGGAGAAAATAGGTAATAGACAGCTAAAGAAAGGGTGAAGAAGGGCCAGGCAGGTTAAGGGAATGGGCAGGTGCAAGGCTGAGGCTTCCACAAAGGAAGAAGCTTGGTGGAAGGCCAGTGGGGAAAAGCGGGTAGTGGTGGAAGAGAATAAATAGAAGAGGGCAAGGAGTGAGCCAGGCAGGGCCTGGGAAGCCATGCGAAGAAATTTAGACTTCCAGTGTCATGGGAGCCTTAGCAGCATTTTAAACAGGGAAGTGACGTGATCCAGTTTACATTTTGAAAAGGTCATGCTAGCTGTTGCCTGACAGTTAATTTGAAGGGAAGGAGAGATGTGGAAAAACGAGCTAGGGAGCTATGGCAACCTACTCTGGGCAGATCGGAAGGATGTAAGAAATGAGGGGAGGAAGGGATTAGTTTTTGCTTCATTGCTATCTTGATAATTGCTTTGTACAGACATTTAGCTCTTTCTTGTTAGTTTCCCAGAATGAAGCCCCTGAGTGATAATTTTTCTCTCATTTGGGCTGGTTCTAGTCTGGTTGCAATTATTATCAGTTTTTGCACATTGGCAACAACATGCAACTTAACAGCAAATAAAATAAATAGCTGAGATGCAGAACTGAACAGATGGAGTCACCCCCTCCTCCTCAGCAAAATCAGCAGCATGGGCTCTGCTCCCCACCTCCCACCCCATTCCACCTCCCCCTTCCCGATTTTTTTTTTCTGGAACTTTAATATGCGTCACACCCATCCAATATAGCCACAGCTGGCCTTTTTCATATTTATATCTGTCTCTAAAGCTTTGCATCAGGAACTTTGGAACAAGATCTGAAATACAAATTTAATGTTCTTTTCCTTTACTTTCAACTTTCATTTCCTTGATCCTGAAATGGCTTGAGTTTCAGGAGGAGCAGAAAGGTGGAGACCAACAAGAACAGCTCAGGTAAGGGAGGGCACAGGGTACCATGCCTCAAAGAGCTTTCTACTCTGGATATAAGAATAAGATCCCCTCCAGCCCCCATCCTGGTTGTCCTGGTGCTGTCAGTATTGCCATTGTCCTTCCATGCCTTAGTTTGAATTCCTTTAGGCTCTCTGGCCACCACAATCAAGTTGGCACCAAGTCCTAACCAATTTCTTTCTTTGCAATGTATCTTGTATTCTTTACTTCATTTCTACACCCACAGACCCTACCCCAGCCCAGCCCTTCTCATCTCAAGCCTGTAGCACTCTTCCATAAGTTCATTTATCCATTTATTCATTCAAAACCACGCACTGAGTGCCAATTACTGTGATGGGCTTTAGGGCCACCATGTAGAAAGACACCATGTTCCCGCAAGAAGTTTATAATTTGGTGGTGTCAGATGGGAAAATCCCCGAATTACAAAATGTCTCCTTCCAGGCAACATTCAAAGCTTATGCCTAGGGTGCCAAAGGAGCACAAAGAAGGGGGTCCCTCATTCCTGCCAGGAAGCTTGCCTGGGAGGCATGGTTTCTGAACTGAGTCATAGACAATGAGTGCAGGTGAGCTAGCTGAAACAGGTAAGGCAGGGCATTCTAGGAAGAAGAGACAGAGTCTGCAAGAGGGAGCATGACACATTCTGGAAAAAGCAGCCAGTTCCCTATTTCCAGGTTCTGGTTCACCCCAAATCCACTCAATTCGGCATGCATGGCCCTGCACAATCTTCCCCCATCTCGCCCATCTCACCTGCTCACTCACTCTTCCTCTAATAGCAGCCCTCTGCCTAATCATCTTCTGTAGCCCAAATCTTTTGCTCCAGCAAACCTTAGCCATCCCATGCCTCCTTCATCCCCCATCCACTCCCTTCCCCCGATGCTTCACTCTAAATCCTCCCTATCCTTCTAAATCCTACCCTTCACACAACACCTTCCTGCCAGGCTAATCCTTCCTTGGTCATAACCTCTCTTTC
Organism: Gorilla gorilla gorilla; assembly: GCF_029281585.2. Taxonomy (NCBI): domain Eukaryota; kingdom Metazoa; phylum Chordata; class Mammalia; order Primates; family Hominidae; genus Gorilla; species Gorilla gorilla. The sequence goes on from NC_073230.2 coordinate 137,800,364, forward strand.
ATTATTCCCTAGTTGTTTTATAGGTTTGAGGGATATTTCTTCAGTGAATACTAAATTGTTTTCAGGCTTCTCAATTATCCACAGCATGAAGCAGAGGCCTGAGAACACAATGGGAGGCAATTAATACCCATATACCATGCCACTAATAAATTATTCCTTCACGTTGGCTCAGTAGGCAGCCAAAATATCATAAGATATTTATAAATTTAGAGAAGGCTGTAGGTCCCAGGGGAACTCTGCTAACTTTCGTCTAAATCAGGGATTACAAATGCATAGGACTGCAGGTGGTATAAATGGGTAAAGGGGGCAGGGCGCAGTGGCTCACGCCTGTAATCCCAGCACTTTGGGAGGCCGAGGTGGATGGATCACGAGGTTAGGAGTTCGAGACCAGCCTAGCCAACATGGTGAAACCCCATCTCTACTAAAAATACAAAAATTGGCTGGGCATGATGGTGCGTACCTGTAGTCCCAGCTACTCGGGTGGCTGAGACAGGAGAATCGCTTGAATCTGGGAAAGTGGAGGTTGCAGTGAGCCGAGATCACGCCACTGCACTCCAGCCTGGTGACAGAGCGAGACTCAGACTTAAAAAAAAAAAAATGGATAAAGGGCTGGGTGACATGGATGTAAGAAAAGGTTAACTTTTCTCTAAATTCTGTTATAAGTAAAACAACTGCTGGCAGCTGACACTTGGTGTCAAAACTGAGAAGACAGCAGGGAGTGGTGGGCATAGTGGCGATGAGAAAGTGAAAGCTTCAATTAAGACTTCCATTCGTTGTTGCCATGCTGGAATCCAGGCCAAATATTCTGATTTTTCAAGAGAAGCCAAAAGATCTGGACATATGTGGCATACCACCTTCCCATAAAATATTCAAGCATAGTATTGGCTAACACTTAGTGGGCAAACAAAACATATCTGCAGACCACATTCAGCCTGGAGGCTGCCAGCTCACAGCCCCTGTTCTAAATGGTGAGCACAGCTGTGGCTGCCTCACATTTTGTCCAAGCCTAAGAATGTTTTCTCATGTTATGCGACTAATGACATGATGGTGATTCATTTCTCTGCATTTAAACATACATTCAAACACACATATGTATAAACATACACACTCAAAACATACCCCATGACATTAGGGTTGAAGAAAACAGATGTGAGGAATATTTCAAACATTTCTGGGACTTGAGAAAACAGCTAGAATTTTAGGGTCGCAGGGTATCTGGCATCATGGGACCTACCACGGCCAAGATGTTCCTAGGCTGAAATTGAATTGAAATTAACCATCCCAGGTGGCCTCCAGGCCCTCTTTTCTCATTCGGCGAGGGAGTGTAGTCTCTCAGTTTAAAAAGACTGTTATACCCCAGCCTCTGGAACTTTTGGATGAAAAAGAGACTTAAAATTGGAAAAACCAGAGGCCCAACAGCACCTGTGTGGCTGAATCTTTCCACTCACCACCAGCAGGTGGTATGGCCTATTATTGCAGTGCTTCCCAAACTTTAATGTCCAAACAGTCCCCCATAGATCTTGTTAAAAGGCAGATTCTAATTTCTTGGGTCTAGCGGGCTTGAGACTGCGATTCTAACATGCTCCCAGGTAATGCCCAAGGTGCTGGGCTGTGGGCCATCCTTTGAAGAGCCAGGGCCAAGTGGACCAAGAACAGGCTCTAGCTTAAGGCCTTCTGGGTTCAAGGCCATTGCTAGTTCAGCTAGATGAATCTCCTGGGGAAATCCACTCAGTTAACCCATCTGAATCATATTGGGTCTCTCCTTTTACTGGTGCTGTCTTGTTCACGTGACATAGTGGTAAGAACGTGGACTCTGGAGCCAGGCTGCCAGGCTTGGAATTCTGACTCTGCTTCTCCTTGTGTGACAGTTGGTAAATTACTCACCCTCTCTGACCTCACAGAGGTGAGGATTAAAGGACCATGAATGCATGTAATTGTTTGGAATGGTGCCTGGCACATCATAAGCACCCCCCAAATGTCAGCTGTAACCTGTAAGGGCTCTGTGAACCAGCATACAAGCAAATGCATTTCTTTACTTGATCTAGGGAAAGATTCTTCCCGTGAAGACAGCATCCCTTGCACCTGTGACCTACGTTGGAGGGCTTCATTCACGTACGGAGAGTGGGAAAGAGAGAACCCCTCTGGCCTGCAGCCCCTCTCACTACTCAGCACTCTGGCAGCCTCCACCGGGCCACAGCTGGCCCCACCCATAGGTACAGCAATGGGAGGAATCCCCTGCCATTGTGGGGCAGCCCTGGCATTCAGCCTCAGGGCTGGGTCAGATCCTGGGGTCCTGAGGGTGATTCCAGAAAGTTGTGGGGTGTGGTCGAGGAATGCTGGCCACAGAGACCTCAGCCCTCTTTTCCCAACTGGGCTGAGCAAAACCATGATGTGTGGCACCTCCAGGGCCCCCAGAGTTCTCCCAGATGCTGTTGACACTATAGCTGCTTTCTCTTGCTGTATGGGAGGTGTAAGGGATCTCCTCTGCAGACTCCCCATGTGGTCTTTCCTCTCTTTTCCTTTCCTGGAGCTCTTGAAGGGCCTTCTTACTGCTTGGGTTGGGATGCAGAGAGTGAAAAGGAAGTAGGTTAAGGGGGCTGGGGGGGGGAGGGTCAGACCTCCCTAAGGTCCCAGTCCTTCTGTCGTCATGCTCAAGGCCCATTCGTCCATCCACACATTCATTTAACAAACATTTGTGAAGTACTTCCTATGTGCCTCTGTTTGACCAGAGATAGATTTCCCTAAAAGGGAGGGGTGATTTCTGTTTTCTAAAGTAAAATGTCATTAATAAACCACCAACTCTTTTTTTTTTGAGACGGAGTCTCACTCTATCACCCAGGCTGGAGTGCAGTGGCATGATCTTGGCTCACTGCAACCTCCGCCTCCCAGGTTCAAGTGATCCTCCTGCCTCAGCCTCCTGAGTAGCTGGAATTACAGGCATGCACCACCACGCCCAGCTAATTTTTGTATTTTTAGTAGACACAGGGTTTCACCATGTTGGCCAGTCTTGTCTTGAACTCTCGACCTCAGAACTCTCAACCTCAGGTGATCTGCCCACCTTGGCCTCCCACAAAGTGCTAGGATTACAGGTGTGAGCCACTGGGCCCGGCCACCACCAACCCTTATAAGATACCTATTATAGATAGTTGACAATTTTTTTAAATTAGCATAAGTATCTGTGTGCCCACAAAAGAGCTTTTTAGGTAATTTATATCCTATCAAACACTTTTCTCTCCTACACTCACAGGAAATTCTATTTGAGCCACCCTTCCGCACTGGGGAGAATCTATGCAAGCCTCATCAGCATCACTTTGCAGCATTCATTCAGCTGCTGAGGGATTATCGGGATGGAGAGGAGGAGAAAACTGCAACCAAGGAAAAATAGAGTCATCTCACGGTGACAGCAGGGCCTTTCCAGCTGTACATAACCACATCCTCGCCACTGCACCTCGGCATATGCCACCTCCATGCCACTGCCAGAGCTGGCCTAGCAAGATGTGCTCTGAGAATGGCCGGGCCCAAGAGATGAAGGAAAGGAGTGAAAGGGAAGTAGGACCAGAGAAGTGGAAGGAAGCAAAATGGAGGTGACGAGAAAGGTGGTGGGAGAAAGTCAGCAGATGAGAGACACAAAGAGAAGTGGTAATAAGAAATGGAAGAGACTTGGTAGACGAGATAAGGAGGACAAGAGAAGGGACACACCCCTGAGAGATGCTCACCAAGCTTCTATTTATCTAATTTAAAGCTTGAAAGTAAAGACATAAACAAAAAAAAGAAATATGTTTTCTTCCCTGCTCAGACCATTCTGGACAAATGTGAACTGCCAGACACCTTCCATTTCCCTTTCTGTCTGTTTTTCTTGCTAGTTCCTGTCTTCTGATTAAAGCTTCATTCCTTCTTTGTTGGCCTGTTCCCTAACTTGGACTTGCTAGCCCTGTTGTTCCTAATAGAGGTTTGGGTTTGAGCTGCAGAAAGGTTCTTATAGGAGGTGGTAAGACAAGGTGTGTAAGGTAGGGCGAATTTCTCTTTTGTGTTCAAATTCCCTAAGTTTGCTATTATCTCCGTGCCGCAAACACTGGCTCAACTTCTTTTTTGTATAACACTCCCTTGGAATGTCGACATACCTTGTTAGTGCTTTTTAAATTAGAGATTCCAGAGATAGGAGATATAGTCTCAACATACAGGTTAATCAGAGGTTTACCAATTATAGATGAAGGGAGTCATGAAGGAGTGTTTGTCAGATGGTCTATGGACTGGCCTTTTTGTTTAAAATGTGCAATAGTGTCAGGAGCAGTAGCTCGTGCCTGTAATCCCAACACTTTGGGAGGCTGAGGCAGGTGAACCACTTGAGCCCAGAAGTTTGAGACCAGCCTGCGAAACACGGCGAAAACCCATCTCTGCCAAAAATACAAAAAAATTAGCCAGGAGTGGTGGTGTGTGCCTGTAGTCCCAGCTACCAGGCAGGCTGAGGTGGGAGGATTGCTTGAGCCCAGGAGGTCGAGGCTGCAGTGAGCAATGAGTGTGCCACTGCACTTCAGCCTGGGTGACAGAGTGAGATCCTGTCTCAAAAAAAGAAAAATGTCACATTTAATGAGAAACAGACTATGAGTATTTCAGGAAAGCTGTCCATCCCCCAACTGGGGAGGGTATTTTGATTTGACTTAAGATATCCTAGCAGCATCTTTTTCCTCACTTAACTAGTTTTCAGCCTGAAATTGTTAGAAGGCTAAAAAATAAGCTCCTGGATTACCATTACTCAAAGGCTGAGTTATGTCCTAATTCTTAGTGATTTCAACATCCACATGGATGATCCTTCCCATACTTTGATCTCTGTTCCCTGAACTCCTGCCTTCCAGCAATACTTTTTCCACCCTCCTCGACCACTGTCTCCCTTGATTTTACCCTAGTGTTTGTCATTAATAACTGCACCTAACCCCATTATTTCCACTCCCTAGCTATAACACCTCCTATTTTTTCCTGAGTACAATAATCCATTGACCCACCAATCCTACAATCTATTGCTTCTACCAGGTTTTCACTGTTCCTCGCTCTCTTCATGTTCTCATTTCCTTCCCCTGTAACCTAGATTATCTGTGATCAGTCATTATTATTATCACTTCCTGGCATGCATTCTCAACATCTTTGTGACTCTCTCACTTTCTTCCCTTGGCTAAATTCAGTTCTCTATCAGCTCCATGCCTGTGTGATGCTGCTGAACTTGCCACTGAACCTCTCTGGAGAAGATCACATGACATACTAACCAGTCTCCCTGCAAAGTCATCATCATGGCCTCAAGGGGGTCCTTGATGTTGCCTGGAAATCATCATGTGTTCCCCTAAATCTGTTCACTCTGCTGAATGGCTATTTCACACCTTCTCTCTCCTCTAACTGCCACTGCCTCCTCCTGATGACCCTGCTTCCTATTTCACTGAGAACATAGAATTGAAAGAGAATTTCAGGCTCTCACCACCATATCTACCAATTACCTAGATCCAGACCCATTGACTCTAGCTTATCTCTTTGTTACTATGGAGGAACTGTCTCTCCAAGCAAAGTCCAGCTCTTCCCCTTTTGTAGTAGATCCCATTCCATCTCACCCAAATATGTCACACCAGCAACTTTTCCTTTTCCTACGTCATCAGTTTGATCTCTACTTCCAGATCCTTCCTATCAGCAACGAACATACTGGCTTGCCTCCTAAACATACTTATTTCTTACAATAAAAACAGAACAAAATAAAACAAAACCTCTCTTGGCCCCTCTGCCTCCTTGCTCCAGTTTTCTCCACCCCTTTACAGAAAACTCCGTGAAAGGGAACCAACTTTTAAAAATCTCCATTGTCTCTTGAAGTCCTTCAATCAGGTTTTTGCATTCACTACCTTGACAAACCTGTCAAAGATTCCCACACTGCTAAAGCCCATGGCCAACCGGGCCCCACCTCACTGTCAGCAGCATGCTTTCTCCCTGAACCTTTTCTTCACTTGGCTTCCAGGACACTCTCCTGGCTTTCCTTCTCCCTCATTGACCTTTTTCTCAGTTCCTTTGCTGATTCATTCTCATCAACACCCCCCAATCATGTCTGAACATCAGAAATTCCCAGGATTCAGTCCTTAAGTCTCTTGTAATCAAAACACACAGATTTCATGCCACAAATATACTCGTAAATTTATATATTTAGTCCAGACCACCATGTACTCCAGAGATACATATCCAACTGCCTAGTCGATATCTCTACTTGAATGTCTAATATGTATCTCAACATGCCCAAAACAAATCTCTCAATATTATCCCTCAAATTAGCTGGGTGTGGTGGTGCATGCCTGTAATCCCAGCTACTCAGGAGGCTGAGCCAGGAGAATCACTTGAACCCAGGAGGCAGAGGTTGCAGTGAGCTGAGATCACACCACTGCACTCCAGCCTGGGCGACCGAGCGAGACTCTGTCTCAGAAAAAAAAAATTATCCCTCAAAACTTTGTTCTCTCTAAAGTCTTCTCCATCCTAATAAGCAGAAGCCTCATTTTTCTACTTGCTCAAAACCTTGGAGTCATCCTTAACTCCTCTCTTTCTCTCCACCCTATTTCCAACCCATTAGGAAATCCTTTCAAACTACTTTCAAAATATATTCAGAATTTGATATTCTCACTACTTCCACTGCTACCAACCTGGACCAAACCATCATCATCACTCACCTGGATTGTTGCAAACACCTCCTAAATGCACTCCGTTCCTAACCTTACTCCCTTTCAGTCTAATGTGATCCTTTAAAAATCTTAGATCATGTTTCTTCTCTGCTCAAAACCTTCCAATGGTTTCCCTTCTGTATTAGTTAAGGCAATGCTAGCTCTGAAAGAGATAAATCCTAATATATCAATGGCATAAAATAGCTAATAGAAGTTCTACTTCTCATTCATAAAGAGTCCAAAAATGGTGTTCCTGGTTCAAAAACTGAGTGGCAGTTTCACAGGAACCTGGGCTTCTTCCATCTTGTGGCTCTGCCATCTGCAATACACAGCTTCTAGCCACAGAAAGAGAATGAGCTTGGAGAATTACACATGGCAGGTCTGTATGGCCAGTACTGGAAGTAGTGTACAACATCTCCGCCCTCCTTCCTTCAGTCAGAGCTCAGTCATATGACCATACTGGAAGGGAGGCTGGGAAATGTAGTCTAGCTGGGTTCACAGAAAGAAGAAGAAACAATTTAGCAAATAGTCAGTCTTCATATCCTCTCACTCATCATAGCAAAAGCTAAAGTCCTTGCAATAGCCTAAAGGCCCTACATGGTGTCCCTCTCTCCCTTCCCCATTCCTGTTGCTCCCTCTCTGACCTCATGTCCTCTACTCTCCTTGCTACTGTACTGCAGTCCCACTGGCTTCCAGTTGCTCCTCAAACACTTCAAACATACTCCCAACTCAGGGCCTTGCCTTGGTGTTCCCTTTTCCTGGAATGTTCACCATCTTCAGATGTTCACTCACGTGTCACCCTCTCATGAGCTTCCCTGGCCACCTTTTCTGAGATGGCAACACCACTCCTGATAGTCCCAACACTCACTGTTCTCCTTTCCTGCCTTATTTTTCTCCTTATGTAAGCAGACAGAGAGGGTCTGTATTAGTCCATTCTTGTATTGCTATAAAGAAATACCTGAGACTGGGTAATTTACAAAGAAAAGAGATTTAATTGGCTCACAGTTCTGCAGCTGTACAGGAAGCACAGTGGCTTCTGCTTCTTGGGAGGCCTCAGGGAAATTATGGCGGAAGGCAATGGGGAAGCAGATACGTCTTGCATGGCTGGAGCAGGAGGAAGGGGCGGGGGAGGTGCCACAGACTTTAAATGAACAGATCTCATTAGAAATCACTCACTATACAGTACCAAGCGGGGATGGTGCTAAACCATTCATGAGAACTCCGCCCCATGATCCAATCACCTCCCACCAGGCCCCTCCTCCAATACTAGGGTTTACAATTTGACATGAGATTTGGGCAGGGACACAGATCCAAACCATATCAGGGTCTCCAGGGATAAAAGGAATTCAGTCAACTGGAGCAATCAGCCTGTTTTACAGCTTTCTGCCCTGCAGCCTGTTCTTCCCCAAACCCTGCATGGAATGTGGTCACCTTGTTGGTTTGAACCAGCTCCTTGCAGACCCTGGCAATTTATAGATGAACTGAGTCAACTTTTCTCTTGACCATGCCAAAGTCTCCACCCTAGGAGGAGCTATAGCTTCATTGCCATAACATGCCACCTATGTTCTGGCATAATGACTCACTCGTTTGTGCCACTGGGACCCCTCCTCTACATGTGATTTTGCACTCTCTCCATCACCCCGTAAAACCCTCCTGTCACTTTCCCCTGGGGAGACACTGCTTTAGAGAACATTCCCAGTATCCTTCTTACATATGCCAAGTAATAAAACTGCTATTGATCAAAAACTGAGTTTTGCATTGTTTGTTACTCACTAAGCGAACAAACCCTGGTTTTTCAGGTAACAGCACCTGTCACCACCTCTCATTCTATGTATGTTGCTTTTTTATCTTGTTTATGGGCTGTCTCACCTACCTCTACACACCAGAATATAAGCACCATGACAGACTTAATTTTGTTCACTGCTGTATCCCCAGTTCCTAGAACAGTGTCTGCACACAGGAAACACTGAAGGTTCAGTAGCACCCATGAGCAGAGATGGGAAGCTTGGAGATGAATGTCAGCCTTTTATGGTGACACCATCATGCTGGCCCCAAGCAGTCCTTCAGTGCTGCTCTCACTCGATGGCCTTGGGTGCAGCTATTGGCGGCATTTCTAATATGTGTTGTCCCTCAGGTCCTTTTCTTCCTTCCTCCACCTACTTTCTAACTCTGGGGCTCCCATGAGGCCTAATCTGCTTTCGTCTCCTCAAAAAGTTTATCTGTTCTCATGGCTCCATCAGCCATCTGCTAGCCAACAACCCCTCCCAAATATCTCCTCCAGGCTCTTGGCTCTTTCTCTTTGGATATTCCGCCATCACATAGACTTCCTATGTCTTGAACTCAATTGACTTCCCTCATTCCATGCACCTAGCTCATTCTCCTAGTCTCCCATGATTAAACCTTTTAACTTTTGAGTGCTCCTTCTTCATTTCTTTCATTCGAGTGGTCACTAAGCTCAGGACTTATTTCCACTTTTAAAATCTCTCTTGTGGCTGGGCACGGTGGCTCATGCCTGTAATCCCAGCACTTTGGGAGGCCGAGGCAGGCGGATCACTAGAGGTCAGGAGTTCGACATTGGCCTGACCAACATGGTGAAACCTTGTCTCTACTAAAAATACAAAAATTAGCCAGGCGTGGTGGCACATGCCTGTAATCCCAGCTACTTGGGAGGCTGAGGCAGGAGAATCACTTGAACCTAGGAGGCGGAGGTGCAGTGAGCCAAGGTCGCACCATTGCACTACAGCCTGGGCGACAAAAGCAAAACTCCATCTCAAAAAAAAAGAAAAACAAAACAAAACAAACAAAAAAACTCTTGTATATAAGGGTTCATTTCCATTTCCCTTTCCCTTGCTAGGCCAGGCCCTTCTCCATTAGGGAACCTCAGGGTTGGAGGGCCCTATCTCTGGCACCCTCACTACCTGTTTAGCCTTTACTAGGACAATTCCAGGATGGATGGCGCACCATTAAGCTGAGTTCCTTGAGGACAGGGATGATGTCCTGTTTACTTTGGGTTCACCAGCACATAACTCAGTGCCTGACCTTAAGGAGTTGTTATTTTTATTTTTTAAGAGAACGGGTCTTGCTCTGTTGCCCAGGCTGGAGTGAAGTGGTACAGTCATAGTTCATTGCAGCCTCAACCTCCTGGGCTCAAGCAACTAGCTTGAACTACATGTGTGTGCCACCATACCCAGCTAATTTTTAGTTTTTGTTTTTTTGTAGAGATAGGGGGAGGAAGGGTCTCGTTATTTTGCCCAGGCTGGTCTCGAACTCCTGGCCTCAAGTGATCCTTAAGGACGTATTTTAAAAACTGTTTTCGAAATAATGCCTCCTGAGGTAGCCTGTTTTATTGTTAATACCCATTAGATGGCTTCCCTGTAGGCACAAGCTTAGAAACTTTCCCAGGAAGACCCACAGTTCCCACTGTCTTCAGTTCAGGTTCCTCAAATTGACAAGATCTTCCATTACCTCTCCAAACTTACTATCCATGCTTTCCTTTCATTGTTCCCCCCACCCCTTTTTTTAACCTTCCTCATTTGCTACCTGGCCTGAGAATTTACCTCCCACTCTGCCCTCCACTTGTCCTTATTCCTATTACTCTTCTTGCTGAATAGTCCATTTGGGACTTCCTTAGTCCAGCCTTAGTCATATCTTCCTCTGAAGCCTTCCCTGACTACCACCAAGGATCACTGACACTCCTTTGAATGCCGGAAGGATTAGTTGTAAACCTTTCACGTTGACAGTAACTAGCTTGCTTTCATGAGCTTAACTGTTTCATGAGTTTACAACTTGTCTCAATTTGATTTTAAACTATAGAGGCTTTATGTGCTAAGAATGCCACAGGTTTATATTCCATTTGTGTTGAAGCTATAGTAGCTTTTATTTGATATTTGTTTTAATTTCATGACATGAAATTAAATTTTCAGGGACATGCAACGGGTTCGGCCCATTCCCTTCACTTAACATTACTGAGCTGGGCAGTAAGCTCAGAGCTGCAGATATAAAGATGAATAGACAGATACCTACCCAGGAGCTTACTCTAGAAGAGGACAGATGGATAAGCTACATTTTATAGCAGAATTTGGCAAAGTGTACTGAAGCTATAAACAGCTATGATGGTAAATAAGGTAAGAATTATGCTTAGTGAGGTCACGGAAGGCTTCTAGAGCTAACATCTGAACTGGGACTTCTATTGGCAAGGCAGAAAATCAGGAAAACGCACTTATTCCTGGCAGAGGAAGCCTCTTGATCAAAAATCTTAAGAGATGAAAAAGGACCGGTTGTTAGGAAACAGATGATGGTGCCCAGAGCGCAAGATGAGGGGGAGTGTTGGGAGATGGAGCTAAAAGATACACTGGTGCCAAAGACTGAAGAGCCTCCTGTAGATAGCGCAGGGCGCAGCGCTGAAGGCAAAGAAAAAGTTGGGATTGTTCAATAAAGTTGGTGACTGATTCAGTCGGATTAATTCCGCCCTGGTGGTCTTGTGGAAATGAAGATAACTAGCAGGATAATCTAAGAAGCCCTGTGGAAGCAGAGTCATGAGCTGTGAATGGGGACGTGGCGGCCACACGGCCGCGCCCACGCCACCCGCAGTACGGGGCTGGGGCTGGGGCTGGGGCTGGGGCTGGGGCTGGGGCTGGGGCTGGGGCTGGGGCTGGAGCCCGCCGTCCCAACAATCCCGGGGACGAGAGTTGGGCGGGAATCCGCTCCACGCAACTCGGCGCGGTCCCGGGGACGTGGCGCTTTCCAGCCAATCCCGGCTATGTGATTGTTAGACCAATGGCTACTCGGGGACGCTATGCGACAGCGGCGGGTTTGCTGATGATTGGTCGGGAGGCCGCCGGCGAGGCGGATGAGGGCGGGGTGCGGACCCGCTTCCGGTTGGGCGGTGCTTGCGCGCGTGAGCTGAGCCGGTGGGTGAGCGGCGGCCACGGCATCCTGTGCTGTGGGGGCTACGAGGAAAGGTAAGTACGGTGATGCCCAGCCCCTTCACCACTGCCTCATCTTTATTCCCTTTCTTTCTGTCCCCGGTCTTGTTCTTGGCGCGGCAGGGGACTGCCTCACTCGGGGCCGCTGTCTCTGCTGGCGCCCGGATCCCAGGCCTGATGCTGCTGGAGATCCCGGGGCCCTCGGTGTGCAGCCTGGGATGGAGGCCGCCGCCCGTCTTACCGCGCGCTCTGGGAAGGGGGCTGGTCCGGTCGAACTCTGTCCCGTTGGGTACTGTTCTGTGCCTGGTTTGCTGCGTCCTGGTCCTCCATCTCTAGGTAACGCCACTCACCGAGTCTCTGGCACCGGAGGGTCATTTTTTGCCTCCGGAAGGTCGGAGGGCATTTGGATAGTGTTATTGTAACAGTTCCTTGCCGCCTCCACTCACCATCCTGCTTATATCTGCCAGCTCCGCCCCAAGGCCACATCCCGACAGTAGGGTGCATCTGCCAAGGTCGTGTTCACTCACCTAAAGGGTGCAGAAACAAGGGGGGAGAGAACGAGTGACGACACTAGGTGATATCTATGATTTTAAAGAAAAGCCGAATGTTTAGAGCTTCCATATTTGGCTACGTACTTCAGTTAGCGACGGAAAATAGTTTTTAAAGCTTTATTGGGGAATTAATTTTTTTTACGTTTTTTGTTGCTTCTAGCCCCATATCCTACTGATTTTTAGCATGCTGCGGTCAGAAATAAGCTTAATTCCCTATAGCTGCCACGATTAAGCGTAGAGTGGCTTGCAGTTTCAAAAGCTGCTTTTGCATCAAGGCCCAAGCTCCGTGGGTCTCCTGCTAAAACTTTTGAGCCTGTGATCTGAATTCCTAAGTGTATAAAATTCTAGAATAGTGTCTTCGAGAATTGAATTGCATTCATTTTCTGGTGTGGACCATGAAGTCAACGTTAATGAATTGCGAATAAGGTGGCTTCTAGTTGTTTTTTGTTCTAGTAGCTTATTCAGCTTGGAGGCAGAGAACCTTGGAATCCCTGTTAAATTAGTCTGCCATAGAATGGAACTTGACACAAGACAAATGCAAGTTTGACCTCACTCAGTAGATTGAATTAACCAAATACCAAACGACAGTAATCACTGAAGAATTTATATAGTATAATCCAAATGAGGGACCAGATATAACCTCTAAATTGTATTTGTCAAGAAAATGAGTTTGCCAAGACCTAATCTGAGGTTTTACTGTGATTGGGGGGTGGGGGGGTTCCAATAGGATTCTTTTGAGAATCACAAGTAGGAAAGCCATGAGCTCACAAAAATGTATTGAGTATGCCTGAGTGAATAGTACTCAATATAGCTTTGAAACCAACTCATTGTCACTCTCAATGTAATCATTGTTTGTTTTCATTCATCCAGTGATGTGTCAAGAAGTACTTATTGATAGCACTTAATATCCATTAGAGCAGTATTGGGATCTATATATTGGTGTTATTTTTTAAAATTTATTTATTTTAGTGTTGAGGGTCTCACTATGTTGACCAGGTGGAGCCTTGAACTCCCATGCTCAAGCAGTCCTCCTGCCTCAGCCTCCCAAGTAGCTGAGACTAGAGGTATACAACACCACACCCTAGTACATTGGTGTTAACACAGATTTTCTGTAACGTAGGTATACCAGGGATATTGAAAGGACAGGTGTAGCCAAGGATAGCCGCTGGAAATGCTAGCTAGGCCATAAGGCCCTAGATTCTCACTCTCTGAACTCTTTAAGTATGGATGTTGCTGATGCAGTAATTTATGTATTAGAGTTAAGACCGCTGAAATAACACTTTTGCCTGTTCCTGGCTGATTGCCAGATCCAGTAAACGGAATTGGAAGTTGGAGAACACAGGCAGGCAGGAACCACATTGCTGCCAAGTACCGCCCAATTAATTCAGTAAGATGTATTAATCCAGTAAAATGTATTGGTATCAAAAAAGTGCAAGACAATGTATTAGGGACAATATAGGGGTAATAATTTGTATTGGAATGATATGTAGACATTCTTCCAGAAATGTAGATTCTGAAGGGGAGCTAAGGAGACAACTTAAGGTAACCTATGGTCATTGTTTTTGAGTGATTCAGACGAGTTTTATAGAAGTTTAGATTGGATCATACCCTTTTTGTCCAAAAAGAAAAAAAGATAACAGATCACTTCCAGCTAGAGTGATCATAGTAGGTAGGTCTTCTAGGATCTTAAATTTATTTATAGACATCTGGCACTGAAGGAAGGTTCAGCTAAAATAACTACCAAATTCTCAACAATGTCACGCATGTTACACATGCACAGCAAAATTACAACTAGAAACCAAGGCTCCTATCCCTACATTTCAAATAGCATTTCTCTCACAATTGATTATGTATTAAGGCTTGTCAAGGAAAAGGAAACTTTTTTCTCTCAGAATTTCTAGAACTTTTTTCTTTAAAAAGTTTTTTATTCTGTAGCCAGAAAAATTTAAAGTTTGTGCTGGGTTGCTTTGGTTATAGAACTAATGAAGCTTGAGTAATAGTTTCAGACATTCTCAGGGTTTTTCTTCTGCAGCCAGATTTTACACTTTTATTATCTCAGCTGTCTTATAAATGTATTCCCTCCATCACACAATATAATTAGAATGTATTGATGAGCAGATGTAACTTCATCACTAGAGAGACGTTAAATAAATTATGTGTTGGTATCATGACTTTTATCAAATCAAGAAGGATGCCATCACTTTTATGTGATAGTCCATTGGTATAGTACTAAAGTTTGTAAGTAAAGAATGTCAGATAGATAACAAGATAACTTCATTTTCTAGATCTCATAACCTGGGCCTTAGTATAGTTAAATTGCTATCAGTCTGTTCCCTGTAATCTCCAATTGAAGTAGACAGTTAAACAATGAGATCCTGCTTTTGCTGCGTTATGGAGAAATAAATGCCTTTTCTGGTGAATATATCCATCCAGCTCAGAGAACTGGAATTTTACTACCACACCCATTTCTCCCAATTGTTAACATTGAGCAATGGGTCTTTGGTCAACCAGAATAACTGTTGGATCACTCAGTGTTAACGTTCTTGTGAAGTTGAATTTAAACGTCTAAATTTCCCTGAAACAATTTAAGTATTCTGTGACCAATGGCACTTTACCAAAATTGAAAGTTTGGGCCATGTATTGATCGCAATACTGGTCCAATGGATACACTATGGACACTAAGGACAAAAACTTCCTTGAAAGCGCTAAGTTCTTACCTGAAGGGTGGGGTAGGGAGAAGTGATAAGAATTTAGAGCTTTTAAGGACATTTTTGGATGGATCGAAGAAACCAATTCTTAAGACTCATTATTATTAAAATCACACTTAACCCAGTTAAGCTTGTCTCTTTATAAATTACTGGAACGATTCATGAAAACAACTTTATAGAAGACCATTATTGGTGACATACTAATACTACAAAAGGATGATAGCTACTGGATATATTTTCTGTTCTAATCTTTTGGTTTGTGTCTAACATGCTGTCCAATAAAAATATAATACAAGCCACATATGTAATTTTAAATTTTCAGGTGAAAATCTAAAACAGGTGAAAGTAATTTTAATAATGTTTAATCTAATACATATAAAATACCATTCTTTCAATATGAAATGTAACACTTAGACCCATCGCAATTCACACTAGCCACGTTTCAAGTGCTTAATAGTCACATGTGGCTAGTGGCTACTGTACTGGGCAGTACAGGCCTAGATTTTTTTTTTTTTCCCAAGAAAAAAATATTAGATGTTACCCTTCGTGGAAGAGGGACAGAATTTTAGAGAGAGAAACTCATTTGAGAAATGGGAGGTGGGGAGATTCAGTTTTCACAACCATTGGTTTACTTTCTAGATCACATGATAAAAGCTCATACAGCTAAGTCTTTTGTTTATGTGTATCATATTTTTCCTAATATTATGTTGTCCATTATGTCCATAGTATATCCATTGGACCAGTATTGTGATCAGTATGTATGGCCCAATGGATACACAAAGATCTTTCCAGCTGGAAGTGATCTGTACCTATTCCTCTAAACTTTTTTTTTACTTTTTGGACAAAAGTATCCAATTTAAACTTTTTTTTTTCTGTTTTTTTTTTTGAGACAGGGTCTTGTTCCCTCACCAAGGCTGGAGTGTGGTGGCATGATCATGACTCACTGTAACCTCGTGTCTCCAGGGCTCAGGCGATCCTCCCACTTCAGCTTCCCCGGTAGCTGGGACTATAGCTGCGCCACCACACCCAGCTAATTTTTTGTATTTTTGGTGGAGATGGGGTTGCCTAGGCTGGTCTTGAACTCCAGCATTCCATCCGCCTTGGCCCCCCAAAGTGCTGGGATTACAGGCTTGAGCCACTGCTGCTGGCCCAGTCTAAACTTTTATAAAGTGTTGAAGTGGGTGAGGAAAATGAGAAGGGCCATTAACTTTGTATCATTTGGTTTCAATTTGGTTGAAAAGACAAAGATGCTTCAGAAATGAAGTGTACTGGCTGGTCATGGTAGCTCACACCTGTAATCCCGACACTTTGGGAGGCCGAGACGGGAGGATCACTTGAGGTCAGGAGTTTGAGACCAACCTGGACAACATGGTGAAACCCTGTATCTACTAAAAATACAAAAATTATTCGGGCGTGGTAGAGCATGCCTGTAATCCCAGCTATTCAGGAGGTTGAGGCAGGAGAATCACTTGAACCCAGGAGGTGGAGGTTGCAGTGAGCCAAGATCACACCACTGCACTCCATCCTGGGCAACAGAGACAGACTCAGTCTCAACAAAGGAAAACGAAGTGCACTAAAGTAGATTTTCAAATGCTGTGTATGAAGTTATTTTTTACTGTTCCTTTCACATCTTCCCACGTAAGATATCCTTTGTCTTAGATGTCGTTTGTTTCTGCTTGAACATACATGCTCCATACCAAAAACCGTATGGTTTTAGATAAATCTAGTACAGTTTTTGGTATGGATGGTGTTTTTTGTTTTTAGTGTCTATATTCATAAAACAAGAGGCCTTTGTTAAAGTTTCTAATAGCCAGGAGTTGGTATATATGTGGGCACAAAGGACGTTTTGTTTTTTTTTTAAGTAGAACTTATTTAAAGTGCAGATTTTTCATTCCTCCCTGCAGAAAGATAAAGAAGTAAAGATGGACCATTGGCTTTGTCCATCTGGGTCCTTGATGACCGTTGTAGGCAGTTTCATCAATAGTAAGGAAGCCAGGTTTCAGGGTAGCATTGGACAGTGAGGAAGCAGAGGCAGCAGGGTAGAAACTGTGGGTGAGGGAAAGGGAGGAGCAAGCATGAAGGAACAGCACAGTCTGGGAAAGACTGTGGGTAGTGGAGACCTGAGAAGCACTGATTGACAGAATAGAGGAGCCTGTTTAAGGGGTAAGATTGAAAGTTTAATCAGGAGAGGGGAAGGAGGGAGAAATGGGTGAGTGATAAAGCTAAATCACTTGGCTTCTACTCTTTGGAATTCTGGTATCCTTGTATCAAGATATTAAGCCTGAAGCATAAATGTAGTTTTCCCTCTAAATCACAGAGTAAACCAATCTATTACATTCTGTATGCTACATGTCTCAAAACTTGGTACAGTATCCTTTCCAGGACCAGATTATGTTAGAGTGCATAAGTATTTATTCATATTGTAATATTTGGGGTTGGCAAGAATTGTTAGGGTATTATGCTGTATTTTATTTTGAGAATATAATCATTTGTAAAATTTTCCTAAAGTCCCCTTAGGCATAAGGAAAATCCTTTGTTGCAGTGACTCTTGATTTTACTTGATTCTGCAAGCCTCTGTCACTATACATATTGTTGGGATATATCCCAAAACATCAACAACATATAATTCTGTTTTTTGTTTCCAAAGTTGTGTTTATCTAAAGAATTATTTGTTTATAGGCTGGGTATGGTGGCTTACGACTGTAATCCCAGCACTTTGGGAGGCCAGGGCTGGAGGATCACTTGAGACCAGTCTGGGCAACATAGTGAGACTCTACAACATTTTTTTTTTTAATTAGCTGTGCATGGTGGTACACACTTGTATTCCCAGCTACTTGGGAGGCTGAAGTAGGAGGATGGTCTGAGCCCCAGAGGACCAGACTGCAGTGAGCTATCATCACAGCACTATGTCTAGCCTGGGTGACAGAGTAAGACCCTGTCTCAAAAAAAGAATTGTTTATAGTTTGAGATAGAAGTTTCATTTTGCCCTGAAGTAAAGGCATACTCACTTTAATGTTGTATTTATAGAGCTACTAAATCTCGGATTTTCTGTTTACTCTTTAACTGATTTGATTGATCAGTTGAATTATTGGAGGGTCAGCCAGAGTGTTGTTCACCCAGAGCAATATTTTACAAGTGGTGCACACAGAAAGCTAATAAACATGAGAGTGTGCTGTTCATACAAATTAGACAGTACAGCAGGATACAGTATTAAAGTTCACTTTCACACCAGTCTTACCAGCCCACCCCATTCCTGTCTCTTCTCCCATGAACCTTGAGGTTACCACTGTTTACACATGGGTGTTTGTCTTTGCACACCATTTATGTGCATGTTATATTTTATACAAATAAAAACAAGCTGGGGAGATTGTTTAATTTTGTTTTGCTTTTTATGTAAATGAGATCTTGACATTGTTTTGAACCTTGCTTTTTTTGTTCACTTGACATATCTTGGTGAATTTTCCATTTCACTGCAGATAGATGCATCTCATTCTTTTTTTTTTTACATTCTTTTTTTTGAGGAAGGGTCTCGCTCTGTCACTGAAGTGCAGTGGCGAGATCTCAGCTCACTGCAGCCTCTGCCTCCCGGGTTCCAGCACTTCTCGTGCCTCAGCCTCCTGAGTAGCTGGGACTACAGGCGTGTGCCACCACACCCAGCTGAGTTTTGTATCTTTAGTAGAGACGGGGTTTCAACGTATTTCCCAGGGTGGTCTCGAACTCCTGACCTCAAGTGATCCTCCCGCCTCAGCCTCCCAAAATGCTGGGATTACAGGCATGAGCCACCATGCCTGGCTGCTTTTTTTATTTTTTTCGAGATAGGATCTCTGTCACCCAGGCTGGAGTGCAGTGGTACAATCTCAGCTAACTGCAACCTCTACCTGGTGGGTTCAAGCTATCCTCCCACCTCAGCCTCCTGAGTAGGTGAGACTACAGGTGTATGCCACCATGCCGGGCTAATTTTTGTATTTTTAGTAGAGACAGCGTTTTGCTATCACCCAGGCTTGTCTTAAACTCCCGGATGCAAGTGATCCGCCTGCATTAGCCTCCCAAAGTCTTGGGATTACAGGCGTGAGCCACCACCCCCGGCCTCATGTCATTCTTTTTTTTTTTTTTTTTTTGAGACAGAGTCTCACTCTGTAGCCCAGGCTGGAGTGTAGAGGTGCTATCTTGGCTCACTGCAAGCTCTGCCTCCTGGGTTCACGCCGTTCTCCTGCCTCAGCCTCCCAAGTAGCTGGGACTACAGGTACCCACCACCACGCCCGGCTAATTTTTTGTATTTTTAGTAGAGACAGGGTTTTACCGTGTTAGCCAGGATGGTCTCGATCTCCTGACCTTGTGATCCACCCGCCTCGGCCTCCCAATGTGCTGGGATTACAAGCGTGAGCCACTGCGCCCGGCCCATTCTTTTTAACCTTTGTGTATTTTTCCATAATCGAGATTTAATATATTTTACCAATTCTCTGTTTTTATTTGTTTTCCGATTTTTTAATCATTGTGAACTATCATTGAACATCTTAATACAAGTATCTTTGTCTGTAAATGTGGGTATTTTGATGGGATTGAATGAAACAATGTTGAGAAACATAGCCAAGTTCTAACATTGATAGGAATAGAGTAAGATAAGTACCATCTTCTACCCGTTTCTGTATGGGTTTCATGGTCTTGCTTTCACATTGCTTCTTCTGATGGATTTTCCTAAGTCTTAACCTTCACGTCATCAGTTACAGTACCTTATTTGAGACTGGGGCACTTGGGAATGACTGCCCCCCAACCCCCGCCCCCATTATCTCTTTAGGTACTTTTCTGTTTGTCTTACTGAGTTGTCGTATTTACTCTAGAACACTTTCCTCTCTCTACTGATATGTCCTCCTCTGCCATTTCAGGACCTCCCATCCTCCCCCACTGAGCTGCCTTCCCAGTGATGAAAGAAAAAATGTAAAAGCCTGAAAACCCTTCTTCTTGATTTTTAATTTTTTTTTTTCCCTCTAAGACCTTAACCACTCTGGATAGTATCATGGGGTATCAGTAGAGTGTGCTAAACAGATGTGTACTCTGCAGCTTCTTTGCAGGTTTTTTGTCACATTTTTCAGTCAAGTGTTCCAGCTTTGTGCTTGTTCATTAGAGTCACCTGTGACTACAGAGATTCTGAAAGTTTGAATCAGGGCCTGGAAATCTGTACTTTGAACAGTACTACAGGTGGTATTTATGCCTAGGCAAGTATGGGAAACAACTGTGCAGAAGGATAAAGACGTTCTTATCTATGACTAGACCATCTGAATGATTTGGCCTTTGAAGGTGACTCAGGGTTGAGCCTGGATGTTGGAGACTTGGTGCTATAGACCAAGGAAGCTGCCAAGTATTTCGCTGGTTCCTAATCTCATGAACATCAGAATCACCTGAAAAACATTTAAAGCTACGAATGTCTGAATTCAGCTTCAGAGACTCTAAATCAATAGGAGAAACTTAAAGCTTCCTAGATGATTCTAATAACCAGCCATGTTTGAAGACCAGACCACCAATGCGTACAAGAAGTAAAGGATTTGGAGTCAACATTTAAACCTTGGTTCTTTCACTTTTAATTCTTATGAACTTGGGCAAAAGGATTAAAGTTCTACTTTGGTATCTATTGAAAGAAAACAGAAAGTGGACATTTTAACTATAAGTTTCTTATCAGCCTACAATCAGATGAAGGAAACTGGTAAAAATTTCTCACTGTAATAATTGAAGAGTCTGATATTCCACCATACTTATTTTATGGATTAAGTAATATTTGGGGTAATATAAAAGACTTGCATAGATATGTATATCAAATTAATAATTTAACTCGGATGTGAGCTTTTAATTTCTTATTTAGTTATTAAGCGTACTGCCTCCTGAATTAACTGCTTTTCATTTTCTTTAAGATCTAATTATCATGGACCTGCGACAGTTTCTTATGTGCCTGTCCCTGTGCACAGCCTTTGCCTTGAGCAAACCCACAGAAAAGAAGGACCGTGTACATCATGAGCCTCAGCTCAGTGACAAGGTTCACAATGATGCTCAGAGTTTTGATTATGACCATGATGCCTTCTTGGGTGCTGAAGAAGCAAAGACCTTTGATCAGCTGACACCAGAAGAGAGCAAGGAAAGGCTTGGGTAAGGTACCACCTCTCAGGGGTCTAGTGTGGGTAATGACATTCTTTATAAAGGCTAATTCTTTTCTTTTCTGGCTCAGTTATGAGTAAAGTTATATTGAACTATTAATACATCTTCTGAAAGCTAACCATGGAATTACTACCTCTAAAATTTCATTAAATGCCTGATTTCATACATTTTTAATTGAATAACAGTTGGTGCCTCATTCTACAAAGCATCATTTTTGCATAAAAGTACCAAGTACTGCAAGACCCAACTTGAACTGCATTATCTTGCTACCAGAAGAACATAGCATGGGGGGATTTCTCATCTCTTCTCATCTCTACTGCTTTTAATTTTTAAAAACTATCTGTACCCTACTGACCTGGCATAAGCCAAGTCTTTGATGGGCTAATAAACGGCACATTGGATCCCTATAAAGTTTATGATTTCCCGAGGTGTCCTTCACCCTCTTTATTTTCATTCTCAGATATTTGTTTAATTAAAAAAACAAAAATCAAACCAACTTTGTCTTTTAGAAAATTGTAACTTAATGTCTGAGTATGAGTTACTGTTTCAGTAACAGCAGGGCCATAGTCAGGTTCTTTGGCTCTCTCGGTAGACATCTTTTGTCCTGAAAAATGGATTTGGTAGAATCCCAGTTGATTATTTCTAATTGGGGATCTGAGAATGTCTTTTTTGGTCCTTCCAAAGCCTTCCTTTTGAAGAAAATGCAGGTCAATTTTGTAAAAATATTCTTCTCAGTGAGCACTGTTGGTGCAACTTCCTGAATTGTATTCAAGAGATTTGTGTGGAAAGTTGTGCCACACATAGCAATTTCTAAAAATATTTTGCCTTGATGGGTAGCATTTTGATCATAAGACGTAGGATTTGCTTTGGAAGATGCTGCAGAATAGATTTATTTTTTCATTGGGTTATCTACTGACTGAAGGGTACAATGTTTTATTCTTCAACATTGACAGAAATAATAAAGATATTTTGCTATGTAGAATGAGCACTATCACATAACATTTGAAAGTAGATAGATATGCATCACAGAGTTAGTTTTCTATTAGGTTGCTTTCCTTTGGGAGACCATCCTCACTTTCAGTTTTAATCTAATAACTGTACTAACATTCCAGGCTGAAAACAGAAATGCAGGTCAGGTACAGTGGCTCACGCCTGTAATCCCAGCACCTTGGGAGGCCGAGGCGGGTGGATCACGAGGTCAGGAGATCGAGACCATCCTGGCTAACACTGTGAAACCCCATCTCTACTAAAAATACAAAAAAAAATTAGCCGGGCGTGGTGGCGGTCACCTGTAGTCCCAGCTACTTGGGAGGCTGAGGCAGGAGAATGGCGTGAACCCAGGAGGTGGAGCTTGTAGTGAGCCGAGATCACGCCACTGCACTCCAGCCTGGGCAACAGAGCCGTCTCAAAAAAAAAAAGAAAAAAAAAAAAACAAAATAGAAATGCAGAGGGTATTCTAAGTCTTCATGTCATGCCCATTAATATTGTACACGTCCAACCCACATTTTGGTCTGCACATATTTTTTCACAGAATTAACTCTAAAATAATGAAAAGCCCTTAGGTTTGGTATCATTTAGGGTAGATGGTACTATAATGAGGATGTTCTGGCTCCTTGCAGGTAGGGAGAAAGCTCTGCTGGCACTTTTCAGTTGAAAGTATTCCTTTTTGTGATCAGTGAATATTAAAAGTTCGTCACATACGCAGATTCTGTATTTGATTAGAATAAGATGATAAAATCATGTTTTTTATGGAATGTGTGAATAGACTGTTTGCTTCTCCCAAATTTTGTTGGTAGTGACAAATATCCCTACTTTATACAGTAACATACTGTTGGGAACAAGAATCCCACATGAAACTTTTAAAAAACTTATTTACTGTGACATTTCAAAACATTGTTTTGGTGGGGTAATGTATACCAGCTGGGAACAACAGGTTCCCTCTTTTTTCATCTGTCTATAAGGCACATAATTATTAAGAGATAAGTCATTGTTCATGCCTTTAGTTGCAAAAATTCACGACTTTTTGAAATCTCTAATAATAATAGCTAAAAGAACACAGGAAGCATTTTAAAACAATTCAATATACAAGTTTCAGGTATTTTTTCTTATTAAGAATGTTGACAAATAGGCGATTTTATGTATCCTTAAAATGAAGATTTGTTTTGAGGTAGTGGTTCTTAATATTAAAAAAGTTCTCTGGCTGGGCGCAATGGCTCATGCCTGTAATCCCAGCACTTTGGGAGGCCGAGGCAGGCAGTTTATGAGGTCAAGAGATCAAGACCATCCTGGCCAATATGGTGAAATCCCATCTCTACTAAAAATACAAACATTAGCTGGGCCTGGTGGCGCGTGCCTGTAGTCCCAGCTACTTGGGAGGCTGAGGCAGGAGAATTGCTTGAACCTGGGAGGCAGAGGTTGCAGTGAGCCAAGATCGCACCACTGCACTCCAGCCTGGCAACAAAGTGAGACTCCGTCTCAAAAAAAAAAAAAAAAAAAAAAATCCTTGATATATTTACTGTAGAAGTGAACTAGAGCAGTTCATTATCCTTTTGGGGATCACAGGCCCAGACCCTTTGGGAGTCTAATGAAAGCTAAGGACTTTTCCTCAGAAAAGTGCACACTTAATATATACAATTTTGGGCCAGGCGCAATGGCTCACGGCTGTAATCCCAGCACTTTGAGAGGCTGAAGCAGGAGGATTGTTTGAGCTCAGGAGTTCGAGACCAGCCTGGGCAATATAGGGAGACCCTCTCTCTACAACAAATTAAAAAATCAGCTAGGCATGGTGGCGTGTGCCTGTAGTCCCAGCTACTAAGGAGGTTGAGATGAGAGGATCCCTTCAGCCGGGAAGGTCAAGGCTACAGTGAGCTGTAATTGTACCACTGCCCTCCAGCCTGGGTGACAGAGCAAGACCCTATCTCAAAAAATAATAATAACAAAATAAGAAAATTTTGCATACTGAAAATTTCAGGAATATTAGTCACCCTTCTGGAGCCCATTTATTGATCCAAATTCTTAAACAACTGAAGGGTTTGCTTTATGCTCCTTGAAATGTAGAGGTATGTGCTACCTCCTAAAAGAAATAACATGAGGTGCACTAATGCACTGTGTCTGTCCTAGAGTAAAGGCTTATTTAGTGGCATCCATAGGGTTCTCCCCTGTCACAGGACTATGACACCATTAGCTTCATAAATTTACACAGACATTTAAAGATGATAATTTAGAGCCTTATACCTAAAATAGGATGTGCCCACTTCCAGTGTACTTACACAACTGCCTGCAGGCTTGATGCTCAGCAAGATAAGAATGGCTTTTACATTTTTAGAGGCTTGTTAAAAAAAAAAAATACACACATGCACACACCATACCATATGTTGCCCACAAAGTCAAAAATATTTACTATCTGTCCCTTTTTTAAAAAAGAAGTTTGCCTTGTAAACTATATTTCTGTTTAAGTAAAAAAAAATAAATTTTTTTCTTAAGTTTGCCAACCCCTAGGTTAAACCATTTGAGTTGTTTGCATTGAATAGAATGCTCTTCAGTCAACTTAATTAAGAAAAGCCCGTCTTGAACAGTCATATGTCTTTTTTTATCTGGACGATCCTTCTCTTCAGGCTATTTATAATAGTTTAAAAATACCTTTTGGGGGTAGGAGGGGTTCTGGTTGCCCTTTTTCCTTGCCCTTTATTTCTGAACTGTACAGTGGCACTATTGGTAGCCAGTATCATTTGAGCACAAACTGCATTCCATTATAAATAATGTAGAACTTTTCAATATTGGTATAGCTTCATCTGTGAATAGTGTTAAAATTCTACAGGACTAAAGTGACAACAACAAAAATTGTCCTTATGTCTATGTAGATAGAAGAGGATATTTAAGAGATAACTACTTTTTTTTTTGAGACGAAGTCTTGCTCTGTCACCCGGACTGGAGTGCAGTGGCGCGATCTCAGCTCATTGCAACTGCCGCCTCCCAGGTTCAAGAGATTCTCCTGCCTCAGCCTCCTGAATAGCTGAGATTACAGGCATGCGCCACCATGCCCGGCTAATTTTTGTGTTTTTAGTAGAGACTGGGTTTCACCATGTTGGCCAGGCTGGTCTCGAATTCCTCACCTCCCGCCAGGTGATCTGCCCGCCTCGGCCTCCCAAAGTGCTGAGATTATAGGCATGAGCCACCGTACCAGGCCAGAGATAACTTCTTACTGGTTTACCTTTCCTGTTAACATTTTAGAGCAAGATTACACATTCTCTGAAGGAAAATGCTAGTTACTTACAGGATTTAAGTAATAGTTGTATCTAACACCTGATCTGTATCAAAATGAGTCTCTTTTCTTAGAGTCACTAGTACTTTTCAATTCTGATCACTTTCCTATGTTGTATTCATGAAATGAACACAAGCTGGGGGAAGACATTATTTGCTACCAAGTGACAATCTTTTCAATCCTGCAAATAATAGAGCATAGGAGTATACCAAGATTTCTCTTCTGTTGGAAGTTTTGACTTCAACTTCATACTCCAAACTGGGCTGCTTACTTGGGTGACATTACATAGGATGACTTTGCCCCTATAGTTAAGTGATTGCACCTTTAAACAGAAGTTTTCATATCATGGACATATTTTTAAATCCGTAAGATGACAGATCTGGAAGAAAGACACTTATAAAGCTTCATAAAGCCACGGATTCTTTAGCTTTGTGGTTCTGCTTTATAATCTACATGCTAACCCTTTCAGCTTATTAACATTCTTATAATCAGATATACATTCTTACCACATCATTTCCTCAGAGTTCTCTGTTTTCATGTAAAAATCCAATTCAACACAGTATTTAAAAGCTGCTAGCAATTTTTTAGACAAGCATCTTCCTGGCTTTTTATCTGTTTTTTAAAAATAATCTTGCCTTGAGATATAAATGATCCCAGAACTTTTCTGATATCTTTGTATTTTTATCAAAAGTGTTACTTTTTCTAAAATCAGCTAAATTTTTGAAGTCTGATGTAACTATTTTGAATTTTTAGAAAACCATGATTATTTACCAAGAATTGGAGTTTCTCTTCTGTAAGCAATAAAGAAAAATAAAGTTCAGCCACATCTTCACTAGAGAAAATAAAAATGAAAACAAGGAAAAACAAAGTTTTACATGTTGTTTGATGCAAAGAGTGGAGAACTTGGATAGGAATGGATATTCACTCCTGAATTCTAACCATAGGCTGAAATCTACCTCCAAAGAGATAGGCTGAGTTTGCTTTTGGATCCAAGTGCACCAGCCATGACTGTGTTGACCTTATTCACATGGCTTATTACAGACCAGTAATGAACCATTTTTTTCAGTTGCTGGCCTGGCAGTTTTGTTTTGGAGACAATTTTTTATTTCTGTGCATTAGCCCTGGGCACACACCTGGCTAAGTCCAGAGTTCTGTGTCTTTTTAACCTTTTGCTGGATTTCTCTGCATTTTCTACAGAAAGATTGTAAGTAAAATAGATGGCGACAAGGACGGGTTTGTCACTGTGGATGAGCTCAAAGACTGGATTAAATTTGCACAAAAGCGCTGGATTTACGAGGATGTAGAGCGACAGTGGAAGGGGCATGACCTCAATGAGGACGGCCTCGTTTCCTGGGAGGAGTATAAAAATGCCACCTACGGCTACGTTTTAGGTAGGTCCCTACTGTCTGGGGGAAAAAGCCTTGTGGAGCTGGCACCTTGAAACGTAACTGTTTTGTCTTGTAGAATGATTGTAGATAAAATAGACGCGGATAAAGATGGGTTTGTGACGGAGGGGGAGCTGAAATCCTGGATTAAGCACGCCCAGAAGAAATACATATATGACAATGTTGAAAACCAATGGCAGGAGTTTGATATGAATCAAGACGGCTTAATCTCCTGGGATGAGTACAGAAACGTGACTTATGGCACTTACCTGGGTAAGGGGCAAGATGTCAGCCTGGCAGGGACCGTGGTCTTGAGTCAAAGAAACAAATGGGTCACACAGGAAAGGAAAGGAAGCTTATCTTAAATAGTTCAATTCAGTGCTAAGCTGATTCCCTTTATTAATTTTAAATTTGTATATTATGTATTTTTAAATTTGTTTAATTGTCGTTTTCTGAAGTCTGGAAGTCTGGTATCTTCTACATTTTTAGCATTTTACATATATTTTACCATTTTTTCTTTATGTCATCCCTCATAGAGACAATTTTTGGAGTAGATTTCATTTAAAAGAATACATTGGGCCGGGTGCCGATAGCTCACGCCTATAAGCACTTTGGGATGCTGAGGCAGGAGGATTGCCTGGGCCCAGGAGTTTGAGACCAATCTGGGCAACATAGGGACACCCTGTCTCTACCAAAAAAAAAAAAAAAATTAAATTAGCCAAGCATGGTGGCACACACCTGTCCTAGATACTCAGGAGGCTAAGGTGGGAGGATCGCTTAAGCCCAGGAGGTTGAGGCAGCTGTGAGCCATGATTGCACTGCTGCACACCAGCCTTGGGGACAGAGCGAGATCTGTCCAAAAAAAAAAAAAAAAAGAGGCTATGAGGCTACATACTTCCAACAGTGCAAAGCAAGGGGCTTTGAGATGTTTCTTGACATGGTCCCAGTAAAGTGTTGGACCTAAAATTCAAACCAAATTAGATTTCTTTATAACTGGTGAGAAGTCTTAATAAAATAGTTTTCCTTGATAAAATTTAACTATTTCAGTATGTCTGCTTACTGAAGTTTGGAAATGAAAATTTCCCATTTGTTTTCTCTGGCACATGAGTTTATCAGCCTGCTTTGCAAATGCTTTAAGGCAAATAAATGTTAATTTGATTGCTTTTTGTTGATTTGATAGCTTGTATGCTTGGGCCACCTGTTAGTAATTTTCTTTTACTTGTAACACTTGCCTGCTGCTGAATACTAGGCAGTGAGTCTTACTGAGTTGATGATCCAGGGTGTTTTTATTTGTGAAATTCCTCTGTTGTACATGGTTACAGTTTAAGACAAGAATTGTATTAATATAAATGAATATAAATGGTACTTTCTCCATTTTAATCTTGGAAATTAGGCAACCTTCTGGGTTAAAGCAAGCGTTCTCCGCCACTGACTAACAGTGAGTGTATAATGGATCTGTTTCCCCACAGATAGCCAGCTGTCTGCATTAATTACAGGACTGCATGCGTTTCTGGTGAAGAGACTTTTATTTCTGTGTCAGGCTTGTTCTCATTCCTAAGACTAAAGTGGCACTCTCTCTCAATGCTTGACACTTAGCCAAGAACCAAACATATCCTTCACCCAATTAAGAACACATGTATTAAACAGTCAGCACAGATGGAGAGGCATCCTGCTTCTTGCTCTGGCTGAGACCCAACACCTTCCTGATTTATTTGGAATTAATGATAAACATAAAGCAAAGAGTAGGCTATTGGTGATCTAAACAAAATGGTGTGTAAATAAATCTCAGCTCCGACCTAGGCACTCACTTGCTGCCCAGAATGATTCTTCAGCGCTGTGTATGATTATGTGCATAAAAATCTGTTGAGAGCTCTGCTGCCTCACAAGGCAGATGATTCAACGTAATGGGTATTTCTGCTGCCTGAGACTGCATAAGCTGAAGCACTGGCTGGAGAAGCAATGTCTTTATAAGGCATCTTTCCCCAGAGGCATGAGGGTGGACAGCACTGAGGGGGTCATGAGTCGGCTTAGAGAAGTGAGGAGTTTTTGTTACTGTGTGTTCTTGATTCAATTTGGAGTTCAGGTATAAATCATCATAGCTCTTAGTTAAAATCTGTCTCAATGAATCCGCTGTCCATGAGAGAAAGGTTAACACTGTCTCTGCCACAAGTAAAATATGAAATACTGAGATCTACCCTGCCTATAGCAAAACTAGATCAAGAGCCTACCTAAAGCTGTATACAGGCCAGCTAGGGCCAAAACTGGTGCTTAGGATAAATACAGCATTCCAAGCAGAGCTATAGGAATATAGGTTTTGTCATTAAAAATAAAGTTTTGGACAGGCACAGTGGCTTATGCCTATAATCCTAGCATTTTGGGAGGCCGAGGCAGAAAGGTTGCTTGAGTCCGGGAATTCGAGACCAGCCAGGACAACAAAGCCAGACCCCGTCTTTACAAAAAAAATATTAAAAATTAGCCAGGAGTGGTAGTACTTGTCAGTAGTCCTAGCTACTTGGGAGGCCGAAGCAGGAGGATTGCTTGAGCCCCAGAGTCCAAGACTGCATTGAGCTATGATTGCATTGCACTCCAGCCTGGGCCACAGAACAAGGACCTGACTATAAATTTAAAAAAAAAAAAAATGTATCTTCCTGTTTCCCTCCTTATATATATATGTGCATGTTGCTATTAGGCTATTTGAGTCCAGTCACCATGTTTTACCCCAAGGAGGGGAGGAGAGCACTTATGTAAGAATCTAGTCTTAAAGTATAAGTTGTCTTGTTATGTTTCTTATTTATGTTACATAGTCCTGAAACCTTGTTTAGAAGAGACACTTTAGTATCTGAGAAAGGCTTGTTTGCCTTACGTTCTCCATCTCAACCTATTATGGCTTTGAGTGTGTGTGTGTGTGTGTGTGTGTGTGTGTGTGTGTGTGTGTGTACACAGGATCCCAAAGCCTTATGACTCATTAAGCTGTCTGACTGAATTTTTGACACTCAATAAAAAATGAAGCTTCAAAATGCTCAACTCTCAAAATAGTACAGTAGTTTTGTTTTTGTTTCTTTAAACTGTGCTTAAAGTATGGAAAGATTGAACAATCTCAAAGGTCAGCAGTAATGATGTTATTCTTAAAGGGGCCCTGTGGGTCTTTTTTATAAAACCAGTGTCATATCCTTTTTATGTAATCAATATGTTGCAGGAACAATAATTTCTTACCATTAATGTGGTATCTTTTACTTTTTAAAATATCTTCATGTCTGTTATCTTAATTTGGTTTATACAGGAACGCAGATTGAAAAAAATTTTTATTTTCTGCAGTTAACGCCACATTTTTTCAGCTTAAAAAACTAAATTTCACTTTTCTATATTCTTATATAGAGACTAGATAACTGCTGCTTGTGTAGCTCGATGTCATAACAGATGGGTAGTTCCAAATTCAATTTGGTTGTAATCTAAGGGTTTTTTTTTGTATACCTTTGTCAAGTTATTATTGACATAAAGTGAACTGTATGTATTTAAGTGCATAATTGATGAGTTTTGACGTATGTATTTACCAGTGAAACCACCACTGCAATCACGATAATGAGCGTATCCATTACCCCCCCAACATTTCCTCATGTCCCTTGGTAATCCTTCTCATTCTCCTCATTCCCCCGTCCCTAGGCAATCACTCATCTGTTTTCTGTGACTCTAAGTTAGTTTGCATTTTCTAGAATTTTACGTAAATGGGGATGAACAATACCTGTCACTCTTGGTAGATTTCTGCGTTGACTGAAAAAAAACAGAATGTGACCTTCAAAGTGGTGGCATTCTATTGCTTGAATCCAAGTGTCCATTATATGAGGTAGAAGGCCTTTGGTTTCTATCTTCTTAATGAGATCCTAATGTTTAATAAAAGTAGCAATAACTGACATTTGTTGAAAGCCAACTATGTGCCAGGCATTGTTCTAAGCACTTAGATATATTTTCTCATTTAAACCTTACAACAATCCTATGAAGCCGGCACCATTGCTAGCTCCATTTTACAGATAAAAGAGACCAAGGCACAGGCCAAACAGCTAGAAAATGGTAGAGTTCAAACTCAGGCAGTATGGGACTTGAGAGCCACCACTGCCTTCCAGATGTAACTAGAAAATTCAAGCCTTCTAGTAGCCTTAATACCAATAGTGAAGCGTAACGGTGAGTTACATAGTTCAGGAGCCAGAGTTCGATGTGAACTTGGAGCTGACTCTGAGATCTGATGCCTGGAGCTGTAGCCCACAACTAAATGTCTTTGTACTGCTGCAGTTTTACCTGTGTCATCAATTATTTCTTCCTTGCATGGTTTTATCTTTATTGGAAATTGATTTCCCACCCCACACATTTTCATGTTTTCTGAAAGCCTTTTAAGATTTGACCTAAATTTTTGTTTTCTAGATGATCCAGATCCTGATGATGGATTTAACTATAAACAGATGATGGTTAGAGATGAGCGGAGGTTTAAAATGGCAGACAAGGATGGAGACCTCATTGCCACCAAGGAGGAGTTCACAGCTTTCCTGCACCCTGAGGAGTATGACTACATGAAAGATATAGTAGTACAGGTGGGTGAGATGAAAGATTCTGAACAGGGACTCAGTTTCTCTTTTTGTGGCTTATGCTATCTTTCCCCTTTAGCCTTATATAGCATATCTTATATATATATATATGCTATATAGCATATCACTGTATATGCTATATAAGTACTGGCCAGATTCAGAATCCAAGGTCTGTCACTGTTTTTCCGTGACCTTGATCAAGGTGCCTTGGGCATACTGTTTAGTATGATAATGCCTTCTGTCATATAATGTATTTTGCCATTTCATTGGTAGCTTCATATTGTAAGAATGGGGGGAAATCCTATTATTTAAAATATCCCATGACCAATAGTCAGACATTGAGTAATAACAGTGATACTAAAGAACTCTCACAGAAGGCAGTTACTGACAATATAGACTATCTATAGCTAAACACATAATCACTGGTCACATCTCCTGTTAGTGTGACTTTAGCATGACTAAGGCTACCAGGTAGATCATCATGGGCTTGATGGGATAGTTTGTCATTAAGCAGTGTCAGTGTTCTGTCAGGAAGACTCAGTTATTTTAGATTGAAGCATAGGAAATTGCTCATGTTTTACCATTTCTTGGCTAGAAATGGTTTTAACCATACAGACACATACATACATACATACATACATACATACATACATGTACATGTGTGTTTAATGAATAATAAATGTTTACCTAAACTAGATACTTTACTCTCTTCTGGCAAATTCAGAGACCAACTTAATAGTCTCTTCTTATTCTTTCCTGTTTAGGAAACAATGGAAGATATAGATAAGAATGCTGATGGTTTCATTGATCTAGAAGAGTATATTGGTAAGTCTCTGCTTTTAGTGTTTTTCTTAGAAAAGCTGAGAAGCTTTGAAAGATGTATTTGCTGGCTGGGCGCAGTGGCTCATGCCTGTAATCCCAACACTTTGGGAGGCCGAGGCGGGCAGATCACCTGAGGTCAGGAGTTCAAGTCCAGCCTGGCCAACATGGGGAAACCCCATCTCTACTAAAAATACAAAAAAATTAGCTGGGTGTGGTGGCGGGCGCCTGTAATCCCAGCTACTCAGGAGGCTGAGGCAGAAGAATCGCTTGAACCCAGGAGGCGGAGGTTGCAGTGAGCCAAGAACACGCCATTGCACTCCAGCCTGGGCAATAAGAGTGAAACTGTCTCAAAAAAAGAAAGAAAGAAAGATGTATTTGCCCATAGAAACAATTTACCCCAAGGGTCAATTCTCACTAGCTCATTAGCTGTCACCAGATCATTAACCAGACCAGTGTGATAGTGGGTTGTGATAAAGTATCCGTAGCCACATTGCCCAATCAAAATATAAATGTGAGCCCCATATGTAATTTTAACTTTTCTAATAGCCACATTAAAAAGTAAAAAGAAACAGACAAAATTTCAGTAGTTATTTAACCTAATATTCTAAAACACTATAATTTCCACTTAATGTAAATTATTGGGGTTTTTTTTTTAATACTTAAAGCACATCCCAGCCACATTTCAAGTGCTTAATAAGCACCTGTGGCTACCATCCTCAACAGCACAGATATAGTGTATCCTGCATGCTCTATGGAACTGATGGTAAAGAGTTGCAGGGGGCTGGGCGCGGTGGCTCACGCCTGTAATCCCAGCACTTTGGGAGGCCGAGGCGGGCGGATCACAAGGTCAGGAGATCGAGACCATCCTGGCTAACACAGTGAAACCCTGTCTCTACTAAAAATACAAAAAATTAGCCGGGTGTAGTGGCGGGCGCCTGTAGTCCCAGCTACTGGGGAGGCTGAGGCAGGAGAATGGCGTGAACCCAGGAGGCGGAGCTTGCAGTGAGCTGAGATCATGCCACTGCACTCCAGCCGGGGCTACAGAGCGAGACTCCGTCTCAAAAAAAAAAAAAAAAAAAAGAGTTGCAGGAAGCCCAGACTGACATAGGGAAACCCAGGGAAAGGAGATAGGGAATAGATTAAGAAATGGATAAATAAATGACGAGGAGTTGCTGATCCCTCTTGTAGCCATTCCTTTTTACTGTGTTCTGTTCATATTTTCTCTCTGATTCTCTGACTACTTTCCTTTTGTTTTTTAAGTTTCTCCCTTTTGACATTTCCCTTTTTAGTTGTCTAAATTTTTTTTTAAAAATTGTTTTGGATGTCACACCTTCAAGGCTAATTTCTCCCAAGTAAAGCTCTGTTTTATTATCATCAGACTAATTTTAAGATATTCTCATTGCTTTAAAAAAAAAAAAAAGCTGCCTTTCTTACCAAGTAGTTGAGCAAATTGTTTCCCAATTACTGTGACAGAAATTAAAATGAGTAAAGGAGCTGGGTGTGGTGGCATACCCAGTTACTTGGGAGGCTGAGGCAGGAGGATCACTTGAGTCCAAGAGTCTGGACTGTTAGTCACAAGTTCATCATCAATATGGTGACCTCCTGGGAGCAGAGGATCACCAGGTTGCCTAAGGAGGAGTGAACCGGCCCGGGACAGAATCAGAGCAGGTCAAAACTGTGCTGATTAGTAGTGAGGTTGTGCCTGTGGATAGCAATTGTACTCCAACCTGAGCAACATAGCGAGACTCCATCTCTTTAGAAAAGTGAGTAAAGATGGAAAGTATAAGACTGTTACTACAAATGTCATTGTTACAAATACTTTGTTTAGAAAGATATTAGATATTTTAATATTTCACGTACTTATTGTCATTTGTAATAACTTATTCTAGCACACCATTGGTTTTGTGTTTCAGATAAGCCCGTTTGTTTTTAGACCTCTGATAGTTACCTGAAATGTTTATTTGAAGCCTGGAAGGAAGACTTAATCCTTACCTCTATCACCTGTCATTAAACTGTATGGAGCAAGTCACTGCTTTACTTAGATGTTGTCTTATCATACCTGTTATTTACATGCCAGAGTTATTCCAATTGAATTACTCCTTGACTGTTTACCTCCCTTTTCTTAGGTTCAGTGACATACTTTGAACTTTTTAAAGAAGGATGAGCAATGGAAGATAGGATGGATGTTTTCCTAAACTGATTTTTTTTTTTTTTTTTTTTTTGGAGAAGTTTATCAGGACAGTGGATAAGTGCCTAGGTGCATTTACTGAGCCCACGTTGATGTTACTAGGGTTTTCTACTTTTAAATGATTTATCTTTTTATTCTTGGCTTTTGCCATTTTATTGCCATTGCTGAAACTGAGGAACTCATTTGGACCTCCCAAGGAGAGGAATTTTTATAACTGTTAACTACATCACTTATCAAGCATTGAGGCCAAATAAGGAGATATTTCTGTCTCCCTGTGTATCATATAGATTCAAGGGCAGAGGAGTTATATTTTGAAGCTACCAAAACTATCTTGTGCATGTGTGCTTTTTTTTTTTTTTACAAGTCAGTAACGAATGCAAACACTTTTACATCTGGGATGCTGGGCTTTGTAAATCTAAAATTCTCCCAAACAGTATCTTTCAGCTTCTAGTGCCCTGTTGAAGGAGATCATGAAGAAACAAAGTTCTTCGCCTCATAAATTTAGCATTAAAAAGAAGCCCCCATCAGTGCCTGTGGAAACATAGGGAAAGAAAAAAAAACACCCAAAGTTGTGCTGATAATTATTTTTATTTTTAAAATTTATTATAGATCATTGCAGACATACACAATTTATTTATTTATTTATTTATTTATGTTTTTTTTGAGACAGTCTTGCTCTGTCACCCAGGCTGGAGTGCAGTGGCGTGATCTCCACTCACTACAACCTCTGCCTCCCAGGTTCAGGCGATTCTTGTGCCTCAGCCTCCTGAGTAGTTGGGATTACAGGCATGCACCACCACACCTGGCTAATTTTTGTATTTTTAATAGAGGCGGGGTTTCGCCATGTTGGCCAGGGTG
Organism: Gorilla gorilla gorilla; assembly: GCF_029281585.2. Classification (NCBI taxonomy): domain Eukaryota; kingdom Metazoa; phylum Chordata; class Mammalia; order Primates; family Hominidae; genus Gorilla; species Gorilla gorilla. Next base: position 137,835,457 of record NC_073230.2, read on the forward strand.
ATCTTGAACTCCTGGCCTCAAGTGATCTGACCGCCTTAGCCTCCCAAAGTGCTGGGATTACAAGTGTGAGCCACTGCACCTGCCCCCAAATTAGAATAGTATAATGAATCCCCATGTACCTATGCCTAACCTCAACAACAATCAACTTACAGCCAGTTTTTTCTCAGCCACATCCACTTCCTTGCTTCCTTCTTACTTTGAAGTAAATCCCAATCATTATGTCATTTCATCTGTAAACATTTAGGTATATATGTCTAAAATATATATGTGTTTCTAAAAACATTTTTTTAAAGATAATGTCAACCCAAGAAAATTAATAATCCCTTCAAATCATCAAATAGACTGAGTCTTTTAAAAATAGAAATTCGGCCGAGCATGGTGGCTCATGCCTGTAATCCCAACACTTTGGGAGGCTGAGGTGGGCGGATCACAAGGTCAGGAGTTAGACACCAGCCTGACCAACCTGGTGAAACCCCGTCTCTACTAAAAATATAAAAATTAGCCAGGTGTGGTGGCATGTGCCTGTGTAATCCCAGCTACTCAGGAGGCTGAGGCAGGAGAATCGCTTGAACCCAGGAGGCGGAGGTTGCAGTGAGCCGAGATCGCGCCACTGCACTCCAGCCTGGGCGACAGAGCAAGACTCTGTCTCAAAAAAATAAAGTAAAATAAATAAAAATAGAAATTCAAATAGTTTATCATGGTCACCTAGCTTTAAAATGCACTTACGTTGTAGTGTATTGTGTATTCTAGCTTCCTTTAAAACCATATCTTTTAAGCATGTGTCTGTTTCCTAATTCAGAACTTTCCAATCTGTATCCTGTGAGTAAGTCTTCTTGGCTTTCAGGACAGCTAGGGCAGGGACCTGATCCAGTGGACCGTACAAACTACATTTTCTGAATGTGCTGTAGCATGGGAAAAAATTGGCAAGTCCTGCTGTGAGGAATTTCTCTTGTGAGTTTAAGACAGAGGAGTACTTCTACCCTTAACCCTCAAGGTCAGGAAAATGGCAGCACTGACTAAATAATTACCTTTGCTTAGAACTTGCAGGAACTATTTAGATTTCTCTTTAGGTGTTTTCCCATACCTTACATGCAATGCAGGTACACTTAACTTAGATGTCGTATAACTCAAGCATTTTCAGACTTGTTCACTTACATAACTCCTGAAAGAATTTGACCAACAGCATTCCCTTATGTGTTTTAAAGTTGGCATCTGAAATATTTAATTAAGAAATTTAAACAGTTGTAAAGAATAGTCTCTGTTGGGCCAGATGCCGTAGCTCATTCCTGTAATCCCAGAACTTTGGGAGGCTGAGGCAGGTGAATCACTTGAGCCCAGGAGTTTGAGAACAACCTGGACAACATGGCGCAACCCTGTCTCTACAAAAAATACAAAAAAAAAGAAAAAATTAGCCAGGCATGGTGGCATGTGCCTATAGTCTCAGCAACTCAGGAGGATCACTTGAGCCTGAGGGTTTGAGATTGCAGTGCACCGTTATTGTACCACTGCACTCCAGCCTGGGCAACAGAGCAAGACCCTGTCTCAAAAGAAAAAAGAATAATCTCTTTTGGTGATAAGCATTGACATTTTGAAAGTAATTCTGAAAGAAATCTATAAAATTTAAATACAAGATACCATAGCAACTTCTTACCTGCCGTCTTTCATATGAATAATTTGGACACGACAACTTTAAAAAGATAATCAAGAAATTTAAATTCAGTCTGGGTATTAGATGATACCAAGGAATTGATTTTGTAAAATATGAAAGTGGCATTGTGGGTATATAAGAAAATATCTGTAATTTTTTACATTTCATAATAGTTAAAAAGGAAATGTTTCTTTGGTACTTTTTTTTTTTTTTAAGTTATGGTGTTTGGTTAGCAACAATGTGACCATCACTTAATTGCCCTTTTTTTTGTTTAAATTTATAGGGATTTGGGGATATTTATACTACTTATCAGTCACCACATGATATTGTCTTAAAAAAATAAATGAATAAACTGTTAACCAACTTGGACATTTTACACGCATCCTGTTTCTTCTTCTTCTTCTTCTTTTTTAAAAAGACAAGAGTCTCATTCTGTTGCCCATGTTGGTGTGCAGTGGCACAATCACAGCAGCCTTGATCTCCAAGGTGGGGAGATCAAGTGATCCTCTCACCTCAGCAGGGACCACAGAAGAGCACCACCACACCCAGCTGATTTTTTTTATTATTATTCTTATAGACATGGGTCTCCCTACATTGCCCAGGCTGGTCTGGAAATCCTGGGCTCAAGAGCTCTACCTGCCTTGGCCTCCCAAAGTGCTGGGATTACAGACATCAGCCACCCGACCTCCTGTTTCTTTTTTTTCTTTTTCTTTTTGAGACAGGGTCTCACTCTGTCACCTAGGCTGGAGTGCAGTGGCATGATCATGGTTCACTGCAGCCTCGATCTCCTAGGCTCAAGCCATCCTCCTGCCTCAGCCTCCCGAGTAGCTGGGACTGTAGGTGCATGCTGCCATGCCTGGCTAATTTTTGTATTTCTTGTAGGGATTTTGCCATGTTGTCCAGGCTGATCTCAAACTCACGAGTCAGCCTTCTATTTGTTAGATTCATTTGCAGTTTACTTCCTCAACAGAATTATATTCTGACATATTTTATCTTGAAGCCTTAGTCACTTTGACATTCTTATTTGCAAGAACATTGTGTATGTAAATTGAAATATGGAAAATGGTGTTCTGTGATATGGCTCTTAAGTGTTTTTAGAGTCTTCTGTGTTAAGTTACTATTACAATTATTAATACACAATTGAACAAAATAACATTTATTACAGACGTTTTATATTTATATATTTTTAAATGCATTTCTTTGACACATTTTTTTCAAATAGTTTCATATCCATGGATGACAATTACTTATCCCTAGAGTGAAATGGGATTCAGCACCAATTCCTAATTTTTATTTTTTAGAGGAAGTACTAACAGACCTTGTTTACATTAGTAAATAAGTTGATGGAAATGGAAGATTTGTCATAGCAATATTGCTTAGTTCTTGGAACTCCTTTTGAGTTACATGCCAGAAATCATGTAATCTATCATCAAAAATTATGGGTTTTGTTTGTTTCAAGGTGGAGTCTCTCTCTGTCACCCAGTCTGTAGTACAGAGGCACGGTCTCGGCTCACTGCAACCTCTGCCTCTGGGGTTCAAGCGATTCTCCTGCCTCAGCCTCCCCAGTAGCTGGAGATTACAGGTGTGGGCCAGCATGCCCGGCTAATTTTATTTTTTATTTTTAGTAGAGACGGGGTTTCACCATGTTGGCCATGCTGGTCTCAAACTCCTGACCTCAAGTGATCCACCCGCCTCAGCCTCCCAAAGTGCTGGGATTACAGGCATGAGCCACTGCACCCAGCCCAAAAATTATGTTTAATGATCCCTTAGCTAAAACTCAATTAGGCCATTTTTCAAGGTTTTTTTTTTTTAAAGCAAAGAATTTAAAACCTTTTGACATGCAAACGAATTTATTCATTTTTTTCAGACATTTGCATTCTCAAGACTGACACTAGTATTTCTTTTTCTTTTTTTTTTTTTTGAGACAGAGTCTTGCTCTGTCGCCCAGGCTAGAGTGCAGTGATACGATCTCAGCTCACTGCAACCTCTGCTTCCTGGGTTCAAGTGATTCTTTTGCCTCAGCCTCTTGAGTAGCTGGGATTACAGGCACGCACCACCATGCTCAGCTAATTTTTGTATTTTTAGTAGAGATGGGGTTTTGCCGTTTTGGCCAGGCTGGTCTCAAATTCCTGACCTCAGGTGATCTGGTCTCAAACTCCGACCTCAGGTGATCTGCCTGCCTAGGCCTCCCAAAGTGCTGCAATTACAGGTGTGAGCCACCACGCCCGTCCAGACACTAGTATTTCTAATTGTTTCTTTTTCATTATCTTGGAGCTTTTTACACTCCAGTTTCAAAATGGTTGAAAATATGCCTTTCTTTTATAAAGCGGGACAAGGGCAGTTGTGAAAGGGGGGAGATGGGAAAAAAGCCTTGATGGCCAGAGGTACATTCTTATGAAGATCAATTTTTGGAAAAATCTATATGTGGAACTGAGTATCTGGAATTTGATTCTCTCTTGACTGACCTTTCTCAGTGTACTCCTTGACAGTGTTCCTGTTTCCCCAGGGGCGTGCTTGTCTCAACTGAAGGCCACTGGTATAATGGACTCTTTGTAGTAATTGGCTACACCTTTCTAAAACAAGTGGTCCAGTTTAATTAGCTACCTTAGGGTGAAATGAAATGTAGGGAACGAGTCTAAATCTTTCTTGATGGTAGCTCTCTCCTCTTATTTCTGCATTTATTAAGGTATAAGAACTCTTTGCTCTCATGTGACTTCAAATCAGCAGCTGGAAATATTCTTGTTGCAAGATAAGTGATTAAGCCTTAGGAAAATACCTTGCTTTCTAAGGTCTGTCTGGCCTAAAATACCCTTGCAGCTGCTGTTGGGTTCCAAACAAATGGATGAGGAAAAAGGGTTAGGCCAGATTAGCATGAGGCAGTTTTTGGGAAAAGACAAACCCTTCTTTTGTATGTATGTCTGTGTACCCAGGTGACATGTACAGCCATGATGGGAATACTGATGAGCCAGAATGGGTAAAGACAGAGCGAGAGCAGTTTGTTGAATTTCGGGATAAGAACCGTGATGGGAAGATGGACAAGGAAGAGACCAAAGACTGGATCCTTCCCTCAGACTATGATCATGCAGAGGCAGAAGCCAGGCACCTGGTCTATGAATCAGACCAAAACAAGGTAAGTCTGGCGAGGCCCACACGATCTATCCTTGATTGAAGTATGCTTCTAGGGGATCACCTGAACAGTTTCTGTTACGGTGCATAGAGCATTTAAGGTCTTAATTAGTCTAAGTCAGCCAAGTATCTGAATCTGGCGATTAAAACCATTCAGGGCAGCACTAGCTATCTGATCTCATTTTAGAAATCCTTTTGCCCAGTGCTGATAGCATTGTAGGAAATTTGGCTTCAGAAAAGAGCCTTTGTGTGTAGCCTGTGCCCAGCATGCATCATCAGGTATTTTTAGATCCCCAGGAATTTTTTTTTTTTCTTTGTTACTTCATTTGTTCCTTTACCTATTACAGGCCCATTCTGTCTACTCAAAGCTGGTTGTTTCCTTCTTAAATCAAATACGCTTTTTTAAATTGGGTCCTTTGTGTGGGCTATAAATCAGCTTTTCTCTGGAGCCTGTTCAAATTGTCCTTGATCAATTAATTATCTGAGGTATTTTGTTAAAAGTATTGTTGTCCCTAAGCCCAGTCACCTGCTTCAGAGATTACTCCTGCCCTGCTTGGAGTAAGCTGAAAATCGGTCTAAAGATGGAGATTTTCAGTGTTCTGAGTATACTTTTGTCTAGGCTAATCTTCAATTTCAAATTCAGTTTTTTATTTTAGAGCCTTTTTAAGTGTTGATCTGCTTTAAGTTCTTGCTCAAAGTCACTTTAGTAGCCAGGTGTTGTGTCCTGAGATGTATGAGAAAAGGAAATGCATGTAGTCATCCCTATCTAGGAGATGTTCCATATTTTCCTCTAAAAGGAGAGTTTTCTCCTCATGAAACAAACCTTTATCTCTAGCATTGAGTTGTTGTGTTATATTCTTTCCACCCTTCCACTTTTAACTTTCTTGATAAAAGAAATGTTTAATTGGCCTGGCACGATGGCTCACGCCTGTAATCCCAGCACTTTGGGAGGCCGAGGCAGGCGGATCACCTGAGATTGGGTGTTCGAGACCAGCTTGACCAACATGGAGAAACCCCGTCTCTACTAAAAATACAAAATTACCTGGGCGCGGTGGCGCATGCCTGTAATCCCAGCTACTCGGGAGGCTGAGGCAGAAAAATCACTTTAACACGGGAGGCGGAGGTTGCAGTGAGCTGAGATCGAGCCATTGCACTCCAGCCTGGGCAACAAGAGCGAAACTCCGTCTCAAAAAAAAAAACAAAACAGGGAATGTGTAATTGCTGTTTTCTTCCCTCTTCATATGTATGTAGGGGGAATGAGGGCTGAGTAGTTCACACTTAATTTAGTAGAAATGAGAATCTTAACTTCTGATTAACCCCAATTCTTCTATAACAGTGTTTCTGAATTTTTAATGGGAAGTATGTTCTTCTTCAATTCATTGCTATCTCTACTTTCAGGATGGCAAGCTTACCAAGGAGGAGATCGTTGACAAGTATGACTTATTTGTTGGCAGCCAGGCCACAGATTTTGGGGAGGCCTTAGTACGGCATGATGAGTTCTGAGCTGCAGAGGAACCCTCATTTCCTCAAAAGTAATTTATTTTTACAGCTTCTGGTTTCACATGAAATTGTTTGCGCTACTGAGACTGTTATTACAAACTTTTTAAGACATGAAAAGGTGTAATGAAAACCATCCCGTCCCCATTCCTCCTCCTCTCTGAGGGACTGGAGGGAAGCCGTGCTTCTGAGGAACAACTCTAATTAGTACACTTGTGTTTGTAGATTTACACTTTGTATTATGTATTAACATGGCGTGTTTATTTTTGTATTTTTCTCTGGTTGGGAGTATGATATGAAGGATCAAGATCCTCAACTCACACATGTAGACAAACATTAGCTCTTTACTCTTTCTCAACCCCTTATATGATTTTAATAATTCTCACTTAACTAATTTTGTAAGCCTGAGATCAATAAGAAATGTTCAGGAGAGAGGAAAGAAAAAAAATATATGCTCCACAATTTATATTTAGAGAGAGAACACTTAGTTTTGCCTGTCAAAAAGTCCAACATTTCACAGGTAGTAGGGGCCACATATTACATTCAGTTGCTATAGGTCCAGCAACTGAACCTGCCATTACCTGGGCAAGGAAAGATCCCTTTGCTCTAGGAAAGCTTGGCCCAAATTGATTTTCTTCTTTTTCCCCGTGTAGGACTGACTGTTGGCTAATTTTGTCAAGCACAGCTGTGGTGGGAAGAGTTAGGGCCAGTGTCTTGAAAATCAATCAAGTAGTGAATGTGATCTCTTTGCAGAGCTATAGAAAGAAACAGCTGGAAAACTAAAGGAAAAATACAAGTGTTTTCGGGGCATACATTTTTTTTCTGGGTGTGCATCTGTTGAAATGCTCAAGACTTAATTATTTGCCTGTTGAAATCACTGTAAATGCCCCCATCCGGTTCCTCTTCTTCCCAGGTGTGCCAAGGAATTAATCTTGGTTTCACTACAATTAAAATTCACTCCTTTCCAATCATGTCATTGAAAGTGCCTTTAACGAAAGAAATGGTCAGTGAATGGGAATTCTCTTAAGAAACCCTGAGATTAGAAAAAAACTATTTGGATAACTTATAGGAAAGCCTAGAACCTCCCAGTATAGTGGGGATTTTTTTCTTCTTCCCTTTCTCTTTTGGACAATAGTTAAATTAGCAGTATTAGTTATGAGTTTGGTTGCAGTGTTCTTATCTTGTGGGCTGATTTCCAAAAACCACATGCTGCTGAATTTACCAGGGATCCTCATACCTCACAATGCAAACCACTTACTACCAGGCCTTTTTCTGTGTCCGCTGGAGAGCTTGAGCTCACACTCAAAGATCAGAGGACCTACAGAGAGGGCTGTTTGGTTTGAGGACCATGGCTCACCTTTCCTGCCTTTGACCCATCACACCCCATTTCCTCCTCTTTCCCTCTCCCCGCTGCCAAAAAAAAAAAAGGAAACGTTTATCATGAATCAACAGGGTTTCTGTCCTTATCAAAGAGAGATGTGGAAAGAGCTAAAGAAACCACCCTCTGTTCCCAACTCCACTTTACCCATATTTTATGCAACACAAACACTGTCCTTTTGGGTCCGTTTCTTACAGATGGACCTCTTGAGAAGAATTATCATATTCCACGTTTTTAGCCCTCAGGTTACCAAGATAAATATATGTATATATAACCTTTATTATTGCTATATCTTTGTGGATAATACATTCAGGTGGTGCTGGGTGATTTATTATAATCTGAACCTAGGTATATCCTTTGGTCTTCCACAATCATGTTGAGGTGGGCTCCCTGGTATGGTAAAAAGCCAGGTATAATGTAACTTCACCCCAGCCTTTGTACTAAGCTCTTGATAGTGGATATACTCTTTTAAGTTTAGCCCCAATATAGGGTAATGGAAATTTCCTGCCCTCTGGGTTCCCCATTTTTACTATTAAGAAGACCAGTGATAATTTAATAATGCCACCAACTCTGGCTTAGTTAAGTGAGAGTGTGAACTGTGTGGCAAGAGAGCCTCACACCTCACTAGGTGCAGAGAGCCCAGGCCTTATGTTAAAATCATGCACTTGAAAAGCAAACCTTAATCTGCAAAGACAGCAGCAAGCATTATACGGTCATCTTGAATGATCCCTTTGGATTTTTTTTGTTTGTTTGTTTGTTTGTTTAAATCAAGCCTGAGGCTGGTGAACAGTAGCTACACACCCATATTGTGTGTTCTGTGAATGCTAGCTCTCTTGAATTTGGATATTGGTTATTTTTTATAGAGTGTAAACCAAGTTTTATATTCTGCAATGTGAACAGGTACCTATCTGTTTCTAAATAAAACTGTTTACATTCATTATGGGGTATGTATGACCTTCATTTTCTAAGAAATAGAACTCTAGCTTAGAATTATGGATGCTCTAAAATGTCAGAATGGGAACTCTCCTTGAAGTTCTCCCAAACTCAGAGACAGCACTGCCTTCTCCTAAATGATTATTCTTTTCTCCCTGTTTTCTGGTATTTTCTAGCATCCTTCTCACCACAGCCATAACCCTTCTTTACTTCCATTAGGCCGTATAACTGGAGAGACCTGCTGCTCATTATATAATTATCTGATACCAAACACAAGCGATTCTGAATGTACACAAACGTTTATCTATAGAGCATAAGGTAAAACAATTTTGTTTAACATTTTGGTATTGTTTACAAATGGTATTAAAACATGCAAATTCATTTTGAGAACCTCAAGAGAATTAAACTATTAACTTTAGTAAACACACAGTTTAAGACAAATATAAAGGTTTAGCCAAATGCAACGGGGAGGAAGCACCTGGAATAATTTGTGCTTGCTCAGGGGCTTGTGGACATGGCTGTTCCTGCCAAAGCTGTAGCAGTTATCCAAAAGTTCTTTCAAACTCATATTTGGGGCCACTAAGTTTTTTGTTGTTTTTTTTTTTCTTTATGTCTCTCCCATTTCTAAGGTGTTTTCTTAAGTTTGTTCTAATTCAGCATATATCATCTCAGAATGGATCCCCAGCAGGAAACAAAAAAAAAGTTACTAAAAAGGAAAGTATCCATACACTGAAAACTTAAAGCATATTCCTTTTTAGTTGCCTTGTATGTAGAAATCAGTTCTCCAAGTGCTGTGAATGGTGCCACTTAGGAGTAGAAACTGATGATTGTTGAAATGGCCTTTGGGCGGTCTGAAATAGACCAGTGGAAACAGTAGCTTTGTAGGCAAGAAGGCAATAGTAAGAAAATGAAAAATTGACTCCCCAAACTGCCATCACTCCTCTTACCATCTTTTTTGTGTTTTTAGTAGTTTGGTTTCTGACGGAGACAATAGAAACTTACTTAAAAGTAAAATTTAATTCTAGCTGTTGCAAACAGGCCAATATTGGGTCCTCAGTTGGGGCCAACTTGGGTAGACGAGACAGTAGAAACTTCTGTTTTCTGGGAGCTGCATGTGTCGGATTCATCTGTCATGGCCTTCCCACACACCATCTTCATGATGCAAGCTTGGAACTGGAGAGAAAGGTACAATTGGAGATAACCTTGGCAGATGAGGAAGTATGGGAAAAAAGACCTCATTCTCTGTATCACCAAAGCCTTGCACAATGCTTTGTACCCAGAATGCCCTTAGGTGGTTTTGAATCTATCTTCCCCATCCTGAAAACTATCTAGATTCCAGTCTAGAACTACTCCTGGGTCTACGGTAATCCTAAACTGGTCAAGTCTGAGACCTCACTGTTGGTAAATTCACAAACCATCCTGCTTCATGTAAGCACTGTCAACAGAGGCCCCTCCGTTACTAGCAGGTGCTCCCAGCTGGAAAGGACTGCCAATTCTCTTCTATCCAGGGAGGTTTCAAATTAGTTTTGAGTCTACCTCTGGGATTGAGGAAACAATACCATCTGAAAGTAGGGTTTTTGCCACTTAGGGTTTGGTGTTTATTAGCTCGGATTTCAGATGGGATAGGAAATCCCCCAGTACCTTCAGATGATAAGATATTTTAGAGATGTATGCATGTGGTATGATTTCTGTGCTTCACACATGCTCGTGCAGGCTAAAAGTTGGAAGGGAAATGATTAAGAAATTATCAAATGCAAGGACTGAAAATTGAGAGGAATCTGAGTTTTTATTTTATTTTTTTAATTTTATTTAAGTTCCAGGATACATGTGCAGGATGTGCAGGTTTGTTACATAGGTAAACGTGTGCCATGGTGGTTTGCTGCACGAGCTTTTCAATAAAATGCTTTCATTCATCCTGTTCTTTGGAGCAACTTCATTTTCCTGACTCAAGTTCTTTCCTCCGGGGTTCTATTTTCTCGTCTTGATAACCATGCCTTCCTCCCTGTGCTTACCAAAGGCTTCCCAACCTACTCGGGGGTTTTGTGGCTTCCCTCGTCTACTAGAAACCTGAGTAGAGTCCAGGGTGCTCTGAGTTAAAAGTCAATGGTGAGAAAAGAACCAGGGTCTTCTGGACCATAGGAGTGTGAATAAAGAGCTTTACCTGCTTATTCATGAAGCAGTAGATGATGGGATTGTAGATGCAAGCACTCTTGGAGAAGAATGAAGGAATGGTGACAAGCCGTAAGTCCAGCCCATGGTTACGGTTGTTGACCATGTACATGGCGAAGGCCGCGTAGGGCACATAGCAGACACAGAAGGATCCTACCATCACAACCACCATGCGGCTCACCTCCCGTTCAGCCTTCTGGGTCGTAGCTGACTCCTGCTGCTGAGCTGCAACCTGGGGTGGAGCACGGAGAGCATCACATCCCTCTTTTTCCTGGCCCTCTGGATGCTTTTTTTTTTTTTTAATTTTTAATTTTTAATTTTTTTTTTGAGACGGAGTCTCGCTCTGTTGCCCAGGCTGGAGTTGCAGTGGTGCAATCTCGGCTCACTGAACCTCCACCTCCCGGGTTCAAGTGATTCTTTTGTCTCAGCCTCCTGAGTAGCTGGGGTTACAAGCACACACCACTGTGCCCAGCTAATTTTCGCATTTTAGCATTTTGCCATGTAGGCCAGGCTGGTCTGGGAACTATTGACCTCAGGTGATCCATCTGCTTCGACCTCCCAAAGTGCTGGGATTATAGGCGTGAGCCACTGCGCACGGTGTCTGGATGCTTTTCTGTGGGATGGGGGAGGGGGCATCCACTCTGATTGCCTCTTTTCTGTCCCATCTCCTGGCCTAGTTCCTTTGGATCTCCATCATTCTCCCTCCTCCTACTTCCTTTGCTGCTTTTAGATACCCTCTCTGGCTATGGACATTTCCAGGCATCTTATGTTCCAGAGCACTCTTCCTTCTCATGTGGAGCCCCGAACCCCTTCCTCCCTGACTATCAAATGCCACTCACAGCTTTCAGGGCCCTCAGCAGCTGAGTGTAGGAGAAGCAGATGAGGGAGAGAGGCACAATGAAGCAGAAGATGAAGAGGAACCACGTATAGGACTCGCTGCGGTATTTGGTGCCCACGGTGTACCAGTCAGGGCCACAGGAACACTGCAGGCCCTCAGGGATGAACCTGCAAAGGACCAAACACTTGCTCACTGGACTCTCCACAAGAGTGCAGTGGGACCTGAGATGCCTGGATTGTGTTCTCCACTTAGAACCCACGGAATGCCCAAAGGCTTCAAGCAGGGGGGTTTTCTGTCCTGACTGGGAGAAGCTACAGCAATTCCAACTGCAGAGTAAACGTTAGCACTTGTCTCCCACTGCCCTTTTGCCTCATATTGCAACTCTTTAAAAGTAGAGGTCAAAGACTAAATAGTTATACCCAAGCTCTTTTTCCACCCACATCAACCTGAGCTCCTAGTTAAGTCAGCACCACTGCCCTGCACTCTCACCGGCTCCAGCCAAAGAAGGGTGGGATGGAGACGCCAATACCAATGGTCCAGGTAGCCAGGACCACCGTCAGTGCATGCTTGGAGCTGAAGCGGAAGTTGCCGAAGGGCTTACAGATGACAATGTAGCGCTCAAAGGCCAGGAAGGCCAGTGACCAGCCTGTAACCAGACCTGTGGTGAAATGTGAGGATAATGGGCTAGACAGAGCCCCACCCAGCCTGGCTGGCAGAGTGGCAAACAGATCGGGTGGAGCAAGCACAGAGAGACAGGGCTGGACTGACATTTGGAGTGAAGACTCAAACATCCTATTTTAGCCAAACTTCTAGTCTGGGTTGCTTTGTACCCCAGTATTTTAAAAAGCACCAGACTCATTTCCCCCAGACTCCTCTTTAGGAACCCCCTCCAGTGGAGTAGCAACCTTTGCCTTCCCCTAACCCCTTTTTCCCCTGCAGTACCTGCTACAGTGCCCAGGAAGCCCTCCAAAGCACAAACATGGCGACCGAAGACGAAGTATCCGTTACAGCTGGCGACGAAGACAGGGAAGACAGAGAAGATGCAGAGGAGGAAGCCTCCGAAGGACACGTTGACCAGAATGTAGTTGAGGGGCTGCCGCAACTTTTTGTAGCGCAGTGTGGCCACCAGCACCATGGCATTGAGTGGGAACCCTATAAGGAAGACAGTGCCCATGAAAGCTGCCTGGAGGTAGAAGGCCCAGACAGGGGCAATGTGGTACTGAGGCCCATCCCACGGCCCCACCGGAGAGATATTTTTGAACAGATAAAACTCTTCCTCTGACATTTTTCTCATGGATGCCCCACACCCCCCTCTGAGTCCTCTTATAGGTGATCCTCCCACCCCACAAAACCCCTCCTCTAAAAACACTTGGGCTCTGTGAATGATCAATACTAATCCTAAACCTCCCAAGGACAAAGTTTGGGATTAGAAATCCCTAAACCACTACCTAAATCTTTTGTGGCCCCAAAGCCGATTGTGTTCTTCAGAGGATAAGAGATTGGGCTCAAATAATCTGGATATGCAATGCTGGGTGCTGGGATGAACAGAAGTGGACTCCCTGAGGTCTAGGAGGTGCTGACCCATATTCACTGAAGATGCTTCCACTCTTTTGTTGTTCTTTTAATGGGGCTATAGAAAGGGCACGCCCCTTATTTTGGCTTCTGGCACAACTGTATCAGTTAAGTTTTCCTCAACTCATCTGCCCCTTTGTGGAAGGTGCCCATCTTAAGTCTGCTGAGAGGCTAGGAACCAGCCCTGGGCTGCAGGAAAGGGCTGGGAGTGGGGAGTGCCCTGGAAATACATCAGTAAACAGCCTTGATGGAACAGGACTTAGGCAACTTGACAATGCCTAGAGGTCTAGGGCATCCCTGAGCCAGGCTGCCTCCATTTCTTTGTGTTGAATCTACTCAAAGAGTGTGCCTTTCCTACTCAGACCTCCAGCCAGGGAGGCGGGTCTGTTCACTGTCCTTATGCCATGTTCATGCCTACCCCTACCCTTAGCTCAACAAGTCACCACAGTCTTCCTCCTGTCTGTTCATTGAAGTCTTACCTAGCCTTCACAGCCTACCTCACAAACACCTCTTCTGTGCAGCCCACCCCAGTGACACCAACTCTGCTTTAAGTTCCACCTGCACTTGTACTCAGTACTACACTTTAGGCTTTATGAATGAATCTTTTCCACCTCAGCAGATCATAAATATATAGATGAGTTGGCCGGGCGCGGTGGCTCAAGCCTGTAATCCCAGCACTTTGGGAGGCTGAGGCGGGCGGATCACAAGGTCAGGAGATCGAGACCATCCTGGCTAACACGGTGAAACCCCGTCTCTACTAAAAATACAAAAAATTAGCCGGGTGTGGTGGCGGGCGCCTGTAGTCCCAGCTACTTGGGAGGCTGAGGCAGGAGAATGGCGTGAACCCGGGAGGCGGAGCCTGCAGTGAGCCGAGATCACGCCACTGCACTCCAGCCTGTGGGACAGAGCGAGACTATATATATAGATGAGTTAAAAGTGACACACTTTAGGTATAAGTAAGTTTAAAAGTGAAAGGATGGTCCAGTAATGGCAGAATAGTTTATTAGATGAATGCCCCCTTAGGCAAAAAAATTGTAAACTGGACACAATATGAAAAACAACTTTTTGAAAACACCTAAAGTATCCAAAGCAGGCAGAAACTGAAAGGAACTCAACTCTTCAATGAAAAGAACCATCTACATTGTTGTTTTTTTTCCCTGAGTGTACTCCTGAGTATAAATGGCACAGGATAGCTAGAACTTGAGCAGAAAGCCCCAGCCTTTTTTGGCTTGAAGAGTCAGAGGACAGAGGACAGGAGACAGAGGACAGTTTGGGACTCCAGAACAGCTGAAGGTGGATTTCCTGGAATGAAAGAAGCCACAGAAGGCAAAGTCTTTAAATCTGCATATAAACTCCCCTCGAATCATAGGCTGACTGCTGAACTGTGGATGGAGGAATTTCCAAGAGCCCAGTAAAAGACAACCACTGGAGGTCTGAAAGAGCTAAGCAGATTTTGACTGTTACCCACTGTAGCAGAGAAAGAGTTTGAATTTGAATCCCAAGTCAGAGGGTCTGGGTAAACACTTAGGGCTTTCCACTTAAAACTCTCAAAAGGCCATACCATAGAGCTAAAATCTATATCCCAGGACTAAATATTTGTTCTGAGAGTAAGGTCAAAGCCAAAGCTGACTCATACTAGCAAAAGATAAAACCAAGCCTCAGCAGGTTCAAGGTGATCAACTAGTAAGTTAACTGCTTATTAGAACAAAAATCAACACTCCTCAATGGAAGATAACCCAGTTTCTAAAGTTCACTATCTACAATGTCTAATATACAATGAAAAATTAAAAGGCATGTGAAAGAAAAAAAACCCACAGGAAAATATGAGTCATAGCCAAAAGAAAAAGCAAGCAATAGAAACAGAACCTGAGGTGACCCAAGAAGTTGGCACCAGCAGGAAAAACTTCAAACAGTGATATAAATATATTCAAGAACTGGAAGGAAAAAAATGATCATCATGAGTTAATGGATCTCAACAGAAGAATGGGAAAAATAAAATAGCCAAATGGAAATTCCAGAACTGAAAACTACAACATGTCCAATGAAGAATTCACTAGATGGCTGAACAGCAGATTGGACAGCAGAAGAAAGGATCAGTGAACTTACAGATAGATCAATAACAAAAAGATATCTGGAAAATCCCCCAAACACTTATGAATAAGCAATATACATCTAAATATCCTGTGAGTCAAAAGAGAAATCATAAGGAAAAATTGAAAGAATTTGAGCTGAATAACAACAAAAAAGTATTAGAAATTGAAGGAGTCAGCTAAAGCAGTACTTAGAGAAAAATTTATAGCTTTAAGTATTTATACTAGACAACGTTTAAAATTTAAACTTTCACCTTGAGAAGCTGAAAGAGTGAATCAAATCTAAAATAAATAGGGGCAGATACTAAAAAGCAGAGCAGAAAACATTGAAATTAAAAATGAATAAAGAATGGAGAAAAATCAATGAAACCTGAAGCAAAACAAAATAGTTCTCTCCTGTCTCCAGCATCTCCTCAGTAGGATCTGAGCCAATCTCAGGTCACTGCAACCTCCACCTCCTGGGTTCAAGTGATTCTCTTGCCTCAGTCTCCCATGTAGCTGGGATTACAGGTCTGTGCCACCATGCCCAGCTAATTTTTGCATTTTTAGTAGAGACAGGGTTTCACCATTTTGGCCAGGCTGTTCTCAAACTCCTGACCTCAGGTGATCTGACCACCTCGGCCTCCCGAAGTGCTGGGATTACAGGCATGAGCCACTGCGCCCAGCTGACTTAATTATTTCCGAAAGACCGCCACTCCTATGTGCATGTGCACACATGCACATCCCACACAAACACTCGGCCGCAGGTAGGAGTCCTGGTGGAGGTTACTGGGGAGAGCCAGCTAAGGGTCCAGCCAGATTACCTGAGTCATGGGGGGAACAGGGTGGGAGGGCACTGTCTGGGAAGGTGTGAGGACAGTATTAGGAGGGGCCAAAGATGTGGCCACCTAGCCTTGTACAGATGAGCAGAGCTGCTCATCCATTGCCCTGGGCAGGACTTAAGGACCAGGGCCAGAGGTCACCTTAAGGTGCCTATCCCTGAGCAGGGCACATGGACTGTGTGTGAGCCTGGCCTGCGTGGAACAAGCCAGCCTCCACTGTCCGCTGGGCTCTGCTGAGGTGCCCACCTCTGCAAACATTTCTGATGGGAGGCTAAATGGCGAGGGTGCAAGACACCCTGGGCCCTTTTACATCCAGTGTACAAGGCTAGGTGGCCACATCTTTGGCCCCTCCTAATACTGTCCTCACGCCTTCCCAGACAGTGCCCTCCCACCCTGTTCTCCCAACAGCAGAGGGAGACAATGGGCCCAAGCTGGAGGCAACCCAATCCCCGAGGGGCTCAGACCAAAAAGAGCCTCACCCAAGCGCAAAGTCTTACCGGTGCTCAAGCCATGGACAAAAATTCTCCAAAGTCATGGAGGCCACGGAGTAGAAGGAGGCAAGCTTCTGAGGAAGGGGCATGGGGTAAAGGAGGAAGAGAAAATACAAAAACTGGAGGCAGACTGGGCACAGTGGCTCACACCTGTAATCCCAGCACTTTTGGAGGCCAAGGTGGGCAGATCACTTGAGGTCAGGTGTTCACCAACCTGGCCAACATGGTGAAACCCTGTCTCTACCAAAAAATACAAAAATTTGCTGGGCATGGTGGCACACTCCTGTATAGTCCCAGCCATTTGGGAGGCTGAGGTAGGAGAATCGCTTGAACCCAGGAGGCAGAGGTTGCAGTGAGCTGAGATTGTGCCGCTGCCCTCCAGCCTGGGCAACAGAGCGGGACTGTGTCTCAAAACAAAAAAACAAAATAAAATAAAAAATAAAAACTAGAGGCATCTTAAGTGCATTTAGTTATACAGTGCTCTTCCCAGGCTGAAAATCACCTTATTAATTTAGAACATGTTAATACACTAAGGCTTTACAGAAGATCACACGAAATACACTTAGACCAGGATTTCTCAACGTCGGCACTATTGACATCACAGATAATTCTTTGGGGGCTGTCCTGTGCATTGTAGGATGTTGAACAGTGTCCCTCTCCTCTAGATGCCAAAATCAACACTACCAGCCCAGTCATGATAACCAAAAATGTCTCCCGACATTGTCAAATGCCTCCTGAGAGACAAAACCCTTCCTTCCCCACTCCCCTCCCCTCCAGCTGAGATCCAACCATTGATTTAGATTTAGACTTACAAATGCTCAGAACCCAATATAATACAATCAAGTGAAAATTTGTTTTTCCATATATATATGTGTGTATGTGTATGTATATATATATATATATATATAGCCAGGCGCAGTGGCTCACGCCTGTAATCCCAGCACTTTGGGAGGCCGAGGCAGGTGGATTACCTGAGGTCAGGAGTTCAAGACCAGCCTGGCCAACATAGTGAAACCCCGTCTCTACTAAAAATACAAAAATTAGCTGGGCATGGTGACACATGCCTGTAATACAAGCTACTGAAAGGCTGAGGCAGGAGAATTGCTTGAGCCCAGGAGACGGAGGTTGCAGTGAGCCGAGATCTCACCACTGCACTCCAGCCTGGCGGACAGAGTGAGACTCTATCTCAAAAAAAAAAAAAAAAAGGAAAAAGAATATTCAGAGAAAAAGAAGTTTCCTTTCCACCCAGCCTCCCAACTACTCAGTTACCTTCTCAGAGGCAACCAGTGGTAGCTTCTTGCTGTTTTTTATATATATAGGAGGTGACAGTGAGCTTGAGATGATGTGTGTGACAATGTTGTCTGTTAAATACTAACCCATAAGGCTCTCCAGACAAGTGATAAGGGAAGAACTGACATGCTCTTGTGAAAATGAGGACTCAGGATCTGCCTAAAAGCCATCCCCACACTTAGGAAGAGAGTGAGGAAGCTCCTGGAGGGAGGGCCATGATTCTCCCTAAGAGACAAAGGAGCAACTGACGGCCTGAAGTCCTACTGCATAGATGAAGAACACAGTGATTTTAGCCTGGAAGCAAATTTAAGGTATGTACCAGTGGATTTCCACCAGGGCCATGCTCCTCTCCACCGACTCCACCATCTAGGAGGCTTTTGGAAGCATGCCGGGTGTTTCATGGCCATCACAATAGTGGAGAAGGAATTACTGGTATTCAGTGGACAGGATGCAGCTCCAGATCGGCCACACAAAGAAGAATGATCCTGCCCCAAATTCCAACAGCACCTCTGAGAGAAGCACTGGCTAGGACCCAACCCTGGTCTCAGCTCTGAAACATCTTCAGCAAAGTTCCCCTAGGAGCCCTAGCTTTGAGCAGCATCACTCTCTGGCACACTCACCAAGAGGAACAATTTAGGGAATGTGTGCTGAGGTAATGGAAGGACATGTTGCACGCGCTTTTATTTATAAGTCAGTTTAAAGCTGGGGAACGGCGACCCAAAAAAGTCTCTTTGGTTTGAGAATAGATGAGCTGTTGCTTTCCTCTCTGGCCATGATTAGTTAGCAGAGCCAGTTGTCTGGTTCAGACACTTCGATGGAAATCATACAACTTTAGCCCCTGAGTACAAAAGAATGCTGGCCAATGTATTCTCTAAAGTGAGGGCTATTCTTCCCACCTATCCAAGGGAGGGATTGGCTCAGTAGGAATCCTGCTTGAAAGGATGGAGTGTGGGCTGGGCACAGTGGCTCACGCCTGTAATCCCAGCTACTTGGGAGGCTGAGGTGGGAGAATCGCTTGAATCCGGGAGGCGGAGGTTTCAGTGAGCTGAGATCATGCCACTGCACTCCAGCCTGGGTGACCAAGTGAGACTCTGTCTCAAAAAAAAAGGATGGCATGTGGAAGATTTCTCCAGGGTTACCATTTCTACTTCAAGCCAAGTGGTGAGGACTCACCCGCATATCTGTTGCCACTAGTGATTTTTTTGTGCACACTTCTTGGATTTTCTTTTTTCACTCATTCATTCATTCCACAGACATGTGCTAAGTGATGACTATGACAACAGTTCTGCTATGAGGATTAAGTGGGATTAATCTGGTAAAGTGCTTACACAAGGCTGGGCACACAGAAATGCCTGGGAATCGTCTGTATTGTCAGCAGTACTGCCAAGGGTCAGACACTGGGGAAGACCCAAAGACCAATAAAACAGGTATCTGCCCTGGTGGAGCTCTCAGCTCACAAAAGACCTCCCCTCTGGAAGTGAGCAAGAATCCAGGGTGTGATGGATGTGTACAGGGATGGTGGAAGCACAAAAGACAGAGAGCCCAACCAAGACCACTAGGGTCTCCTACAAGGCCCCAGTTTCTGAGGTGTGATCACCCCCCTCACTCTTTTTGGGAACCTCCCAATCTAGGCCACCCTTAGGCTGTCAGCAGCTTCTTCCTGGGCAGCTTCCCTGGGTAGGATGAGCAGGGCAGGCTACCGTGGGGGAGGGAGTGTGGGTATTGACAAGATACAGTCCCCATTTCTGGTTGTTTAGAAAGTCTGGGTAGCAGTGTGTACTGCATTTAAAACAGCCTTCGGATTCAGATAAACGTGAATAAGCTGAATTTAGGCAAGTTGAAGCATTCAGATGAACATGAAGTAGAAGCTGAATTCAGGCAAATTGTTTATTTTACAGTGAGGTGTTACTGCTCTCACAAGGTTGCTGGAAGGTTAAATAAGATCTGTAAAGCACGGAGCACACTGCCTGGCCCACAGCAAGCATTAAATGCCAGCTTTCCTACTATGTATTTCTCCCCTCCCTCATGTTGCCATCATAACCCGTTTCCTTTGACAGCACTTTACAGTTCGCAAGGTGCTTTCATATACATTGTCTCATGCGATCCTCACCCTGTAAGGTAGACAGGGTAGGTGTTACCTTCCCCAACCAGCAGATGAAGAAACTGTGTAATTTAGCAAACGTCACCTAGTCAAGAGTAAGCTGGGACATTCTTCTGGGTCCTCACCTGGGAGTCTAATGGGTTTGGAGAATGCTTTTCTGGTGGTCTGATCATGAAGTAAGAAAGAAGAGTAGTTCTCAGTTGAGTGCAAGAGACCCCAGATGGGCTCACCAGCCCTGGGGATCCCCACGGAAGTGGTGGTTGCTGGATCCTGGCTTCTTCCCCAGCAGCACCTCCGTGAACTCTGCTTGGGAGTCCTGGTGGGGTAACTGGCAGGTCACGGGGAAGAATAGACCCTGCCTGGAGGCCCAGGCAGAGGAGCATCCGTGTGGCTCTGCAATGAGCTACAGAGGAGCAGGAGAGAACTCAGGAGCAATGCCTGCTGGAGCACAGCGGCCTGGGCTGGAAGCCAGCCTGGAAGGGGGAGGAGAGAGGCCCGTTCTAAGAACTAGAGTGCTGCTGTGGCTGCTTCTGATGTGGCAGGGAGAGCACATCTGGCAAGAGGTAACTAGCAGTGGCTCGTTGGTCTAGGGGTATGATTCTCGCTTAGGGTGCGAGAGGTCCCGGGTTCAAATCCCGGACGAGCCCTGCTTTTTCTGTCCCTTCTCTGCTGCCACGTACACATACACCGCCTGCCCCTTCTAGGGTGGAAGCAAAAAGGTAGCCTCATGGTGTGTGGCTAAAGGACCCTGAGGACAAACTGGCAGTCAGTCCCCCCATTAGCCATGGCCTATATGTACCCCATTATTTCCACTGGGGCCAAACTGACCAAGAGCGGACTGGCAGAGCATCTGGCTGGCCTGCATTTTATTTGACAGAAAGACAGCCTGTCAGAGAGATCAGGACAAGGAGCGGGCTGGGCCAGAGCTGGAGGTCAGGATCAGGCAAGCTCTCAACATAAAACCTAAGCTATGAAATGCACTGGATTCAAAGTCCAAAAGCTAGGACGACAGTTACAGTTCTGAGTCTCAAAACTTATTTCTCAGAGTTGTTGGGAGGATGAAATCAGAAACTGTAATGCACCCTAGAGATACAGGGATTGTTAGGAATCGTATTACAGATAAAGAGAATCTAAAGGGGAACTTCTGGCAACATGAAAGACTGGACTAAGGTAGCTACCCCCTCATCCAGTGCCCCCAAACACACACAGGGATGTTGGATAAAATAGAATTCAAAAATTAAAATTGGACAATCCCAACTTTTTTTTTAATAAAGGAAATTATCAGCTATCAGTATTAAAGAAGGAATGTAAAAACCAAAAAAAAAAAAAAAAAAAAAAGCTGGGCGTGGTGGCTCACACCTGTAATCCCAGCACTTTGGGAGGTCGAGGCGGGTGGATCACCTGAGGTCAGGAGTTCGAGACCAGCCTGACCAACAAGGTGAAACCCCATCTCTACTAAAAATATAAAAATTAGCTGGGCGTGGTGGTGAGCACCTGTAATCCCAGCTACTTGGGAGGCTGAGGCAGGAGAATCGCTTGAACCTGGAGGCGGAGGTTGCAGTGAGCCAAGATGGCACCATTGCACTCCAGCCTGGGCAACAGAGTGGGACTCCATCTCAAACAAACAAACAAACAAATAAATAAATAATGAAAACAAAACAAAACAAAAAGGCGGGGGGGGCGGGGGAAAGGATATCACAACGGCCTATTGTGGATGTCATACACAGATAAGATAGACACCCAAGATCTGGAGTGTCTCAATGCTTCCAATTGTAGGATATGTGGCCTCACCTACCAGAGGCAAGGAGCTAAAGCCGAACCCCCTGCATAAAGCTCAGAATATAAAAGCTCCATCTTGTTCGTGAAAAGAAGATTAAAGGCTGAGCACAGTGGCTCACACCTGCAATCCCAACGTTTTGGGAGGCTGAGGTGGGGTGCTCACTTGAGCCTACGAGTTTGATACCAGCCTGGGCAACATAGCAAAACCCCTTCTCTACAAAAAATAAATTTAAAAAATTAGCCAGGTGTGGTGGTGTGCACCTGCAGTCCCAGCTACCTGCAGTCCCAGCTACTTAGGAGGCTGAGGTGGGAGGATCGCTTGAGCCTGGGAGGTTGAGGCTACAATAAGCCATGATCACATCACTGCACTCCAGCCTGGGCAACAGAGCCAGACCCTGTCTCTGAAAAGAAAGAAAAAGAAAAGAAAAGAGGACTAAAAACCAGCAAGGAAGCAAGAAAAGGGGTGGAAATACAAGTCAACCCTGAGAAATTGATGTTCTAAGTCTGACCAAGTGCTTGTACTGTATCTGGATTTATGTCTTCATGGTGCTGAATCCAAGCGAGAAATTAAATATAAACCTGGTTTATGACCCCTGAAATCCTTAGGAATACCACACAGCCACACAGAAGCAAAAAAGAGTTCTATAAGACTGTTTTCATATAACCAGGGCATATACGACTCCCACCAAAACCAACCAACCAACCAACCCATCGAAATGACAAAAACCCAAGATGTGCTGAAGAAGAACTCACAATAAAAATTATGAACCTGTATAATATAAAATATTATAAACTTTCCCTGCTTTTCCCTCTGTCCAGACTGAGAGATACAGAGTGCTTTAAGTGCTCTGTGACCCAGCCAGCTGAAATGTTTTCCCCTATAGGCTTGAACCCAAGCTAGGGCCTTGAACATTCACAGGCACTGATAAAGGTGTTTAGGTTGTTGCTGAAAACACTGAAAGACCAACCATGTTGCTAAACATATAGAAGCTAGCCCTGTCCCCAGCCAAATTCCTGAAACCCTCATTTAAGCTTCATAAACCTCATTTAAACTCCCTCATTGTGGACACACCTAGGTAGAACATCCCTTGTCTCGCTCTCTACCCCGAGGATCCACGGCAGCTCACTTTCTATGTACATTCCCCTAATAAATGCTTTGGACCAATCCCCTGATGTTCCTTGCTTGGTGTCTTTGGAATCTCAACCAGCCCCATTTCAGAACAGTTTGGGGCACTCCCTTGTGGAGTTCCTGCTTTTCCGGTGATTCTAGCCACAGGTTCAGCTGAGAAGAAACAAAGCTAGACAAGGAAGCAATTCATCATAAGGAAGTGTTGGTGGACACAGCAAACAAGAGAGCACTCCAAGAACTACACATGATAGAACAACATGGAAAACATTATATAATAAATATATGTAGAAGTATTAAAGACAAGGAAATAAACCATAGGGAAAAAAATCAAATACAACATGAAGAAATGAAAGACATAAACATTGAAATTAACGACTCTTAGCACTGGAAAATTATACTTAATAACAAAGAAGACATTAAAAACTCAGTGATGCATTAAACAGTAGATTATTAGACTCAGGCAAAGAGAGAATAAGTGAACTGGAAAAGAGCTGATGAAATAATTCAAAATATGAAAAAGTGGGAAAGTGATAAGATAGAAAATATGAAAGAATAGCTAAAAAACATGAGGGAAAGAATGAGACAGACTAATATATATCTAATAGGAGTTCCTGAATGTGACTGAGAGAATGGGGAAAATATAATATTCCAATAGATAATGGTTGAAAATTTTAATGGAAGAAAGACACAGTTCTCAGGTTGAAGAGTCCTGAGCTCTGAAACACACTGTGGAGAAACTGCAGGATACTGAAGAAAGAGAAAAGCCTTTTTTTTTGAGGCAGGGTCTCACTCTATTGCCCAGGTTGGAGTGCAGTGGTGTGATCATAGCTCACTGAAGCCTCAAACTCCTAGGCCCAAGCAATCCTTCCACCTCAGCCTCCTAAGCAGGTAGAACCACAGGTGTGTGCTGTCATGTCCACCTAATTATTTGTTTATTTATTTTGAGATGGAGTCTTGCTTTGTCACCCAGGCTGGAGTTATTTTTTAATTTTTATAGAGACAGAGTCTTGCCATGTCACCCAGGCTGATCTCAAACTCCTGGGCTCAGGCCATCTTCCCAAGGCACTAGGATTATAGACATGAGCCACCACACCTGAGAAAAACCTTAAAATAACCAGAAATAAAAATGCCTGTCTGCCTACCAAGATAATTATATTTGCAGCTCACTTCTAGCAACAGGAGATTAATTATAAGGGGAAAAAAAGAATGGAAAAAAAAAGATTATAGAAAAGACATTTTTTTGACCAGGCGTGGTGGCTCATGCCTGTAATCCCAGCACTTTGGGAGGCTGAGGTGGGTGGATCACCTTAGGTCAGGAGTTCAAGACCAGCCTGGCCAACACGGTGAAACCCCATCTCTATTAAAAATACAAAAATTAGCTGGGTGTGGTGGTGCCCACCTGTAATCCCAGCTACTTGGGAGGCTGAGACTGAAGAATCACTTGAACCCGAGAGGCAGAGGTTGCAGTGAGCTGAGATCACGCCACTGCACTCCAATCTGGGCAACAGAGTGAGACTCCTTCTCAAAAAAGAAAAGAAAAGAAAAAAGAAAAGAAAATACTTATTTTTTAAAATTATGGAAAAAAATTTTGTCACTTATTAGCAGCAAAAGATTACAGGGAAAAAATATCTTCAAAAGGCTAAGAGAAAATAACTGTCATCCAGAGTTTGATGCCTACTAAATTTTCATTAAAAGGGCATGAAATAAAGACATTTTAAGACATTAACTGAGAATGCTAACCCCTCAAAGACTTACACTGAAATGCCACAAAAGGGTAGATTTTATAAGAAGGAAACTGAAATAAGAAGGAATGGTGAGCAGAGAAATTTATAAATATGTTAGTAGATCTAAACAAGCCTTGAGACAGATGATGATGATAAAGATGGTGGTGGTGGTGACAATGGTGAGGATGACACTTCCTGGGGTTAGAAAGAAGGGGAAACTAAAATACTAGATAGAAATATGGGAGATGGTGGAGAAAGAAGAACAGAGTTAACATGTTCTAAGATCTATTATTCAGAAAAAGTATAGTGATATTGATTCACTGTAGACCTAAGTAAGAATGTTTAGAAATATATAAAGAGGTAATCACTGAAAGAGTAGAAATAGAATGTGTAACTTCCAAATCAGTGGGGGCCAGAGGATAAATTAAAGCCACTGTTAGTGGTGTTTAAATTGGTCTAACTACACAATAGAGCAATTTGGCAACGGCTAGTGAAGTTTAAGATGCACCTACTCTATGACCCGGAAATTCCACTTCTAGGTATCCATCCTAGGAGAATGCATGAAATTGTCAAGTGCAGCACTGTTTTTAATATGGAAAACTGGAAACAGTCAAAATGTCAATTAGCCGAAAAATGGATAAATTGCAGTGAATTCAAGCAATGAAAGAGTATTCAGTGGTTAAAATTCATAAACTGGAGCTATATGAAACAACATGGATAAATGCAAAAAAAACCAAAAAACCAAAAAAGAGTTTGCAGAAAAATGTGTACAATATAACACTATTTATATAAATTTCTAAAACACACAAGTCGCAATTATGTATCGTTGGTAGACACATTCATAAAAGGTAAAACATACATACAGGTAAAACTGGAAAACCATAAATAGAGGGCTACCTTGAATCAAATGTGGCAAGATCTGACTGGTTGTAGGATTTCAGTTCTGTGTGCATGGTTATTTGTTACGTTATTCTCTGTACCATACTTTTCTGCATGTTTCAAATACTCATATTTTTTTTCTTTTTAATGAAAGGATCTAGGCATTTAGAAATAAGGGTAAAGGGGGATAAATGGCTACATCAGTCCTCAAAGAGGATGATCTCCTGGGATGGGATTAGGAGGGAGGCTGAGCCCTGAGTCCAGGGATTACAGGGATTAATTCAGATCATCCCCCTAGGTTGATCACCTGGCTGACGTGCCCACCACTCCTGGCCCCTCCGAGATGCATTTCTGGACCACAGCCCACCTCCCTCATATCTCTTAAGCTCTTTTCTCCCGCCTTTTAACTGCCTCCCTCCGCCCTCAACCCAGTACTGGTCTGGCCAGGGTTTGACCAAGTTTGGCTCCTGAAAATAGACTGGTTCAGGTCTCTCTTAAATGTTCTCCCAAATCAAGGGTGAAAGGTGACCTGCATGCCAGGAGCCAGGGAGAGATTTGTCCTAGTACTCAGGATCAGAGCTCCCTGAGGAGAGCTTGAACCCTGGATGTCACCATCGACAATTTCCCTGCTGTGCCTCCCTACATTCACCAAGAGGTCAGCAGTCAAGGCCAACTGCTAACGTGGCCCTGCTGGCGGAGGCAGAACCAGGAGGAGCTGCGCTGGGCAGAAAGAACAGCCAGTAAGCTTCCAGAACTAGTCTTTGCCAGTTCCCGGAGCACTGCATCCCTCAAGCCCCCAGTGCAGCCCCTTTCTACCACCCCTGACAAATGCTCTGCTCCCCAAATCTGGACAGGCTTGGCGTCTGCAGTAAACCCTCTGCAGAAGGGGTCTGGGTGGGCTTGTTCAACTTTCCCCACAACTGTGTCACCTTGGCCACAGGATCTGGAGTAGAATCTTGTCATCTGGGAGCAAAGAAAACATTCTTGATCTCTGCTCATCATCTCTCTGCTGAGATAATGAGAGAGGCAGAGGAAGAAAAAAGGAGCAAGGAGTGGGGGGAGGGAGAGAGACTTATGGGCAACATCATCATTAATAGGCAACATTTAACACCACAAATATGAAACCATGTTAAATGATAAGACAGGGCATTAACTGGGTAGCTGGGAGATTGACCTTTAACTCATTTATCCTGTGTCAGAAACTCTGTCAGATGCTGGAAATACAAAGATAACTAAGATCCCCCTAACCTTCAAGAAACTGGGCAGAGCCCGGACAACCCGGAGGGCCTGGTGCTGTTACAGACAAATAGGGGCGAGCACCACAAAAGCGCCTAGTGGGGCAGGATGGGGTGCCAGTCAGAGAAGGCCACCTGGAGGTGACCCCCAGCTGAAAAGGAGGAGAAGTCCAGGCAAAGAAGGGCTTCCTTCCCGTGGAACAGGGATGGCTTGTGGACGTGGGAGCCTGTGGGATGTCAGAGACATTTGAGCCAGAGCAACTCCATCTTGAATAAAAGCTGGGTAAAATGAGGCTGAGACCTACTGGGCTGCATTCCCAGACGTTTAAGGAATTCTAAGTCACAGGATGAGATAGGAGGTTGGCACAAGACACAGGTCATAAAGACCTTGCTGATAAAACACCTTGCAGTAAAGAAGCCGGCCAAAACCCACTAAAACCAAGATGGCAGTGAGAGTGACCTCTGGTAATCCTCACACTGTTACACTCCCACCAGTGCCATGACAGTTTACAAATGCCATGGCAACATCAGAAAGTTACCCTACATTGTCTAAAAGGGGGTGTCATGAACAATCCACCCCTTGTTTAGCATATCATCAAGAAATAACCAAAAAAAGCAGCCCTTGGGGCTGCTCTGTCTATGGAGTAGCCATTCTTTATTCCTTTACTTTCCTAATAAACTTGCTTTTAGTTTATCCTATGGACTTCCCTGAATTCTTTCTTGCGTGAGATTCAAGAACCCTCTCTTGCGGTCTGGATACGGATCCCTTTCCTGCAGCGGGGGGAACGCAGACAATACTAGCCCTCGACCTGTGAGTGGATGTGCCAGAGAGGGGATCCGCGTGTGTCCCTGGCTTAGGAGTCTTCCAGCCATTTCCTGGATGTGCTGGGGAGCCCCTGTTCCCAACTGTGCCCACTTCTATCCTTGCCGAGACCTGCCGAGATGTGAGAACCGCCTCTTCAAGAGCCGGCACCCAGTAGTCCTAGCCTGAATAAACGAATGGTTGAAGACGTGAAATAAGCCCCCTGGGCTTCCAAATCTCCCTTCCACGAGAGTGAACATCAGTCGTGCCCACTCTGAGCGGGCTACTGTGGGGGCGTGGCTCGCAGCCCACCGGGTGTGGGACCGGAAGGGAAGGCAGGGCGGAGGAGAGGGGGTCTTCCGGCCCTGAGGCTTGATGGGGCCACCGGAGGGCTCCTCCTAAGAGGGTCCCTGGCCCTGGCTCGGTGGGGGGTCGCGGAAAGCGGAGAGGTCAGGGCCCTGCCGTTCGCCCATCCGGGCCTCGACTTCCCTCCTCCGGCCCCCAGGCTGCCGAGGGGCCACCGGGCAGGGGTGGGCAGGGCCTGGGGCCGGAGTCAGCGCGGACTGCTAGGTGGGGGCGCCAGCCGGGCGGGGGAGGGAGGGAAGGAGGGGCGCGCGTGTCTGCGCTTTTGGAGGAAACAGTCCCACCTCGTCCTTTGCCGTCCCCATTGCTGAGCATGACCGGGCCCTGACACCTGGTGCAGAAGGGTCCCTGGGCACAGCAGACCCCGGGGGGACCCGCCGCCAGAACCAGGGGATCTCGCTCCTCCCTCTTGGGGTAGCCATAAGCCTAGGAGCTCCTGACACTGTCCGGGCCCCGCGGCTCCCCGCGCTCCCTGGGGGAGAGCCTTGGGGCGTATCCGGGGTCGCGCTCACCCTCCCACGCCGCCCCCTGCACCGGCTCGGAGCTCCCGAGTGCTGGGAGGGCTTCCGGGCGGCGGCGAGCGGCGGGGGGCGGTGTCAGGAGGCCCGGCCAGGCCCCGCCCCCTCGCCCGCCCTCCCTGCGCACCCGGCTCGGGTCCCCGGGCTCGCGGCTGCGGCTTCTGCTCGGGGAGGCGGAAGGCGGCGGCGGCGGGAGCGGTCATGGAGGCGGGCGCCGGAGCCGGCGCGGGAGCCGCGGGCTGGAGCTGCCCGGGCCCAGGTCAGAGCCGCCCCTCCCTCACCTGTCTACCGCCCCTCCTTTCTCTCCTCCATCCCTCCTCCCTCCAGACCCCCAGGTGCTCCCGGCCTCCGCGGCTCCCCTTTCTCCGCCCAAAGTCTTCCTCCCTCCATCCTGGCCTCCACCGGGGCCCGGTCTCCATCTTTCCGGCCTGGGGCTGAGGCTTCCGCGCACCGGCCGCATCCTGCCTGGTGGTCCCTCCCCAGCGCGTCTCTCCACTTCAGTCCGACGGTGCTTCCAGCCTTCGGGACTCCAGACCCTACACCTCCTGCAGCCCCGGAGACTCCTGAGCGCGGGGCGAGGGTGGGGTGGGCAAGGTCCAGCGAGAGAATGGGAGGAGAGGGGAGGGGAGCGGTCGCAGCCCTACCCCTTCCCGCGCGCCCCCCACTCCTCCCTCCCTCCATCTGTAGGCCACCTCACCCTTTCAGCCTCTTCTTCACTGGCTCCCGCCCTCTTTTAGTCTTGGCCCTCTCCTCCCTGTCCCCCCGGACTAAATACGCACACCCCCTCTTTCTTTCTGTGCAAGCAAGAGGGTCCTGGAACAGCGGGTTCTGAGGCTGGGAGGCAGGGCTGGGGTCTCCGCAGGCCGAGCGTGAGAGGTGGCCGAGAGAGAGGAGTCGCAGAGCCGGCAGAGTGAGTCAGGCACCTCCACTGGGATTACAGATCCCAGAGCCCCGAGGAGCTGGAAGGCATGTCCCCTTCTTTCCTCTGCACCCCAGCCCGCAGCCAGCCCCCCACCCCCCAGCCCCTCCTTTCTCCCTGCTCTCAGGACCCACAGTGACCACTCTAGGCTCCTATGAGGCTTCCGAGGGCTGTGAGAGGAAGAAGGGCCAACGCTGGGGGTCCCTGGAACGACGGGGGATGCAAGCTATGGAGGGTGAGTTTTCCCAAAAGGCTTCTTTCTTTCCTTTCCCCTCCTCCCTTAATTCCCTTCCTTCCTCCCTCTGACCCCCCCAGGCCTCTGAGCCAGGACACAGCCCTTCCCTCAGTTCATCTTAGCCCCTCTTCCTGCAGCTCAGAGCTCCAGCCCTTCCCAGGGCTCAGGCTTTGACAGAAGTTCAGGATGCATCCCTTCGGGACCCCAATCACCCCCCAGCTAACCAGGTTATGTGTCCCGAGGGAGCTGCCAGACAGAGAAAGAGGCCTTGTTGGACAGAGCTTTGAAGCAGCCTTTCAGCAGGGGGTTTGTCCTCACTGCCTGCCGACCCAGATCCCAAGCTGTCTCTTATTTTAAAAAGCAAGGAACTGGGCATGTGAATTGTCTTTCTGGGGCCACCACCATTAACTTCGAATGGAAGCCTGTGGCTTTGGTTCTTTAGGATACCTTATTGCCTGAAAGAGAGAGCCTAGGAGGGGGCGCGTGAGGCCATCCTCCCAACACACGTGTATCCCCACCTCACCCATGTGACTTGGCAGTTGCTGCCAACACCAGGCCCCTGGAAGGACGCTGGTCCATTTTCCAGTACTTCCTGTGAAGTGTTGCACGTTGCACATTCAGTATGGGCAAACCTGCTCCCCCTAAGGGGGACAGATGGCACGAAGGGTCCCAGTTGAACCTAAGGCTGCTGATATTAGATAAAGTAAGACCAGAGATTCAGAATTTTAAAACAAAGCAAACAATCACCATCCAGACAACATTTTGCTATTTATAGGGACTGCATTGCAGTAAAGGAGCAGGTGCTCACAACCAGAGGCTGGGGGCCAGCACCAAACCCCAGTTTTTTTAATGCATTAAAATGGTAGGCTTTCTTTTACACACAAGTACAGCCTAAAACTTCCCCTGAAAGCTGCTTTGTGGTCAGCAGAGTAGGAGGGGCCTCATATGGCTCAGCTAGGGGAGAGGAGACCTTGTGACATGCAGCAGGGAAAAACAAGGTGGACCTTGTAGAAAATTTCAAACAGGTATTTAATAATATACATTTGAAAGGGCACCCGAGTTTGTCCAATGAAACCTCTACAATCAGATATTTTCCTTCTCTACCTGCTGACGGGCAATGCTTTCTTATTATGGAAAGGCTGATTTTTCACAAGCCACCTGGATAGTTTTTGTTTGGTTGTTTTTGTTTGTTTGTTTGTTTGAGATGGAGTCTCACTCTGTTGCCCAGGCTGGAGTGCAGTGGCTCGATCTCGCCTCACTGCAACCTCCACTTCCCAGGTTCAAGCGATTCTCCTGCCTTAGCCTCCCAAGTAGCTGGGATTACAGGCGTGTACTACCACGCCCAGCTAATTTTTTTGTATTTTTAGTAGAGAAGGGGTTTCACCATGTTGACCGGGCTGGTTTGGAACTCCCGGCCTCAAGTAATCCACCCACCTCAGCCTCCCAAAGTGCTAGGATTACAGGCATGAGCCAGCATGCCTGGCCAGTTTTTTTTTTTTTTTTTAACTTTCGAGAAATCTCCAAACTGTAACTGTTACCCCATTTGACCGAAAGATCTGCTCACTGTCTCCTTTCTTGACTACTTGTCCTGCTACTCAGAGGCCAGCCTAGAAGAAGCAGGTAATCCTGTGCAAGTGTCTCATGGCTGAGCGGGCACCAGCCTGCCCGCAGGCAGTGATAGGAGGCTACCAAGTGCAACATTGGTCCAGGAAGGGCCTGGGAGGTGGAGGGGCTGCTTCTCAAGTTGACTCTCACACCTGAGGACTCATCTTGAGTACAGGTCTTGCCCTGGGGCTCCTTGGGGGACACCAGGTGGCACTAGTATGTCATCTCTGCCCTGGGATAGTGAGTTTGAGGGCCCTGGAAGGACGGCAGAAAGGAAGTTGATGCTGACTCCTTGGGATGGCTGTGTCTCCTAGGGGAGGTGTTGCTCCCAGCTCTCTATGAGGAGGAAGAGGAAGAGGAAGAGGAGGAAGAAGAGGTGGAAGAAGAAGAAGAACAAGTGCAGAAAGGTGGCAGTGTTGGCTCTCTGTCAGTCAACAAGCACCGGGGACTGAGCCTCACGGAGACAGAGCTGGAGGAGCTGCGGGCTCAGGTGCTGCAGCTGGTGGCAGAACTGGAGGAGACCCGGGAACTGGCAGGGCAGCATGAGGACGACTCCTTGGAGCTACAGGGTGAGTGCCTGGGCCAGGGCCCAGTGCCCGGGCCCAGAGGCTCTGCACTCCCCTGGATCCGAGCTTGACACTGGTGCCCCTCTCCCTGCAGGGCTCCTGGAGGATGAACGGCTAGCCAGCGCCCAGCAGGCAGAGGTGTTCACCAAGCAGATCCAGCAGCTCCAAGGTAATTCCCAGGACTTGGACTGGAGGGAGGTGGCCATCCAAGTGGTCACCTAAGTACTTTTTTCCTGAGGGTTTGACTGAAGCATAGCAGATAAAAATAACCAAATTCAGTAATTTCACCTCATTTTCCTCTACTAGTCTCACCCTTTTCCTCTCCTTGTCTCTCCATCCTCCTCTGTCCCCAGTTTTCTTTCTTTGCACATCTACGTGGCTCTTCTGTCCTCCCCTTCCATTTCTTGGCCTCCCTGTCACCTCCTGTCCCTGGTGGGCTCTTTCCTCTTGCCCCTTCAGCCTCCTCCTTCATACTGCATCCCTGTCCCTTTGTTCTCCTGGTCAGTGCCAGGGGTGGGTGATCCAAGTTGAATTCCAAGCCGGATTCCTTTTTCTGGTTCCTCCAAGGATGGCATGGGAAAGCATGAAGCCAATGAGAAGTGACTGGTGGGGCCTCTCTGCACCTATTAAGAGAGACAGATGACAGCACTTCTGTTGCTGCCTGGGACCTGAGCTTGTGGGCCCCAAATCCCTTTTTGCCAACACCCACGTCCCTTTGTCTCTGGGAAGCAGCAAGGCAGATGCCCCACATTCCACCACACCACCAAATAAAGAGGCAGCTTTTGTTACTTCTGTGGGCCTCCGGAAGGTTTAGGGGAGCTGCCCTAGAAAACGGCAGGGACTCTGGGGAGAACTGAGATCAAGCCAAAAGAAAAGTATAAATGGAGAAAAAAAAGGAAGGCCAGGAAGCAGGCCTGGACAGGAGCAAGCAGAGGTGTAAGAGGGGGAGGAGAGGAGACGGGGACAGAAAATGTAAACAAAGGTAGATACAGGAAGGGTGGTCAGTGAAGGGGCTTGCAGAGGAGGAAAGTGGCAGGACACGTGTCACATAGGGAAGAGTGTGGGCATTGGTCTGGGATGACCTAGATTCCTGGGCCCAGCTATACCACTTAGAAATTGTGTGATCTTGGGCAAGTCACTTATCTTTCTGAGATGTCATTTCTTATCTGTAAAATGGGACTAATTTATTTATCACCTATTTATGAGGTGCCTTTATACTTGGAGGACCAGCTGTGAATGAGACAGACCACATCCCTGCCCTAATGAAGAGTACATCCTAACGGAGAGAGGCAGAAAATAAACAACACAAGTTCAGATGGCGATAAATGCTATGAACACGATATAATAATATGATACAGAGAGGAGGTGGGATGGGAGTTTATTTTATTTTATTTTGAGACAGAGTCTCACTCTGTTGCCCAGGCTGGAGTGCAATGGCACAATCTCAGCTCACTTCAACCTCTGCCTCCCGGGTTCAAGCGATTCTAGTGCCTCAGCCTCCCGAGTAGCTGAGATTACAGGCATGCGCCACCACACCTGGCTAATTATTGTATTTTTAGTAGAGATGGAGTTTCACCATGTCGGCCAGGCTGGTCTTGAAGGGAGTTTATTTTAGATATGGCAGTTAGGAAAGTCATCTTTGAGAAGATGACATTTGAGCTAAGACCTGAATAATGAAAAGGATCCAGCCATCCAAGATCTGAGGGAGGAGCATACCAGGCAGAAGCAACAGCAACTGCAAAGGCCCAGAGGTGAGAATGAACTTCATTTGTTTGAGCGACAGAACAGAGGCCACTGTGTTTGCAGCAAAGTGCATGTGGAGGACCCTGGCAAGAGAACGTTCTGAGGCAGGCAGAGGCCAGATTACAGTGGATCTTGTAGGCCAGCCAAGAGGTTTGGCTTTCATGTTAAGTGTGGTAGAAAGCCAGGAGAGGGTCTTAGCCAGGACTGGGATGATACGATCTGCTTTACATTTTTAAAAGAGAACTTGGCCACTAAGTGGAAACACTTAAGATGGAGGGAAGTGACTCAGAACAGTGAGTCCTGTCAGCAAGTTACTGCAATAGTCCAGTCAAGAGATGATGGTCGCTTGAGTTAGGGCTGTAGAAATGGAGATGATTCAGAATATATTTTGAAGGTGAAGCCCTCGGGATTTGCTAATGAATTCGATCAGGGGATAACAGAGACATGAAAGATGACTTTGCCTTGAGAAAATTGATGGAAGGTGGTGATGTTTATTGAATTGGGAAAGACTTGGCAAGGGGTAAGTTTTGGGGCTAGGGGAGCCATTTAAAACATGTTTTCCTCTGTTGAGTTTGAAGTAACTGTGGACATCCAAGTGAATATATTGAGGCAGTTGGATATATAAAGGCAGAACCAGGGAGAAAACAGGGCCGGAGATGCAAATTTGGAGTCATTAGCATATAATTGGCATTAGAATCCATGGGAAATAATGGTGCAGTCACATGGAGAGACACCAGAAGAGGAGAAAGGGTCCAGTCCCAGAGACACTCCAGTATTTAGAGGTCCAGTATAGAAGGAGAAATGAACAAAAGAGTAAAGTGAGAGGAACTCCTGGAGCATGTCATGCCCTGTAAGCCAGAGCAGAAAGTGCTTCAAGGAGACAGTGATCCACTGTGTCAGGTTGCTAAGTCAAGTGAGATGGTCTTGGATTTGGCAAGAGGGAGGACCCTGAGACATCTCAGTGCATAGAGGCACCGATTGGATTGGGTTTGGAGAGGAAATGGGAGATGAAGGTGAGTACCGATAACTCCAGTAGTCATTTTGAAGAGAAGCAGAGAAGTAAGGGAAATAGGGTCAAAAGATTATTTCTTTTCTTTTTTCAAAGGTAGGAAATGCTAGATCATGTATAATGAAAGAAAAGATCCAGTACAAAAAAAGGCCTTTGCCTGGAGAAGGAACGTTCCTCCATTCAAACGGGCGAAAATTCAGAATTGAAGCAGAGATGCAGGCAGGAACTACCTGGGAAAATAGGGTTCTATTTTTTTTTTTTTTTTTTTTTTTGAGATGGAGTCTGGAGTGCAGTGGCGCGATCTCGGCTCACTGCAAGCTCCGCCTCCCGGGTTCATGCCATTCTCCTGCCTCAGCCTCCCGAGTAGCTGGGACTACAGGCGCCCGCCACCACACCCGGCTAATTTTTTGTATTTTTAGTAGAGGCGGGGTTTCACTGTGTTAGCCAGGATGGTCTCGATCTCCTGACCTCATGATCCGCCCGCCTCTGCCTCCCAAAGTGCTGGGATTAAAGGCGTGAGCCACCGCGCCCGGCCGAAAATAGGGTTGTAGAGCGATTCTCTCCTCAGTAGAGTTTTTTGTTTGTTTTGAGACGAAGTCTTGCTCTGTCACCCAGGCTGGAGTGCAGTGGCGAGATCTTGGCTCACTGCAACTTCCACCTCCTGGGTTCAGGCGATTCTTCTGCCTCAGCCTCCTGAGTAGCTGGGATTACAGGCGCCCGCCACCATGCCTGGCTAATTTTTTGTATTTTTAGTAGAAACGGGGTTTCAACCATTTTGGCCAGGCTGGTCTTGAACTCCTGACCTCGTGATCCGCCCCCCTCGGCCTCCCAAAGTGCTGGGATTACAGGCGTGAGCCACCGCGCCTGCTCCTCAGTAGGGTGCTTTCTAGGCTGAGATCCCCCACGGCCCTGCGGGAGAGACCGAGGCTGCCCTCGCGCACGCGCGTCACCCGTTTCCGCCTGGACGGGGCGCGCGCGGCCTTAGAGGCAGCTGCTGTTCAGAGGCCGTTCCGGCCGCCACAGCCCCTCCGGGGCGGGACCGGCCAGCGGCTGGGTGGCCCCCCAGGGACACAGCTCTACGGGGGGCGGCGAGATGGAGGCCATAACCAGTGAGTGAGAATCCACTTCTCTGCCCGCAGCCCGACTCCTCAGCCCTCGGCCTCGCCCGGACGGTCCCAGCCCCATACTCAACGGGCGCCAGCACCTCGGAACCCGGGGGACCCTGGCTGGCCTCTTCAACTCCAGGGCGCTCCTGGATTAGTCTGCCCAGGCCTCGGGTCCTGTCCCGGGTGACTCTAGGTGACCCTGCACCTTCTTCTGTTCCCAGTAGATCTGAGAATGCCTTTTTTTTTTGAGACGGAGTTTTGCTCTGTCGCCCAGGCTGCAGTGCAACGGCGCGACCTTGGCCCACTGTAACCTCCTCCTCCTGGGTTGAAGCAATTCTGCCTCAGCTTCGCGAGTAGCTGGGGCTACAAATGCCAGCCACCACACCCGGCTAATTTTTGTATATTTAGTAGAGATGGGGTTTCGCCATTTTGGCCAGGCTGGTCTCCAACCCCTGATCTCAAGTGATCCACCAGCCTCAGCCTCCCAAAGTGCTGGGATTAAAGGTGTGAGCCACCGTGTTTGGCCGATAATACCATTTTTTTTAGGGCCAGAAGCACCTAAGGGAGAGTTGAACCCTAACATCAAAAGCATATTAGGGAGGTGGAGGTTGGTCTGTTTCTCCAGAACACCCACCCCAGACTCTAGGGCCTTTGTCCTAATGGCCAGCTTCCTCTTGTGTCTCCCTAGCTAGACAGACCTCACTGTGCTGCTCAGTAGTGGGGGTAGAGCGGACTTTTCTTCCAATAGGAAGTCACAGAATCTAACAGGAGATTCTTGGCCTTGGCACGCAGTTAAGGATCAGTTAATAGTTGTTGAATAGATCAAGGAGACGTAACAGCTAGGATCATTCTAGAACTGGAAAGATTGGCAAAAGACATGCCCATAGTTCCACATGTGAGCTCAGGGGAGCAGGGTAGATCTTCCCCTGAGATGCCCTCACCACTCAGCATCTATCTATGAAGCGTGTCCAAATTTGTCTTCTTTGAAAGTCTAGATTCTATTCTAATTTTTAAAAAATATCCAAACAGGGCCAGGTGTCGTGGCTCATGCCTGTAATCCCAGCACTTTGGGAAGCCAAGATGGATCGCCTGAGCCCAGGAGTTTGAGACCAGCCTGGGCAACAGAAAGAGACCCCCATCTCTACATTAAAAAAAAAAAAAAAAAAAAAAAAAAAAAGCAGGGCATGGTAGCCCATGCCTGTAGTCTCAGATATTAGGGATGCTGAGGAGGGAGGATTGCTTGAGCCCAGGAAGTCAAGGCTGCAGTGAGCCATGATCATGCCACTCCACTCCAGCCTGGGCAACAGAACAAGACTGTCTCAAAAACAGAAAGGAAAACCCCCCAAACCCCAAATGTTTAGTTCTGTACACATAAGAGATACTTAGCAAAAGTTTGTTGAATAGATGAACTGCTGCCTTACTTATGCATGAATACATCAAATATCTATTGAGCTTCGTTTTCAGGCACAATACTAGATCCTGGAGCTGTAATGGTGAGCAAACCAGATATGCTCTCTGCCTCGATAAAGCTTATAACCAAGTGAAGGGGAGACTTAAGTACACACACACATATAGCAAAGTACAAGGTTTTATGAGACCATTTAATAGAGGACTTCTCTTATTTTTTTTGAGGAAGTGGAGGTACAGGCTAGAAAAGTTGACATCTGAATGGTGAGTAGAATGAGCAGAAGTTGGGGGAAGGGGATGGGAGAATGTGCCTTGCAAAGGATTTATGGGAAAATCCTGACCCTCCCAACCCAATCCTCATTAATTCTCTAATCCTGGCCCTCAAATCCTAAATTCACTGTTGGTATCAGTGCCTTTTACTCTCTCCACTTTTTCGTTCTGATCCCAGATGGGTACATGTGTCTAGAAACTCTGAGATGCTCCATAGATACAGAGAACTCTTAACCCATTATTTTGTAAATTAAAAAATAGAAAATATAGGCTTGTTCTGAAAATCCAAACAGCACAGATAGATATGATATGTAAAGTAAAAACCTTACCACATGTTATCCCATACCTCAGAAACAACTACTCATTATGGTTTGGGCATAGATCTTTCCAGGCCTTTTTCTATATGTTTGTCCATTTGTGTGTTATATACTATACATAAAATATTTTTTGCAAAAATTAGATCATAGCATATATTTTACAGCTCTTTTTCTTCAGTTAATATGGAAACTTCTTTGTTTTCACCATAGATCTGATACTTTCTTTTAAATGGCTGCACGATATTCTATTTAACTATCATCAGTTTATTTATTTATTATTGTTATTATTTTTCGAGACCGAGTCTCACTCTGTTGCCCAGGCTGGAGTGCAGTGGTGCGATCTTGGCTCACAGCAACCTCTGCCTCCTTGGCTCAAATGATTCTCCTGTCTCAGCCTCCCAAGTAGCTAGGATTACAGGGGCATGCCACCACACCTGGCTTTTTTTTTTTTTTTTTTAGCGAAGACTGGGTTTCACCATGTTGGCCAGGCTGGTCTTGAACTCCTGACCTCAAGTGATCCACCTGCCTTGGCCTCCCAAAGTGCTGGGATTATAGGCGTGAGCCACTGCGCCCAGCCTATCATCAGTTTAAACAATCCCTTATCGACTGACACTTAGATTATTATCCCGTGTTTGGTTATTATGCAGTGAACTTATATTTGAATTTGAGTTGTGAACTCTAAATGCACATTGTTTTAGGTCCAGTACTTACCACAGGTAGGTCATGGGAACTCTGAGGCTCTGTAATTTCTGAGCTCTCAGGATGAATAGGTGAAAATAATCTGTATACATTTTTTGAGTCAGGGGATTTTTAGAAAGATTCAGGGCATCAAGAAAATACTATAAATGAAGTTAGGTCTTTAACTGTCAGGTGATTCCTTAGAAGCATGAAATACTTTTTGTTTACAGTAGACTAAGTGATTGTTTTGGTGCCAGGCCTCAAAATCTACTTTTCTATTGGACCTTACTACATAGAGTCACTCTCTTTTCCCTTCTTAGGTACTCCTTTTATTCCGTCTGGCATGATGCTATACTTCTCTGATGGGGTAGAGACAAGGTTTTCAGGACTTTGCAGACAAGAAATAAGTCTCCCTTTAATTTTGTGCCTCTAGAACATGGTAGGTTAGTTCACCTGCCCTCTTGATCATCTCAACCTTTGGACTTTGCAGGTGAGCTGCGTTCTCTACGGGAGGAGATTTCCCTGTTAGAGCATGAGAAAGAAAGCGAACTTAAGGAAATAGAACGGGAATTGCATTTGGCCCAGGCTGAGATCCAGAGTCTGCGGCAAGCAGCAG
This sequence comes from Gorilla gorilla gorilla, assembly GCF_029281585.2. NCBI lineage: Eukaryota > Metazoa > Chordata > Mammalia > Primates > Hominidae > Gorilla > Gorilla gorilla. The sequence goes on from NC_073230.2 coordinate 137,874,311, forward strand.
AGGATTCTGCAACTGAACATGAGAGTGACATAGCATCCCTGCAGGAGGATCTCTGCCGGATGCAGAATGAACTTGAAGACATGGAACGCATTCGGGGAGATTATGAGATGGAGATTGCCTCCCTCCGTGCAGAAATGGAAATGAAGAGCTCTGAACCATCCGGTAGTTTAGGTCTCTCAGATTACTCTGGGTTACAAGGTATGAGAGCCATCAAGTGGGTCAGTAAAGTCAAGCAGAGGAAAGGAGATAATATATAGGAAAATGGTAGAAGGTGGTGTTAGATCATGAATTGGGAATCTCTAGAAAAAACCTCCAGGTTGAATTCAAGACTGTAGGGGTCCAGGCGTGATGGCTCATGCCTGTAATCCCAGAACTTTGGAAGGCCAAGATGGGAGGATCACTCGAGCCCAGGCATTCGTGAGCAGCCTGGGCAACGAAGTGAGACCCTATCTCTTTCTAAAAGAAAAATTTAAATAAAAATTTTAAAAAGACAGTAAAGGGGAAAAACCTACCCAGATGTTACATAACCAGTCCATGGTGGTGTAAGAAATAGCACCGTGGAGAGGTACCCTGGGAATTCTTCAGAGAGTCATTGGGTCTTTGTTGATTTGACTATGGGAAAACCCTTCCTGGGAAAATTTCCAGCTCTAGGATGGGCAAAGAGGGACCTGTCACCTTGGGAAACTCTTCCTGCTGCCCTGGCATCATGGTGCTTTGCCTGGAATGCTTTATAGGGGCCCTCTGGCCCTGCTTCCAGGTGCAGGGATGCTAATTCTTAGGTTCCATTAGCTGTCCTCAAAATAGAAGCTTTGGGGGGCAACAAATCGGAACAAAAGACAGCTAGAGAAGAAAAGTTATTCTGAGTGATACATGAGGTACCCAAAAGCCTAGAGCCCTGCTTTCAGACAGTGAGTCTCCCAGCTAGTTGCTAGGATTCATGACATCAGAGAGTTTGCCTTTATTCTGAGGCTAGATTTATAATCTGAGTATAATGGAGGTCCTATATTTGGCCAGGTCAAGCAGAGGCAATCAACAAGGAATCAAAGAACTGCAAGTTTTTCCAGCTGTATCAAGCCTCTCAGAAGAGCCTTTAGATTAAATGATGCTGGGAGAGGAAGGTTGGCACAGTGGGAAGGCTTGGGCTGGAGTCAAACAGACCTGAGTTCAGTATCTCAGCTCCACTAATTAGCAGGATGAACGTAGGAGGTCTGGTTACGGTCTTTCTCTGAGCCTGTTTCTGTATCCAGGATATGAAATCAAAATTGGTTAATAAAACCTTATAGCTAGATGGGATCCTGAAACAGGAAAAGGACCTTAGGGAAAATGTAGAGAAATCCAAGTAAACTATGGAGTTTAGTTAATAGTAATGTATCAATATTTGATTCCTTAGTCATGACAGGTATATCATGGTAATGTAAGATGTTGACAATTAGGGAAATTGGGTGAGAACCCTCCCAGGAAACTCCGTACTACCTTTGCAACTTTTTTGTAAATCTAAAACTATTCTAAAATTCAAAGTTTATTTAAAGAAAAAAAAAACCTTACAGAGCTATTTTGGGAATTAAATGAAATGTGAAGCATGTTGAAATCACTTGCACACTTACCAAATCTGAGGCTGAAACTATCAAGTCTAATGCTTAGCGCATGGTTAGTTTTCATTAAAGATTAGTTTCCTTCCTCCCTTTTATGGTAATCTGCAGTATTCTAAGGAATTCTGATTAGAATTAAGAGGAAACATTAGAAGTTACTTTTAGGATGTTGAATCTTCCAGCAGGTAAGATAGGTCTTGTGTTCTAATTAGAGCAAGTTAGTGTTCTTTAAATATCAGTATAATTAATGTTCTAAGAGACATAATTCTTTTTCAATTTTTTGCTAGTGGACACAGAGTCTTGCTCTGTTACCCAGGCTGGTCTCGAACTCCTGGGCTCTAATGATCCTCCTACCTTGGCCTTCCAAAATGTTGGGATCACAGGTGTAAACCACTGCACCCGGCCAACATAATTCTTAATCATGAAGCAACAAAACAGATACAGGTGTTTGTATCATCACAGCCTTAAAAGTGGGCATGGTGACTCATGCCTGTACTCCCACCACTTTGGGAGGCCGAGGCAGGTGGATCACTTGAGCCCAGGAATTTGAAACCAGCCTGGGCAATGTGGCGAAACCCCATCTTTACAAAAAAATTCAAAAATTAGCCAGGCTTGGCGCTGTGTGCCTGTAGTCACGGGTACTTGGGAGGCCAAGGTGGGAGGATCACCTGAGTCCAGGGAGGTCAAGGATGCAGTGAGCCATGACTGTGCCACTGCACTCTGGTCTGGATGGCAGAGTAAGACTATCTCAAAACAAAACAAAACCAAAAAAGAAAAAGTATAGGTATAGGTGACTGGTGCTTAGAGACATGTGCTGGAGTATTTCAACCGGATCTCTTCTAATGCTTGAGGATGATACGTGAGTCTGGTTAGGATGGGCCTGTCAGCAGATAAAAGGCCATTAGAAAGAATTCCTTTTTTTTTTTTTTTTTTTTGAGACAGAGTCTCACTCTGTCGCCCAGGCTGGAGTGCAGTGGCACAGTCTTGGCTCACTGTAACCTCTGCCTCCAGGGTTTAAGCAATTCTCCTACTTCAACCTCCTGAGTAGCTGGGACTACAGGCATGCACCACCACGCCTGGTTACTTTTTGTATTTTTAGTAGAGACAGGGGTTTTGCCATATTGGCCAGGCTGGTCTCAAACTCCTGACCTCAAGTGATCTGCCCACCTTGGCCTCCCAAAGTGTTGGGATTACAGGCTTGAGCCACTACACCTGGCAAGAATTCTTTACCACATCCAGACCAATGTATTTGGTGTGGGAATAAAGAACATAAAAGGAAACTCGGAATGCCTGAAAGGCAGGTACTGGCAGTCACACATCTGACAGTTCACATCTCTCAGCTTTTTGTACTAAAAGCATAATTGGAAGGTAATCATAAACAGTTGAATGGAAATTTTACATACAGTAAACCCAAAAGTTAATTAAACTTTCAAAAATTGCTAAAAGTTCAAGAGTCTGCTTCGGTTGAGGCTTTGAAGATGAGCACACAGGGTAAATCTTCAGGGCAGATGAGAAGAAGGACAGCTATTGGGAAGAGGAGAAAGACTCACTGCACTGTGGAATTTCCTGGGCCCTGTCTTCTAAGCCTCTACGTCTTTTCTGTCTTTAGAAAAAGAGAAGCTCTTTAACCTTCTGCTCTCAGGTTTCAAGACAGGAAAACTGGGGGCTGGTCATCAGTGCTTTCCTTTCCTCCCGGTCTCATCTCTCTCTGCCTGTCCTCTGCAGAAGAACTGCAGGAGCTGCGGGAACGCTACCATTTCCTGACTGAGGAATACCGGGCCCTGCAGGAGAGCAACAGCAGCCTCACGGGGCAGCTTGCAGATTTGGAGAGTGAGAGGTACAGCTGTCTCTCGAGAGTGAGAGGTCATGGGGTTCCACAGGACTCTGCCTTACCTTGGGCTTTCCCTGAAGGCAGATGCCAGGGCAGTGAGCGTTCCTTTGCTCCTGGAGACCCAGTCCTTTCCATGGTTTCCAAAGGATACAGATACCACCTACAAGCAGACATGGGGATCCGACCCAATTATCTCAAGACTAGAGGGAGTGAGTTCTGAAGTTTACTTCTGCTCTAGGCACTGGGTTCTGGTTTGCTCTGCCCTAAAGTGGATCAGAAGAGATTCTTTTATTGTCTGCATAGACTTGTTTCAGTCTAATGGCAGGCACAATGCTTCCAGATTGGAGTGGGCTTGACTAGGCCTAGCCTCAAAACTAACTGGACTGGCACTCTAAGGGTCTCCCAGAGCCAAACACACCTTTGCAGATTGAGGGGCTGGAGACTTTTTGTAGTCTTCTAAGCATGTTTATCTGAGCGGTGAGTCACAATAGAAGGCCCCTTACTATCTCTGGCCTAAAATGAAGGTATCAGGGCAAAGCCTGCATGGCTGGTGATGCCAGGCAGAACTCCCTTCAAGCATAGCTCTGCGGTTCTGGATTGCAGGACACAGAGAGCAACAGAGAGATGGCTGCAGTCCCAAACACTGAGTATGACGTCAGCAGAGTCTCAGACTTCAGAAATGGATTTCTTAGAGCCTGATCCTGAAATGCAGTTGTTACGGCAGCAGCTACGGGATGCTGAAGAGCAGATGCATGGCATGAAGAACAAGGTAGGGCACAGAGGGTGGGGAAGGCAGGCACATTTCTTGTCTTTCTTTCACCTTCTCCCAGCCTGTGGTAGAAACATCTCCATAGGCATCCACTGTGGAGGGAGATAGTACTCTGGGGTCTTACTTGACTGATGTAAATCTTCCAGTCAAAGAGCGCCATGCTTTCCCCAAGCTTGTTCTTGGAGCACATGTGGTATCTGTAGTAAACAAGCCTCCCTGTTCCATTTCCCACATAGTGTCAGGAATTGTGTTGTGAGTTGGAAGAGCTACAGCATCATCGCCAGGTCAGTGAGGAGGAGCACAGCCGGCTGCAGAGGGAGCTCAAGTGTGCTCAGAATGAGGTGCTTCGGTTTCAGACCTCCCACAGTGTCACCCAGGTAAACACTGCCCGGGGAGGCATCTGGGGTGGGGGCAGAAGGGCCTCATGGAGGGGCTGCTTCAACCGGGGTGGGCACAGTGAGTATGGCTGTGCTCTGCTGACTCTTGCCCTGCAACTGGGCACAGTCTGCTGGAAACCAACTGTAGAAGTCATATAGCACTGCATTCTAGAAATGGTGGTCATTACTGAGTGTCCATCTCACAGAAGAAACCAAACCCTAGACCTGTGGGAGCTCCTCAAGATGTCTGCATCTGAAAAGGAACCCAACTGATCCGTAGAAAGATCTGCTGTTTCTTGAGAGTAACTGTTCTACTCACATCCTCCCTACCACAGAATGAGGAGCTGAAGTCCAGACTCTGTACCCTGCAGAAAAAATATGATACTAGCCAGGATGAGCAGAACGAGCTCTTGAAGATGCAGCTGCAACTTCAGACTGAGCTCCGGCAGCTCAAAGTCATGAAATCCACACTTGTAGAAAACCAGAGTGAGAAGGTAACAGCAACCAGAGGTGAGGGGACAACTTAGGTGCTAAGGGCATCCTTCTGAGGTTTTGGGGAAGGTGGATAAGAGTAGTGAGTTAAAAATAATTCCAGCAACCACATAGGCAGCACCACAGGTAAAGAACTCCAGCCCTGCTCGAGTACTACATTAGATATGAGGACATTAGGAAGTGAAGGGCAGGAAGAAGCAAATCTTAGACTGTTAGTGTCTTCAAGTGACTCACACAGAAGAGTGAGTGGGTTAAGGAGCCCAAAGGCACTGCCCAAAGCCCCCTCTACCATAGGAGTTACTGTGCCGGCTGCAGAAGCTGCAGCTCCAGCACCAGAACGTCACATGTGAGAAGGAAAAGCTGCTGGAACGGCAGCAGCAGCTGCAGGAGGAGCTGCAGTGCCATGAGGCAGAGCTGCAGCACCTCAGGGATACGGTGGCCTCCTTCAAAGAGAGCAATGAGAAGGTAAAAGAAGCTCCTGGTGAGGGAGGATGTAGCCAGGCATCATCTTGTGTGAGGGTGAGAGCACAGAGGACGAGAGGGAATGGTAGGAGTGTGGAGGAGCTGGCAGTGAGGGGGCCGAAGAGGTGCTTAGGAGAAAGGTGACCTTGGGGAGTCACAAGGCTCTCAGCTTCCTTTGATTTTAAATCAGAAAAGCAGCATATAAAAAGGAAGTCCCTTTGCCTCCCCACCTCCCAAAAAAGGAAGCCCCAGAAGGTCTGTGTTTCTTTTTAAATTATTTTTATATTTATTTATTTATTTATTTAACTGGAAAGGCTACACTGGGAAGGTCTGTGTTTCAAGCCTGTCAGGGACGGGTCCATCTTGGGTATCTATCCCTGGCTGGGATGAAATTGGGGCTGAGAAGGACAAGGGAAGATGGGTCCGCTTAGTCCCCGCTTGGGAGGAGAGAGTCCAGCAGCAGGAGTGCCTGGGATGATGGCCAGGCCTGCCTCCCCTGCCCAGGACACAGAGACGCACGCTCAGCTTCAGGAGATGAAGCAGCTGTACCAGGCCAGCAAGGACGAGCTGGAGCAGCAGAAGCACATGTATGACCAGCTGGAGCAGGACCTCCTGCTCTGCCAGCTGGAGCTGAAAGAGCTCAAGGCCTCCCAGCCCTTTCCGGAGGACAAAGGAAAGTGTGCTAATAAGGTAATTGTCATTCAGAGAGGTGACAGCTCCTGGGCACTTGCTCCAGAGAGAAGAGGTACAGAGGCAAAAAGTGAAGGCACCCAACCCAAGGGCTTGATGGGCTTCCTAGGCAGGAAGCAGAGGCAGGGCCACATGCTGCTAACTTCAAAATTGTTTGCCCTGACCTTGACTTTGAGCCAGTGCCACAGCTTAGTAGGATCAATACCTTTGGATCCCAGTCTGAACCCCTGAAGGTTTTACACATGATTCCATGTATGTAGACATTTATACAATGGTATTAGAACTGTAGTGATATCTAGTCATTCTTGGAGAGGAACATATACATGGGCCCATTACACAAATATTATTGTTGGAACTAGAGAAAGGGGCCAGTTTTCTGGGTCAGATTGCAAATGCTCTTATAAAGGGGTACGGTCTTGTGCCCAGAGTGCTGATTGGGCAAGAGAAGGACCTAGGCTCTTCTAGGATTTATTCTGTGACTTTGAAGTAGTTAAATTCTTTTTTTATGAAATGGAGTCTCACTCTGTCGCCCAGGCTGGAGTGTGCAGTGACACGATCTCAGCTCACTGCAGCCTCCGCCTCCTGGGTTCAAGCAATTCTCCTGTCTCAGCCTCCCAAGTAGCTGGGACTACAGGCACATGCCATTGTGCCTGGCTAATTTTTGTATTTTTAGTTGAGACCGGGTTTCGCCATGTTGGTCAGGCTGGTCTCGAACTCCTGACCTCAGGTGATCCACCTGCCTCGGCCTCCCAAGGTGCTGGGATTACAGGCATGAGCCGCCATGCCCTGCCAGTAATTAAATTGTTGAAGGTTGAATTGTGCCCTCTTTAAATGGAAGAGAATACTACTCTTAACTCACTTCCTTTTAGCAGTAAATCCTGGTAGTGATAAATAAGGCCTTATTCATTTTTTTTCTTTTCCATAGTGTATAAAATGCAAGCCGTTATCATTTATCCTGTTGAGCACTTTCAGCTCCTGATTACTGATGGGAAATGGAAAGGTGTTGAAGCATGTTGGAGAAGAGGCCCAAGAGTCTCTAAAGATGGTGGAGTTGGTCACATTCTGCCAGAAAACTCAGTAGTTCCTGTCCCTGGGGAAAGGCCTTCAGGAGACGGAGGACTGGGAAGGTTATTTGGGCCACCTCAGCAGTCTCTTTGCCTTTCTATATCCAGGCTCACGTTTCCTCCTTTTTCCACTTCTACTCAATTTAGGAGCCCAGGTGATCCGTGACTTGCTCGTCACCTCTTCCCCTAATGGGAAAAATGATGGGAAAGGAGAAGCATGCTGGCAGACAGCACCTGCTTTTTCTCTAGCCATAAAACAGCATTGAGATCTGTCTGATATTAGAAGATCTGGGTTTTTGGAAATGGGATGATTTAGTCTTCTCAACCCAAATTTAGCAATAGCGCATACTTTCTAAAGATTTAAAGAGAGAATTAGGAAAGCAAAAATGGGAAAAATTAGGGTGAAATTAAGTCCTTATTTGTAAGGAGTGTAGTTGCATTAAAAAACAACTGGGGTTAATGAGAATAACAGGAGCTAAGAGTTCCCAACAGGGTGGGAATATGGTGTATAAAGGAAAGGGCCGGAGAAGAGGAAGGGGGAAATGAGAAAGGGGCATCGATAGCATTCCCCATCAAACTGCCCCCAGAAAGGAATGGTGGAAGTTTAGAGCAAGGCCAGCCACCAGTCTAGAGCAACCTGCTCTGAAGGAGCAGCCTGCAGGGGATCCCCAATCGGTATCTAAACAGCCAGGCTGCATTGTGGCTTGGGGTGACCAGTCCAAGGTGACTGCACAGGGAGAGAATCACAAGAGGCAGGAGAGCGCAGAAGTGCTCTGTTAGCCACCCAAGAAGCTTACCTTACAGAGTAACCACCCCCTCCACACCCGCCCCCGCCCACAGTGTGACACACTGCTGTCCAGACTGACAGAATTGCAGGAAAAGTACAAGGCCAGCCAGAAGGAGATGGGGCAGCTGCAGATGGAGCAGTGTGAGCTCCTGGAGGATCAGAGGAGGATGCAGGAGGAGCAGGGCCAGCTGCAGGAAGAGCTGCACAGGCTCACACTGCCACTGCCAAAGAGTGGCCTCTTACTCAAGGTAACTCTGCCACAGGCAGCTGCTAACTGCGGGGAAGCTGCTCTGAGAAGCTTCCCTGTGTGACTAGGGAAAAATAAAAGGGTTGGGATTGAACTTTTTCTTCTTACCAACCACTCCTTACTTTCTCACCACTCTCCCCAAACCAAAAAGCTCCATAAAGCCAATTAGAGTTTTTCTTATAAGGGCTTTAAATCTTAAAATACCTTTTATACTCGGGAATCTGTGCAGCAGTTTATATTTAGATATTTAGTCCATCTGGAGAAAATGCACCTGAAACCACTTTGTAAACTACAAAATATATCCCAACATAAGAGACCATTGCTACTTTTAGCAGGTCTCCATAGAAGGACTCCCCCTGTCCCCAGATGGGCTCTGTGAAGTCAACCCTGAGATTCTTCAGGGAATTGTTCCCAGCGGGGATGAGGCACCAAGGAGGCATCAGACTTCCTGTGTAACCACCACAATCCCTTGCCTCCTTCCTTCTACTCCGCCTCAGAGTCAGGAGCTACTCACCAAGTTAGAAGACCTGTGTGAGCTGCAGCTGCTCTACCAAGGCATGCAGGAGGAACAGAAGAAGCTGATACAGAACCAAGACTGTGTATTAAAAGAACAATTAGAGATCCACGAAGAGCTGCGACATTTCAAAGAGTCTCATTTCCAGGAAGTGTTGGAGAATCCCGATGATTCCAAATTGGCTAAGTCCTCAAAATGTAATCGAAGCAAGGTAACCATAGCAAGAGGTAGGGAGACAGTTCTCCTGAGCACAACAGCATGGCAGGGAGAGTGGGCACCGCCGAAGGGTCAGAGTTGGGAAGGCGTGTTTGGCCAGGGGTAAGGATAAGGCAAAAGCCCTGCCTTTCACCAGCTGTGACCACTCACAGGCTCCATTAAGAGGTGGCTTTTAGATACGGCCTGAGGACCTCACCTAGATGCCATTATCCTTTATCACACTGATATTCACAGTGCCCAGTTGAAGCACTATGAGCACTCAGGGCAGAGCTGGGATGACCAGAAGTCAGTCATCAGATCATTTGACTCATTCCCAGTAAGATGTATAATATCAGTTTGGTGTTTGTTTGGATTCCTTTGGACTGACTCTAAATGTCATCTTTTTCTTGAGTGGAAAAGTACACTTCTCAGTTATCAAAATCTATCACCTTTGGTGTTCTCTATGAGGCAAATTTGGGGCCTTTCATTTCCAAGAGAAGAATTCCTAGCATATGGGGTTCTTAGTACTGACCACACTATCTTCATTGGAACTTTGGTGGCAGTAACAGAGCAAGGTCACAGGGGTTAGACCAGAAAATCGATGCCTCTCAAGTACCAGCAAGAGGTCATTCAGATGAGGTGACACAGGTGGAGATCACCGTACAATTCTCTTCAGGGTTGGGGGATAAAGTTGTTCTGAGGTCTCAGCGTGGGCAAGGAGGGGCAGGTAGACAGTTTCGGTTTAGGCCAAATCTATTCATTCAGATCTTATTCTGAACAAGGAGAACCAGGGAGTAGCAGAAGTCAACACTGTGAGGCTGGATCATATTCCAGGGGCATCAGATGTCCAGGCTGGAGGCCTGGGTAACACAGCTGGGAACCAGGTATAAAATATTTCCTTAACTGATCAGATCTCATCCTGGACATCAGCAGCCAAGAAGCCAGGCCCAGAGAGCCTGGGAAACATGCCCAGAGGCCAGATTCAGAATTGGGGCAGGAGATACAGGAACTAATAGTAAGACTTTGATTCCAATTCTTCATATTGCCGCATTCAAGGCCAGGGCTGATTTTAGAACTAGGGGTGGGCGAGGGAACTGAGCCTGAAGGTCAGGATAACAGGTATACCTGACTGAGAAGAGGGTGTGGTAGGGAGCCAGGGTGTTCTGGAAACCCACTCGGCACTGCTCCAAGGAGACAGGGATGTACCAAAGTGCAGAAACCAGCCGAAATGGGAGCCCGGAAATCATGGAGTATCTGCCCTGGGGAGATTTTCCCAAATGAGCAAGAAACTGATACATGCCAGTTACCTGTAGGCTAAGTCAGAGACATAGGCCGGGGTGAGGTGGAAATGTAGGCGTGCCATTCTCTAAGGTGTGCTCTCAGACATCTGTACCAGGAGAGGTGCAGCTGGAAGGACTGAAGTGTCAGAGTAATGATACTGTCTCCCCACCCCTGCCCCCAGCAAGCCAAGCTGCTCATGGAGCAGATGCAGGCCCTGCAGGTGATGTATGATGCCGGTCAGGCGGAGCAGGAGCTCTTGCAGCAAGAGCAAGGGAGGCTCCTAGAGGAGCGGAAGAGGCTGCAGGCAGACTTGCAGCTCTGCCTGGAAGAAATGCAGCTGCTTCAAGTCCAGTCCCCTTCTATAAAAATGAGCCTTGAGTCCTACGGGAAGAGCTATGGTAGCATGGTCCCCAGCAATAAGAACTGTTACAAGACTTATGATACCACTGTGGATGATAATGAGAGCTATTGCAAGAGTTACACCAGCACCCAGACCAGCAGCGAGAGCTTTCTCAAGAGTTATGACAGCAGCACCAGTGCCAGTGAGGCCTATGGGAAGAGTTACTGCACCACCAGCAACAGCAGCATTACCTATAAGAAGAGTTACGGCAGCACCAGTAGCTCTGACACCTGCCAGAAGAGTTTTGTCAGCAGCTGCACTGACGAGGAACCTGCTGAGCCTGAAGACATGGAGGTAATGGTTGCCAGGTGACAGGTCAGGCAGGGGACGATGGACTCTTGTCTTTTTAAGAGATACATCGCCAGGGGAAGGGGCAAGAAGTGTGGGAATGGGGTCAGAACTGACCTGGGGAACTATTGGAAGTAAGCAAAGCCCTCTACCCATGGCAGCCTGGTCTCCCGCTCAGCCCTCTCATAGAGAGAAGCCCCCATCTGGACAGAGGCCCATAAGATTCAGTCCGTTTCCTCACCACAGCCACGATGCTCTTTATGGGGGTAAATATAGTAATCCCCCGCGGGCATCTCTGGATCCTGGTGGCCATTGTTTGGTATCCAGGGAAGGGCCCAGCAGAGTGGGGCGGAGCTTAGGTGCTCCTCAGGGTGCTATTGTTGCTCCCCCACCCCCCGCAGCGCTTTGAGGAAATGGTTGTGAAAGTGCTGATCAAGCTGCAGGCGGTGCAGGCCATGTACCAGATAAGCCAGGAGGAACACAGCCAGCTGCAAGAGCAGATGGAAAAGTTACTGGCCAAGCAGAAAGACCTGAAGGAAGAGCTGGATGCCTGTGAAAGGGAGTTCAAGGAGTGCATGGAATGCCTTGAAAAGCCCGTGGCCCCCCAGAACGACAAGAATGAGGTAACCACTGTCAGGGAGGCAGGGTTTCCTCTGGCAGCCCCTGGAGCCATAGAGGTCATGGCCACTTCATAGAGGCTAAAGAGAGGGACAAAGCAGGGAGAGTATGCACCTCAGAGGCTGGGCAGTCTGCTCCATCCCTGATGACATTTCCCAAGTGCCGGTGGAGCTGGGGTTTACTAGTCATCAGGACTTCTCTCATCGAATGATTTCTCTCTTTCTCCCTTTGCCACTTCTGTTCTCTTTTGCTTTGTGTTCTAGACCACTTCTGTAGAACTGTATTTTTGCATTTGCCAATCTTCTTTCATCATTTTGTGTGCATTTGCCTTGTCTCCCGGTGCACCAACTAGGAGCACCAACTAGATTGTAAGCAGCTCAAGGACAGGGACATGTCTCCTTTTGGATCTCTCACAATGCCAAGAAGAGTGCTCTGCACCCCCTAGGAATGGGACAGAAGTCTTTTCTCTGGCCAGGGGTTCACGGTCCAGTGGGGGTCTCTTTGTATACACACGGGAGAGATTCAGAGAGCAGCGAATACATGGGTCCAGATTGGCTAGTATTGGTACCTACTGAGGGGATGGTTGTGTGCTGCCATCAGCCAAGGAAGACAAAACCCGAGATCAGGGAGCAGGATGTGACTTGCCTCTGTTTCCAGGGTGAGGTGCAGGAGCCCAGTACACACTTCAGGAGTGTACAACACAGTTCTTTAAGTAATTGTTCCTGTTAGAGAGATGGGTTGGATGAAGTAGGAGTTCCCATAAAAAGAATTCTAGGCCAGGTGCGGTGGCTCACCCCTGTAATCTCAGCACTTTGGGAGGCCAAGGTGGGTGGATCACTTGAGGTCAGGAGTTTGAGACCAGCCTGGCCAACATGGAGAAACCCCATCTCTACTAAAAATACACAAAATTAGCTGGGCATGGTGGCGCATGCCTGTAATGCCAGCTACTCAAGAGGCTGAGGCAGGAAAGCCGCTTGAATCCAGGAGGCGGAGGTTGCGGTGAGCCAAGATCATGCCATTGCACTCCAGCCTGGGCAACAAGAGTGAAACTCTTGTCTCAAAAAAAAAAAAAAAAAAAAAAAAAAGAATTATATAATAAATCCCTGAGGTTCAGAATTGGTAGCAGCCCTATTGTTATTCCCCAGTCACAGTAGAAAACACCATTTAAATCATCGTTTTGACCTTCTTTTTTTTTTTTTTTTTTTGAGACAGAGTCTTGCTCTGTCACCAGGCTGGAGTGCAGTGGCACAATCTCAGCTTCCTGCAACCTCCGCCTCCTGGGTTCAAGTGATTCTCCTGTCTCAGTTTCCCAAGTTTCTGGGACTACAGGTGCGCTCCAATAAGCCCAGCGAATGTTTGTATTTTTAGTAGACATGGGGTTTCACCATGTTGGCCAGGCTGGTCTCGAACTCCTGACCACAAGTGATCTGCCCACCTCAGCCTCCTAAAGTGCTGGGATTACACTGGATGGCAAGTGAGCTGCTGCGCCCTGCCGTTTTTTTCATCTTATTGGATGGACATCATCAGGTGCCTCAAGTTAGGAGAAGCTATTTGTAAAACTATTTGAGAGGCTCATTTTCCACAGTTGAATATTTTCTTTATTGTCTACTTCCTATGGGCTTTAACAGGGAGATTTCTGAGACAGTGACCCCCAAGCAGGGCTGAGTTTGGTTGCGTGGTCAGCCAACCGGTTGCATAACCAGCCAACTCTGGGTAACTGGCCCTCCACTACCAACAGATCAAAGAACTGCAGACCAAGCTGCGGGAGCTGCAGCTGCAATACCAGGCTAGCATGGATGAGCAGGGGCGGCTTCTGGTAGTGCAGGAGCAGCTGGAGGGGCAGCTGCAGTGCTGCCAGGAGGAGCTCCGCCAGCTCAGGGAGAAGAGGCCCTCTGTTGTCAAAGAAGCCCGGGGGAAGAATGCTAATAAGAACATGAACAAGAATGCCAATGGGGTTAAAATGAAAAAGGTGACCAAGCCATGCTCGGATACTTCTGAGAGCGACCTTGAGACCAGAAAGGTGAGTAGTAACCTTGGTAGCCAGATAAGCAGAAAGGAGGAGGAGATCCTGGGAAGAAGCATTGCCTCCACAACCCTTTCAACCAGGCAAGGGATTTGTAGAGAAGCTTCTGGGATCTCTGAAGTGTCTACAGTGGTTCCCATCTTAATGGAAAGTGGGTGCTCCCTTTTCCTGTGAAGTTATGGGGAGAGTGGAACACAGACAACTCACATCGGGAGGTGCAGCCCCAAAGGACCACAGCCCCTAGGCTGGACAACTCCTTCAGTTTGCCCAGCCCTATTTGTTGGGGCTCCTGTTCTTCCTGGGTTACATGCCCAAGAGAAGAACCAAATACATGAAGAGGGAGGAATTTGTTCAAAGTAGTTATGTACTAATAAGTGAAAGAGGATTGGGTAAAAGAAGAGTCACTGTAGGGGTGGGAAGCAACAATTTAGGTGCAGAGCCCAAGACTCTTCAGTTGTGGTAGCTGTTTGAAATGGCTTAATGGCCAACAGACATAGTGGCCCTGAGAGGTGAGGTGTGATGCCCTCTACATATGCTCAGGGGATTGGCTCACAGTCCCAGAGCACCGGGCCACACCCTTGCACTCTGACATGCTGGAAGTCATGTTTCCTGGAGCTAGTACAGCATTGTCATGAGATTAGGAGCTTCACAGGTAACACAGCCCCCATCCTGCCCTACTCCCACCCCACAGAGTCTGGAGGTAGTGCTGTACTACAAGGCCAGCCAGAGGAAATTAGATGGACTAGCAAAAGAGGAGGAAAAAAAGGAGGAAGTGAAAGAGGAAGCAAAGGAGCAGTGTGGGGACGAGCTAGTTGCTGAGCCAGCAGATCCTGGGGAAGCTAAATCCACAGAAGATCAGGAGGAAAATGAAGAGGACAAAGAGGAAGAGGAGAAGGAAGAAGACAGTGAAGAGGAGGAAGATGACGTCGACTCTTCCCTTGAAAGTCCCGAAGAAAATAACCCCCTCAGACTTTCCGAGAGCAAAAAGGTAACCAGAGCCAAAGCCTAGATCAAGTGGGAAGTGGGGTCTTGGGCTCAGATACCTCCGAGTTAATGGGTGGCCCTGCCAAGGATGGATATCTCCAGGAGTGGAGGCCTCGCGCTCTAAGGCACAACACTTTGGGGAGGTGGAGATGCAGAAGGGGGAGATAAGAGCAGTCTGTCTGCAGGAAATCATGGGCTCAGCCCCGTTTGCTGTGGAACCACCTCACAATGACCACCTTTTCTGGGAACCAGCGTGGGGTCTCTGGAGTCCTTTCATTTACATAGTAGCCTTTGTTACCTTCCTTATGTCGGGAGTGTTCCCTCATCCCTCTTTTGGCACTGCAGGAAGGACATTGACAGTGTGAAGTCTACTTCAGGCCATTTCTGTCGGTCTGGGCAAGTCACTCAGTCCAGTTTTCCTATGGTGCCCTGTTAGGTTTAACCTTTGTTGTTGCTGTTAGGGGTGTGTCAGGGGATAATCTCTTCTTTGTAGGCTTATGTTGCCCCCTGGATTCTGTATATCACAGGACATGAAGGTGGGGCCTGGAAGTGATCAAGAGTGATAGTGAAAATATTTCACGTCTGTACAGTAGGAGCATAGACTAGTCCAAGGAGACCATCCCTAGCCTTAACCCTTCAGTTGCTAGATCACTGAGAGGTTGGGGTGGAGGTATCCTGGGATATATATGCCAGAATGCCAGAGGTAACTTACCAACAATATAGAAGTACTTCCATATTTTAATAACTGGTACGTCTCTGCAGGTATTTAGCAACTGAATTCTTGCCCTGGGCTTAACTCAGGGCTCAGAGTCCCTACAGAGTTAGAGTATTTCCTGTGTAAGTCCTCAGCTTACATTACAGGTTCTTTCTGTTCTAAACAGAGGTAAAGAAAAAAGCCTCTTGTGGTGGGATTATCCAGTCAACTCTGAGGATATCTGGAATTTCCGGCAATTTGGTCTTCAGCACTGGCTAAGGATCCAGTGTGCGGTGCTCTGCTTACCTTGTGCCAGGGGACCATTACCTAAGATGTGGAAAGTCGGAACCACTGCAGCCCCTCCCACTATCATGTTTCCTTGAGCTCATCATATTCCACCACGTGCTGGTTCAGAGCCTCACAGATGTCTTTACCTTCGGTGCCACATTTCTAAAGCTAGACCTGATTTTTCTACTTCAAATATATTCTATGTTTCTATATATGGAGAGATCCCTTTGCCCCGTGGGTCCTGCATCTTTTGCAGGCAGCTCTAGGGCATGCGTATTACCACCTTGCAAAATCGGTTTCTCTCTGGAAGATTGTTGCAGTGAAAGAACTAGCCCTTCTCCCTTGTCAGTTTGTTTCGGTGCATGTTGTCTTACAATGGTATCGTTAGATTCCTAGGGGATCAAAGGGACCAGAGCCCAAAATACTAAGAAACTTAATGGAAAGCAGGCTAGAACAAAGGGACAGGTGACCTGGTAGAAGACTGGCTCTTCCTAGAGTGACCTAGGAAAAGTCACAAGAAAGGTCTAGATGCAGATACCTCCTGCTTGACAAGATATGAGAGGTACGTGACGAGACAGAAAGAAAACTGGACTCACCGCCTGACTTGGACCTAGCTGCTGCTTAACCCATTCAATTTTGCAATTCCTGCAGACTGCCGGTGGAAAGAACCAAGGCCCAGGCAGCAGAAAAGACATGCAACTGCTCTAGCTTACCTGTTTTTTAACCTCTTGATTCCTTTCTCTTTTCCCTTTGTTTTCTCATCTTCATTATCTGTTGGATCCATGCGTTTATGTCTCACATCTCCTGGTCTCTCCTCGTGCTTCTTTCTCATTTTGGTGTGTTGCAGTCATCCCCTACCCCCAATCCCCCCATCTTCTCCTTGCCTCTTGTAGGCCTGGTGGTCATCTCGGCTTTGCTCTGGTGCTGGTGGGCTGAGACGTCGTCCTAATGCAGGTACTGGTATTGCTTCCTCTCCTTCTGAGGGATAGAGGGAGGGTGCAGGTTGCCCTGGCCTCTCCTCTTTCCCTTTTCTCCCAGCTGCTTGCTTCTTGCTTGTGCCATTTTATAATAGGTGATGCTCAGGTCTGAGTTTTAGTTCTGACTTTTCCTTGGGCTACTGCAAAGCCTCTGACATCTCTGAGCATGTCTTCGTAATGCATAGGAGGTTGGAATGCTTGCCAGAGACATGGTTTGAGTTTCAATCCTTGGCTGGGAAAAACTTGAATAAGCCCAGCTTGGTTGCTACTGTCAAAGCTGCCTCACTACTTCTTTATCCCTGCTCATCCTCTGTGTGATGGCTAGCCTGACCACTTCTGATGAGCTGATATTTGCAAGGCTGGCCTGGACTCTCTTTGTCTTGGTTTAACTCCGGAGCCAAGTTCTCACTACTGTTGCTACCCAAGATGGCAAAATAAGGAATCCCTCTTCTGTTGGGAGAGAGAGGAGGTCTGAAGAGCTCTGATCCTCATGATCCTCCCAGGGGCATTGGTAGGAGGGCAACCTAAGTTGGTCCATCAAGCTTGGTGAAATGGAACTGAACCCCTACTGTATTCTGCTCTTTCTACTGAACAGTTCTCTGCTTTTGGACTTCCAGTCTCCAGAAAAGTCAGAACAGAATGCCGGGAAATTTTATTAGTTATCTATTTATCTATTTTGTGGGCCAGATTCCATGGTAATTGGCTTCCCAAGCTAGGTTTTCTGGAGAGAATGAGGTATTAGTGAAAAGTTTCTACTAGCCAGAGATGTGTGTTCTCAGGAAATCAAGCCTGATATATTCTGGCCACTTTCCTGTCAGCTCCCACACATGTAATCTACACTGTCAACAGGATACCAAATTCAGGAGGCAGAATGTGGTCTTACGGCCTAAGGTAGAAGCCTGGGGTTCCACCTGCCTTCTGGAATCCATAAGGTATTCTCTCTAGTCCTGCATTGGCTCCTCTCTCATGCTTTCCCTGCCTCCCCCTCCACTCCCCTCTCTTCTCACATTCCTGTGAACGGAATGTAGCTTAATGCACAGGGTGGCAACTGGAGGATTTGTTGGTGGCACTTCTCTCCATTTCCTTTTCTGTCCTTCCTCCTGCTCCCTCCCCAGCTTTCCTGTTACTCATCTTCAAGCCTCCACTTTTCTTCTTGACTTTAGGTATTCTCTTTACTCCCTGGTTCACAACTGCTTTAGTGATGGGGCCCTTCTCTATGACTGTTTCTCCCCTGTCACCCCCCAGAAGTCTTAAGGCACTACGGGTGAAACCCAAAGAGTTCAGCCACAGCCTTCCACCACCTCAGACCCAGCCCGGCCCAATCAGAGGGAGAGGAAGAACTGCTGGTGAAGGGTTCTCCTGGTGGGGCCTGTTATCCCCAGAGCTCCGGGAGGCCCCAACATGCACCTGTGCAGCCAGGACCTGAGGGAGCACAGTGTGGTAGAAAGCGTGGCTGCCAGGCGGTCAGAAGAACTTGGTTGAGTCTGTCTCTACTGACAGGCGTTGTCCCAGGGAGCAAAATGCACACTCTGAGCTCTAGTTTCTTCAAATGTAAGCAAAGGATGATCAAACCTCTGCCCTCCTCACAGGTTTTTGTCAGGACCAGATGGGTTGAAGTAGATGAAAGTATTCTATAAATTATAAAATACCCCATCATTAATAAAAAGAGCACGCACTTACAAAATGCAGTCTTATGTGTCAGGCACTGTTCTAATCACTTACGTATATTAACTGATTTAATCCTTGCAACAACCCCATGAAGAAGCTACTCCTATTTTTTTTATATATATGATTAAACTAAGGCATAGAGAAGTTAAGTAAAACAGCCAGGAAGCTGCAAGTCAGATTATAAGGACTCAATATTAGCAACAAATAAGATTCCAGTCTTGCTTCCCTTTATTGTCTCTCCTCATTTTGAGCAGTTTCTCTTCATTGGTCCCAAGTAGGAAGACACCATACTTGTGTTTAGGCAACCTCAGATCACATTAGCTCTTTAGGTAACTAATATATTATTTATTTATTTCATGTATTTTTTTATAAGCCCCTCTGCAGATTGTGTATGCTAAGCGTCCTCTCCCCATTCTGTACCTGCATTTGATTTTGAGGCTTCAAAGGCAGAATTTTCCATTCTTCCCTATTATAGTTCATTGTTCTTACCTTATAAGGTTTTGTGTGTGTGTGTTTTTAATCTTGACCCTGTGGTTTTACAATATTCACTTCCTCTGCCACCTTCACATCATCTACAGGGGTGGCAAGCCCTCCTTCCCTGTCTTCATCTACAGAGGACAGAGTGAGGACAGAGCCTCTAGAGTGTCGTCTCTTGGGGTTCTTTTATTCAGCTCATTGGTCACTTACCTGCCATTCAACAAACTGTACTGTCATCCTACCCTTATTTCTGCATATTATCTGCAAAGATCATAGAAAATTCTGTCAAACAACTCAACGTCCAAAAACATGATTCCGGTGATTTGTCACTTAGGTCACCTAGTTTAAAAGGAGAGTTTGACACGACTTCCCCTTTGGGACACCCACACCAGCCCTTTCCCCATCCCATGTAGAAGCTTGCCTTTGCCCAGTGTGAGGTGCACGGGTCACATTTAAGGATTTCAGCTCCTCCCTCCTTTAAGAACACCAGACTAACATTCTTAGCAATGCACATTAGGATAGAAGCATCTGAGCATATAAATATTTTTTTCTAGCTAGCTCCCTTCTTAGTTTTTGTTTTTGGTTTTAGAGACAGGGTCTCGCTCTGTCACCGAGGCTAGAGTGCAGCGGCATGATCATGGCTCACTGTAACTTTGAACTCCTGGTCTCAAGCGATCCTCCTCTCTCAGCCTCCGGATCTCTTGGTTTTCTTACATGAGTTACTCTGTATATCCACCTGTAACATTGCTTGACTTTCCATTTCATACCTTCTGTTGTTCTTAGTAGCTATTTCTACAAGCTCAGGAGATTTTCTTTGCTCTTTAGCAGGCTTAAAGTCCTCTTTTTAGATCAATTATCATCTGAGAAAATGTGTTCTTAGCATTAATGGGCTATATTCCATTTTTACTTGAAACCATCCTTCTGTTACCTATGCCATAGCTTATGACTCAAAATCCAAATTCTACCGTTCAGTTAGTAGGTAAAAAAGTAATAAAAATAAAACCTATTTCCCCAAGTATGTATTTTCTTGTCTAAGATTTTCATATTACCTAATGGATGCTTTTTGGATATCTTCGATGGTGCCACTTGTCCCATGAATCAGCAGGGTTCCCTAGTGGCCGGCAGTGTCTGGAAGCCTCAGCATACTCTAGCACATGCACCAGGAAGTCAGTCAACATACCTGGTGATTAGGAGTGTTCTAATGACCCAGGCCCAGTGACAGGTTTCCTTAAATTTCCTTGAACCAATGTCATTCTCTGTCAAAGTTTGTCTGCCTAAGAACCTCCTACTTACCTGCACTCCGTGGTGCACTTTCTTCATTTTCCCTCAGCCTTATTCCCCCTTCCCCATCCTCTTGACTCTGAGTTCACTTCGCTGCAGTGAAACTAATGAGGTACTGCTGCTTTTCCCAAAGCCCCAGATTTCCCCTCCTCTTTCTTGCCATGGCATCCAGTCCTTTCTCATTGCAACCACTTGGAAGTCTGGCCCCTGAGCCCGCTTCTTCACATGGGAGCTAGTATTCTCAGCCCATGGGGAGAAACGGAGGCCTGAATACAGGCGGTCACCTAAGGTGGTGCGTACAGTGTTGGGCCACATGTCTAGTGGTGCCAGGACTGAGAGATCACTTACCTCCACCGGTTACCCAGGAGGTAACAGAGACTGATCCACAATGTTCCTGAGGTGTCTTGGGCACCCATAGGCAGGTGACTTCTGGCTTAGGGCAGGGTTCAGGAGGCTGGGCACTCACAGTTTCTCTTTGGTCCCCACAGAACATGTTTGGGTTGTGGAAGCCTATGGTATTCTTGGCTATTGCAGCTGTGGCTCTGTATGTGTTACCCAACATGCGACAGCAGGAGTCAGAGTTCTGCCTCATGGAGTGATGGCAGACCTTGGCCAGCGCGAGGGCAGATCCCCAGTGGCCACCACCCTCAGCTTTGGGCAGGACACACTGTGCCAGAACCCTCCCCATATGTTCCATGTGTCCCCATCTCCTCAGCCTCAGTCACCCAGGCTGAAAAGGCTTGTGGGGAGCGGCTGACTTCCATCTCCTGCCTTGTGTAAGAACCTGAGTTCCTTGTAATTAAATATCAACTGAATTACATGAGACTGTGGATTTTTATTTGCTAAATGCCTCACAACACAACCAGAACAGAGCAGTCCCCCTTTAACCAAGTACCTCACATAAGGGTCTGACTCCTACATACGGCTTCTCACCTTGCAGATGACCTCAGAAATGAGGCTAGCCCCTTGTGCTGTCAACTGACTCACAGAGGGGTTAGTCTGTGCTTATTAACCCCATCCTGAGGTACTCTCCTGAGCATGGAGAAATGGAGTGAATGAGGGCTGGGGAGACCTCCCCTTAGGTTCTGTGCCCACACCTATCTACATGAGAAGGCTGCCCTAAGAAGATCCACGTGTGTGCCTTCGTGACTTAGCCTTTGTGACTTCTCAAGGGATTTGCCCTCAGAGATGACTTTAATCAGCCAGGGTCCTGGCAGTAAACAGGTGGCACACTCAAAGCTTTACATGAAGAGAGTTTAATGAAGGGACTATGTACCAAAGGCAGAGTTAGGAGAAGCAACAAAAAATAGTGAAGTACCAGGCACTAGCAACAGTGTAAAGCTGTTAGCATCCCAGGCTGAAGCAGGAAGGAAAGGAAGCAAGAGCTGGAGCTCTGAAAATGGGCCCCAGGCAGGAGTGGCAGCCACATGGGGTGCAGCCCCCGCCAGAGCCGTGACGAAGTGGGATACATATTCCCCTACCTTCTCCTCCCACCTGCCAGTATTCTACTGGTACCTTATCAGCTGAACTCAATGGGAAGACAAAGAGCAGAGGTGCCCAGGTGATGTAATCTTTCAAGCTCAGCCTCCTGGAGCTTAGAGCAGGACAGAGGCCTGAAGATGGATCTAATTGGGACAAGTAGAATGATGAGGGTAGTTTATGTGTGTTCCTGTTTACCTTCATTCCTGTGGAACCTTTGTGATTGGAGTTTATCATCATGAATGTTTCCTTACGAAAGAAGACCCCAAGCGTATTCTTTTTATTTCTTTCTTTTTCTTTTTCTTTTTTTTTTTTTTTTTTTTTTGAGACAGGGTCTCACTCTGTCACCCAGGCTGGAGTGCAGTGGCACCATCTTGGCTCACTGCAACCTCCACCTCCTGAGCTCAAGTGCCTCCCACTTCAGCCTCCCAAGTAGCTGGGACCACAGGCATACACCACCATGCCCAGCTAATTTTTGTATTTTCTGTAGAGACAGAGTTTCACCATTTTGCCCAGGCTGGTCTCAAATTCCTGGGCTCAAGCAATCCTCCTGCCTCAGCCTGCCCAAAGTGCTGGGATTACAGGCATGAGGCATATTGCCCAGCCCCAAGCATATTCTTAAACCATAGTGGAAACAATGACCCCATGACTCCTGGCTTTCTTTGGACCCCTCTTTCTCCCTCCCTCCCACCCAAAAGGACTTTGTTCCATTCAACCAAACATCCAAAGAAACGCATGTACAGAGTGTATACTGTGGTAGCACTGCCAAGCTAAATGAATTCTTTCCTTCTCTAGCTCTTACCTACAGGGAGTAGCAAGGACATTTAGAATTAGGATATTTTCAAGTTGTATTCAGCCCAGAGAAGTGACACGGCTGAATCAAAAGTCCATTTTAGCAGACATGGGGCTAGTGCTGAAATTGTGACTAGCCTCCTAGAAATGTGACTGCAACTAGGCAAACTGAGGACAGTGCCATATGCCTCTTTTGCCTTTGTCTAAATCAGCAGTCCCCAACCTTTTTGGCACCAGGGACCGGTTTCATGGAAGACAATTTTTCCACGGATGGGGAGGGGATGGGGATGGTTTCAGGATGAAACTGTCCCACCTCAGAGCATCAGGCATTAGCTAGATTCTCGTAAGGAGTGTGCAACCTACATCCCTCACATGCGCAGTTCACAATAGGGTTCCTGCTCCTTATGAGAATCTAATGCTGCCACTGATCTGACAAGAGGCAGAGCTCAGGTGGTAATGCTTGCCTAGCCACCACTCACCTAATGCTGTGTGGCCAAGTTCCTGACAGTATCGGTCCATGGCCTGGGGATTGGGCACCCCAGCTCTAAGTGACTCCTCTTTGAAGACAGTTCTGACCTAGGCTGGTCTAGCTTCTTGCTAGTCCATGTGACCCACAGATCTGCAGCATCAGCATTGCCCGGGAGCTTATTTGAAAGGCAGATCTCAGGCCCCAACCCAGAACTACTGATGCAGAATCTGCATTTCCAACGAGATGCCCAGTTAATTCGTATGCACGGTAAGATTTGAGAAGCACCACCCTAGTCAATTATATTAGATTGTATGTTCTCAGTTGTAACCTAAAGAAATTATTTCACAACTGACCTGGTGCCACTGGCTGCTTGCTTTTCAGTGTAGTGAGACTGCTATTTACCCACTTTACTGCCGCCACCAGTTGACTGAAGAACATGGGTGTGGGTGGTGGAAAGGACTTACAGCCAAATGCTATGGTAAGCATGTTTGTGTCTGCCCCCTATCCTGCAAATTCATATGTTGAAACCCTAACCCCTAAAGTGATAATATTAGGAGGGGGGCTTTGGGAGGTGATTAGGTCATGAGACCAGAGGCCTCAGGAGTGGGATCAGAGCCCTTATTAAAGAGACTTCAGAGAGATCCCTCACCCTTTCTGCCACGTAAGTTTATAGTAAGACTACAGCCAGGCCGGGCGCAGTGGCTCATGCCTGTAATGCCAGCACTTTGGGAGGCCGAGGCAGGCGGATCACCTGAGGTCAGGAGTTCGAGACCAGCCTGACCAACATGGAGAAACCCCATCTCTACTAACAATACAAAAAATTAGCCGGGCGTGGTGGCACATGCCTGTAATCCCAGCTACTCGGGAGACTGAGGCAGGAGAATCGCTTGAACCTGGGAGGCAGAGGTTGTGGTGAGCCGAGATCATGCCATTGCACTCCAGCCTGGGCAACAAGAGTGAAACTCCATCTAAAAAAAAAAAAAAAAAAAAAATGACTACAGCCATCTGTGAGGGAGTAGGCCCCTCGCCAGACATGGAATCTGCAGGCATCTTGATCTCGGACTTCCCAGCCTCCAGAATTGTAAGACATAAATTCTTGTTGTTTATAAGCCACCCGGTCTATAGTGTTTTGTTACAGCAGCCCAAATGGACTAAGACACCAAAGATCACTGATTTAACCTGGAATTACAAGCCAGGATAGAGGTCAGGTTCTAGTAGGGTGGTCCCCAGCTAGGGGACCTGAACCTAGACCCTGCCTAATGACAGGAATATGGGCCTGCTTTTCCCACTTTTTTGCTTAGACTACAAAACCCCTCCCTTTAGGACATGTCCTTCTCTGTTCATTTCATTGATTAATTGATTGATTGATTGAGACAGGGTCTGGCTTTGTTGCTCAGGCTGGAGTGCAGTCGTACAATTTCGGCTCACTGCAACCTCCACCTTCCAGGCTCAAGCCACCCTCCCACCTCAGTTTCCAGAGTAGCTGGGACTACAGGCGCTCACCACCGCGCACAGCTAATTTTTGTATTTTTTGCAGAGATGGGGTTTTGCCATGTTGCCCAGGCTGCTCTAAACTCCTGAGCTCAAGTGAATCGCCCGCCTTGGCCTCCCAAAGTGCTGGGATTACAGGTGTGAGCCACTGTACCCGGCCCTCCGTTCATTTTAGAATCCCATTCTCTTCATTTGGTTTGGACTGTCTCCTTGTCTTAATGATACACTGTTACCCAGGCGTATTAAAGAGGAATCTTTTTTTTTTAAGAGGAATCTTTTTTGTTGAATGTGAAACATTCACTTGAGCTAGGTTAAAAAAAAGGCAGTAGGATGTTCTCATTTATAAGTGGAGTTAAAGCCAGGCGCAGTGGTTCACGCCTGTAATCCCAGCACTTTGAGAGGCCGAGGAGGGTGGATCACAAGGTCAGGAGTTCAAGACAAGTCTGGTCAACATGAGGAAACCCCGTCTCTACTAAAAATACAAAAATTAGCTGGGCGTGGTGGCAGGTGCCTGTAATCCTAGCTACTCGGGAGGCTGAGGCAGGAGAATCGCTTGAACCTAGGAGGTGGAGGTTGCAGTGAGCCAAGATTGTGCCACTGCACTCCAGCCTGGGTGACACAGCAAGACTCCGTCTTTAAAAAAAAAAAAATGTGGAGTTAAAGAATGTGTATAGTGTGTACACAGGGACATAGAATGTGAACTGATGGACATTGGAGACTTTGAAGCAGCGAGGGGTAGGGGGCGGTCGGGGCATGGGGCGAGGGGAGGGATGAGAAATTACTTAATGGGTACAATGTACATTATTTGGGTGATGTTACACTAGAAGCCCAGACTTCACACTAAGCAATATATCCATGTATCAAAACTGCACTTGTACCCTCTAAATTTATACCAAAAAAAAAAAAAAAAGACAGGAGGGATTCACCTTAAGTCTGGAGGGGTATGCCTTGGAAGCCACAGGCAGGCGTGCACTTGGGCCTAGGTGTGCTAGAACCAGGGACTCAAAGCACCTTCAGGAGCCTCCATCTCTCCCCGCTGCTGCCCTCTGCATAACTGCCTCCTTTCTGCGAGCTCCCTGCAGCCCAGCCCTGTCTGGTTTCCCTTCCCAGGCCAAGAGGTAGAGCAGCCACCCGCTGCCACTCCTGTCAAGGACCAGCTGCTTTTGGGGCAGGGTGGGTGGTTCTAAAGATGACAGGTACTGCCGGTTCTGATTGTGGCAGAGGGAATGTTGGGTTGCAGGGAAGGGGAGAGGGGAACAGCCTGGAGATCCAGGCAGTGGTCCCCACGGGGGTGTGGACACAGAGCTGCAGGGGAAGGCCTCTCTCACCAGAACCCCTTAGTCTCCAAGATAGTCAGAGGAAGCAAACTAATTGTTTTGGATCACCTATTAGATGCCAGGCACCATGCTAATCATCTTTCTTGTGATTTCCTTCCATTTTCACACATTAAAAAAAAAAAAAAAAAAGATGAGGAAACAGGCCCAAAAGAGTTACATTACTTGCCCAAGGTTGCAGAGCTAGAAGTAGAGAGGCTGGAATTCAGCCCATGGATCATTCCACTCTACCATACTGTCCCTGGAACCTGGGTCAGAGCCACAGTCAGTATCAGTATCACTGAAAGTGCCTGTTATGACCTGGCCAGCCCAGTATCATCACAGGTGACTGTGGAAATGTCCCTGGTTCCAGAAAAACAGGATTTTCAAACATGGCTCATTGTATCCATTCACTTGGATTCAGCTCAGCCCAAGATAAATATGGCCAGTATTGGTGGCTGATGAGCAGAGCCCCTTGATGGCAGAGGCAGGACCAGGTGAAGAGCCAGGCAACCTGGTCTCCTGAGATAGGTCAGCAGGTGGTGAGTCAGGGGGCTATAAAAGGCCTGTGGCCCCAGCCAGCACTGCCCAGATACTCAGCTGATGAAACCCCTTGTAACCCCCTGTGTGCCCCTGCCTGGCTTGGGGAGGAGCATGTCAGCGCTCCTCGGGGAGGGGGCCCTACTTGGCAGGCTGGGCCCAGCATTGTGCACGGTCTGTTCCAGCCTGGCTGGCCAGGCCCAGGGCCTGGGCTCATGGGCTATATTGAGGGCTGAGTCACCAGCCCGTGCCTGGGTCAGGCTGAGTGTCACTGGCTGCTGGGGCCTGAGTCAGGCCCCGATTTATTCTGGAGAGCAACAGGCTCAGGTTTCTGAGGACAGTTGCGGGGGGTGACGGGAATCATCCTTTGGCACTCTGTACCCTCCTCTCCTCTGCCAACCATTCACTTGATCCCCTGGGACCCGCACACTGACCTCCCTTGGAGCGAGCTCTTGAGTCAGAGGGAAAGCAAGGGAAGCTACGCTGGGAGTTCCTTCTCCCCTCCCTGGCTTCCCCCGGCCTCTCCCACCTGAACAGAGGCGCTCAGCTGGCTGGGGGACCTCAGATAATGCCTGCAAAACAGGACTGTGGACCATTAGGGTCTGTAAAGGGGCTGTCAGCTCCAAGCTACCTCACCTTAACACTTTCTCCTCCCCAGCAGCTCAAAGAGGAATGCATCCTTTCTCAGATCTGTGTCTCAGTTTACTCACCAGGGATTCAGAGGCAGCACTGCTGAACCCTGAGCCCTTGGCACATCAGGTTGGCTGTCAGAAGTCGGCCTTTGTACATACACAGTTCCCTTGTGAGGCCCAGCTGTGTGTCCTAGGAGCGGGGCCTCTCTCCACAGCAGAGCTCAGCCTCTCAAGTGTATGGACAGCACGGGTGCCTGATGGGTGGATTTAGCCATGAGTTGAAGGTGGCTTGGGGAGAATGAGAGTTCTAGAGATAGGGAGAAGGGGTTGCCAACAGGAGAGTGGAATTCCTGAGCACCTCGTCACAGGCAGCCGACAGAACATGAGCCGCAGGGCCCAGGCTATTTATACCTCGCCTGTCACTATCAGGGTCCCCAGAGCTCCCCCCACCTCCAGCTACGCACAGCAGGTCCTTTTGCTCTTTCTGGTCCCTTCTGTACTCCTCCCCCTCCCTACCTAAGGACCAGGCAATTTCATTCAATGAGAAAAGAAAGAAAGTATTCATAGACCCCTGTCATCATAAGCATTGCCCCCACAGAACCCTGACACTTTTTCCTCAGCTCCGTAACATGGGGTGTTCTCATTGGCCCTTGGGGGAAAGAGCCCCCAAAGATGCTCACTATCCCTTCTTTTACACCAGGTCTAGGGGTAGAAGAGGAATTAGATACAATGATTCATCTAAAAGGGCCCAGAACCTTCCCTGGCTTAAAGAAACTTCTCAGGCTCAGATATGGCCTCCTAGCCAGCTCAGCTAGACTTACTAGGTCTAGAAGGATGGGAAAGCTGAAGACACATGGCTTGAAAAAGGGGGAACTGGGAGATATGGCTGCACGTATGTTACAAAGTTGCAGAATGGATCCTCTCCTTATAGAAATACATTCTCTAGGCCCAGCACAGTGGCTCACGCCTGTAATCCCAGCACTTTGGGAGGCTGAGGCGGGCAGATCACCTGAGGTCGGGAGTTCGAGACCAGCCTGACCAACATGGAGAAACCCCATTTCTACTAAAAATACAAAATTAGCTGGGCGTGGTGGTGCATGCCTGTAATCCCAGCTATTTGGGAGGCTAAGGCAGGAGAATTGCTTGAACCTGGGAGACAGAGGTTGCAGTGAGCAGAGATCATGCCATTGCACTCCAGCCTGGGTAACAAGAGCAAAACTCCATCTCAAAAAAAAAAAAAAGAAAGAAAAGAAAAGAAAAAGAAATACGTTCTCTAGCTCTTTCTCCTCACCCCAGGCCAGAGTCTGTTTGGGTGCCTCAGTTTCCCTGCTGTTCTATTCCCCAGGCCTGCAGCCTTTGGCTTGCCCTGAGTGCAGCTTTGCCTGGGCATCCCAGCTGGCTCCCTTAGGCTCTCCCTGACCACTCTGCCCCTGGCCCTGCCTACCCGCCTGGTCACATTTCCCCCTGGCTGCTCTGGCTGGGGCTCTCCCTGTTTCTGCCTGGCTGACCCACCCTTTCCCTGGCAGGATCTGCCCTGTGGCCCAAATGGGCATGTTGCCCAGGGGGCTCCCTGGCACTATGGGGGAAGAGTCTTTCCTTCCCCTCTTATCATCTCAGTTGAGTCAGACTTGGGGGAGGGGGATACACAGTGTGAGTCACTGGGTACCCTTTTCCTGAGCTCAGCTTCATACCGAGGCGATGAGGCCAAACGGGCTGGTGACAGAGACACTGAGTCAGGGGCAGGGGCCCCGGTCTTACTCCTGGGCCTCTGGATTTGGGCCCTACATGAGGCTTTTCTATCTGTAAAGTCAAGCAATGGCTGGGAGGCACACAGAACCCCCCGCCCCCCCGCAGGCTTCTCCTTCATTGGCCCGGGCAAGGTCCCTGCTTCCTCTCAGGCCGTCTCTGCACAAGCACACACACACTTCCCTTCCCTGTCCACAGGTGGACAATGCCCTGGGCTAGGAGCCAGCCCTCGCAGGCCCTGTCAACAGCCTGCCACCAACTAGTCTAGAAAATTCTGTGAACACCAGATCAGTGGGTTTTGCCCTAATCACTGGCCTCAGTTTCCCCATTTACCCCTTCAGCCCGTGCGGAGTGTGGAGGGAGCATATTTCATTCCTGACAGTTTGGTGTGTTGGGTGTGGATGGAGAACTGTCGGCCCTCCCCGCCACCTTCCAGCGCGGCGGCACCGGGGGCCCAAGGGGTGGGCGCCCTCAACCCCGTCCCGCCGCTCGGGCGGCGCGGGGGAGGGGCGGCGGGGGCGGGGCGTCCTGTGCGGCGCGGCCCCCACCCGCGGGCCGGGCGGCATTCCTGGGAGGCCGGCGCTCTGACGTGGACCTGGGGGCCGTGGGCGCGGCGGGGGGGCGGCGGTCCGGGGGCTTCTTAAACCCCCCGCCCCGGCCCAGCCCGCACTTCCCGAGCACCGCTCCGCCCCTGGAGGGAGAGAGAGCCAGAGAGCGGCCGAGCGCCTAGGAGGCCCGCCGAGCCCCGCCGAGCCCCGCCAGCCCCGGCGCGAGAGAAGTTGGAGAGGAGAGCAGCGCAGCGCAGCAAGTCCCGTGGTCGCGCCCCAACAGCGCCCGACAGCCCCCGATAGCCCAAACCGCGGCCCTAGCCCCGGCCGCACCCCCAGCCCGCGCCGGCATGATGAACAACAGCGGCTACTCAGACGCCGGCCTCGGCCTGGGCGATGAGACAGACGAGATGCCGTCCACGGAGAAGGACCTGGCGGAGGACGCGCCGTGGAAGAAGATCCAGCAGAACACATTCACGCGCTGGTGCAATGAGCACCTCAAGTGCGTGGGCAAGCGCCTGACCGACCTGCAGCGCGACCTCAGCGACGGGCTCCGGCTCATCGCGCTGCTCGAGGTGCTCAGCCAGAAGCGCATGTACCGCAAGTTCCATCCGCGCCCCAACTTCCGCCAAATGAAGCTGGAGAACGTGTCCGTGGCCCTCGAGTTCCTCGAGCGCGAGCACATCAAGCTCGTGTCCATAGGTCAGTGCCGGGGGCGAGGGCACTGGCGCTGCGGGGATAGGGTCGTCCCATGGGGCAGGGGACACAGGTGCGGGGTGGGCGCGCGGGGAGCTGAGAGACAGGGCAGAGGGCACCCCCCTGGTATAGAGAGAAGACCCTGGCCCCTGCCGTCCCACCCATCGACAAGGGCCACGGGCACTGCCTGCACACCCCTCTGGGGACAACGAGCACTCCCTGGGTGCCCCGGGGAGTCCAGGCCTTAGGGTTTGCGAGCCCTCCAGCTGCCGCCTCCCCATGCACATTCCCACCGCCCGCCTCGGCTCACCGTTCCCTTTCCTTCCATCGGGCAACCCTAGCCCACACTCGGGAGGACAGAACCAGTGCCTGTCACTGATTCCTGGGGGCATCTCCCCGCCCCCAACAAAACAAGTGGCTTCCCAGCTTCACAGTCCCTCCGCGGGCTGGGAGAGGGCTGAAGACAGGTCCCCAACCACTGCCCGCGTCTGCGGGCTCTGGGGCCGAGGGGAGCTGGCGCGGGAGGCCCTCTTCGTGCATGTGCTCAGCAGCTGGGTTCAGGCCCGGGGGCCAGGACAGGCAGGGCCCAGCCTCAGAAACCTAAAAAGGCACTGAGCGAGCGCGGGGAGACTTAACCCCTGACTGTCCTCCTCCTGCTTCAGCCTGCGGTGGAGGGGGCTTCCGCAAGTCCAGGCCCTGCCCCAGCCCACCCCCTACCCCGGGATTGGCTGCAGCTAACGGTCTGGGCTGCGGGGAGGGAGGGAAAGGCCTGTGGAAGGGAGGAAGTCATTGAGTGTAACCAGATTTGGAAGGTGTGTAGTGCAGGGTGGGGGCGGGGAGGCACTCCAGTCTTGGGAGCAGAGACGCCAAGGGTGGGCTTGGAGTGGCAGGAGGCTGTCCTGCCCTCAGAGTCCTGCAGTCATCCCTGAGGCTGGGGGCCTGGGGAAGATCCCCCCGCCCACCCCTGTGGAGAGCTGTTAAGAACCCTGCTGGGATTTGCAGGACGAGGTCCTTGGACGGTGCACCCCACGGCCCCAGGAGGGGAGTTTCATGTGGGGCCAGGTGGGCACCACACAGGATGTTCCCTGAGATTTCTCCAGATGACTTGATGTCTGTCAGCCCCACTCTCCCTTGGGGCCATCTCTAGGCCTCCTGATATAGCAGCTGAGGTCAGCCCAGGGCCCTTTGCCCCGTCCAGTCCCCTCCCTAGCCATTACCCCCTCCTGCCCCAATACTGCCCCCCCACCCCACCCGCCTGCCCTGTCCTGGAAATAGCCCTGCCTCCGTGACACAGCAGATGTCTCTGAGCTTTCCAGAAGGACAAGGCTGAGGGCAGGGGGTGGGGGAGGGAGCCTGGAGTGTGTAGTGAGACTGAGGGCTACGTGATGGAGGCTGAGGGGTCAGAGAGGAGTCAGTCCTGGGCCGGCATCCTCAGCAGGCTGGGTTTTGAAAGGCAGGACTGACTGTACCAGGTGGGGTCTGGGGGAAGAGCCGGAGGCTTCGGCAAAACATATAGGAAACCGCTCAGCCTTCCCCTCCCCTCCAGTCTGCGGGGGCTCTCGGCCCCTCTCCAGGCCTCCTCCTTCCTGAGCACACCTCTCCCCTCCCCCGTGGCGGTGCCTGGCTCCAGCCCCCTTGGCTTAGCGGAGGAGGGGCTGGCTCAGAGCAGAGGGGAAGAAGCAAAAGCTGGTTTGAGGGTGGGAGGGAAGCTCCCTGGTTCCCGCTGGGAGGAAGGGGAGGCAGTCCCCATTTGGGCCAAGTGGCTCACTGGCGCTGATGAGATAAGCTGTCAGCAATTCAGCTGCCGGCCCCAGGCTGAGGCTGGAGGGGAGGGGACACCGGCAGCGACCAGCTGGGGCGCCCCACCATGAGGAGGTCCAAAGGGGCTGCCCACGAGGCAGGGGCATCCTGCTTCTGCTAGCTCCCCTACTCCATTTAGTGGTGGGAAGGGGCTATCCATGGGGCCACCTTCTGAGTATTGTCTCAGCACTGAAATCGAGCATCTGGGCACCTCAGGGGGCGTCAGAAAGACTCCCCACTTCTCTTTCCAGGAGGGAAGTCAGGGTCTGGAGTAGCAGCTGGGATCCAAGTCCACCTGAAGAAGGGGCACTGAGCCCAGGTTAAAGGAGCTGTGCCCTTCATATCCTCACCACCTTGTCCTGGCCCCCCATCGCCCCTGGTTCCCTCC
The DNA here is from genome assembly GCF_029281585.2 of Gorilla gorilla gorilla. Taxonomy (NCBI): domain Eukaryota; kingdom Metazoa; phylum Chordata; class Mammalia; order Primates; family Hominidae; genus Gorilla; species Gorilla gorilla. The sequence goes on from NC_073230.2 coordinate 137,906,201, forward strand.
GAACAAAGAGGCCTATGAGGCAGCTCTGTCTCGCAGCTGTTCCCCAGTTGCTATTCCTTCTCCTGGAGCCAACAACCAAGGGAGGGGCTGGAGGGGGCAGCAGCTGTCCCAGCACCTCCCTAGGCCCAGCCCTCTCCTCCCCCTCCATTTGAGGCCTGGGGTGGCCTCGGGAACTAGCTGTCTGGCTCCTCCCACTCCTTTGGGGGTATCCCTAGGCAGATGGAGAAGTGGCTTGGTGAGCCCTCGTGGCGCTGAGCTCCTCTCCTCTGCCTGGCCTCCGAGAGGGAGGAGGGAGAGGGAGGTCATTGCTTCCAGAGTGGGACTTGGGGCCCCACTGCCCTTCTCCTGCCCCAAGCCTGGACCACTTGCTGTCTGGCCCAGGGCCAGTTGCTGGGGAGAAACTTGCCTCTCCAGCAAATATGAATGACCACCCTCCCCATATACACACCCCCCCAACCCCTGCAGCCTCAAGGCTTCCTGCCCAGGGGTCTGGCTCCAGTTTGCAAGAAGTACTTCTGGGCGTGTGAGCTTTGGAGGCTGTCGGGGTCGTGAGAGGCTGGGAGCACTGGGGCATCCAGACTGTGAAAGTGTTGGAGCCTGTGTGTTTGAGAGAAAGCACCGGGAGGCAGGGAGTGAGTGTGTCATGGAATCTGAAAGCTGCCAAACCATTGTGCTGCAGTGGAGCCAGGGGAAGGGGGCGGGCTGGGGAGCTGCTGGGGAAGGAAGGATGAATCAGTGACAGGGTGGGGGAGCCCAGGAGGCCAGAGCCCCAGCCAGAGGGACAGGGAGACTGAGGCACCCCTCCCGGGGCAGGTGGGAGTGGGGCAGGGGATGCCCTGGATTTCCCAGGCTCTCGGTCTCCTAACACTTTCCCCAAGAACTGGGGAAGGGTGGAGGGGAGAAGATGTGTAAGGGGAAGGCTCCACTCCACCCTCTCCCATCTCTCGGGCAACATCAGTAAACAAGACTGTCTTCCACCCGCTTCCAGCCTCCTGAAAGCAGTGCTTTGGGAAGCTGATAGATTTCAGAACTTCATTGCCCTTTACAAGTAAGCTGAATTCCAAAGATCTATCTACGTGCTAGGCCACCCCAGGCTTCTGGATATTTCTTTCTGATTGTTAAGGGGGATCTAGCCCCCCCCCCCCCAAATCTTGAGGAACCAGTTCTGGCTCAAAGGATTCCTCAAAGGAGGTGATGGGTGGAGTGTGTCAGCTCCTGAGGCTGGAGTCCCTCTGGCCCCCAGCCTTTGACAACATGACTTTCAAGACTTAACTGAGAATGTACTGGACCCCACCCACCCACCCCCGCCCCACTATCAGAACCCCTTGGTTTCTAAAGCCCTTTCTGGCATTCGGGGTAGAGTGTGAGTGGAAACTTGTCCTACCCCACTCCAATTTCAGTTCTTAAAATATTCATTCAACCAATATTTATTGAGACCTTACTATGTTTAAGACCTTCATTGTAGAAAGATAAAACCTAGTGTCTAGAGTGAAAAAAAACAGACCAAAAAAAAAAAGAGTATATACTGTGTGATTCCATTTATATAACACTCTAGGAAATACAAAGTAATCTATCGTGACAGAGAGCAGATCAGTTGTTGCTTGGGATGGAGGGATAAGGACGGCAGGAGGGAGGGCTCACAAAGGGGTGTGTGCAAGGAAACTTTGGGGAGTGATGGATGGTACCTTCGTTATTCTCCATCTGTGGTGACGGCTTCGTGATATATCCATAGTGTCAAAGCTTCCCAAACTTCATTCTCTAGCGTGTGCAGTTTGCTATATGTCAATCATAGCTCAGTAGAACTGTTAACAAAACAAAAAGGTTCTGACCTGGGAGCCTTACAATCCCACAAGGCCAGAAAGAAACCAGGTAATTACATAGACAGGAGGCAGACTCACTTGCTGTAGCTGAGGTGAGGGTACCTTCCAGAACCACAGGAACACAGAGAAGCAGCCTTCTGACTGGAAGGGCCCCATAAAGAACTTGGCATCTGAGTGGGGCCTCGCAGGAGGCAGAGGGTCAGGTAGGCAGAGACTAGAGGCCTGACCCCAGAGCTCTGGCCCGAGGAGCTGTGCAGGTGAGGGAGGGTGCTCTGGGGCAGTGGAGGGTGGGGCGTCCCTGAGCCCGTCTGTGCCCTCCCCTCTGCAGACAGCAAGGCCATCGTGGATGGGAACCTGAAGCTGATCCTGGGCCTGATCTGGACACTGATCCTGCACTACTCCATCTCCATGCCCATGTGGGAGGATGAAGATGATGAGGATGCCCGCAAACAGACGCCCAAGCAGCGGCTGCTTGGCTGGATCCAGAACAAGGTGCCCCAGCTGCCCATCACCAACTTCAACCGTGACTGGCAGGACGGCAAAGCTCTGGGCGCCCTGGTGGACAACTGCGCCCCCGGTGAGTGGGCCAGTGAGCACAGCATGGAGCCCTTAGTTCCCAAAGACAGAGGGGACAAGCTGGGGCTGCCAAGGCGCGTGGTTGTCAGAATGCACACCCTGGGGCCTGGGGGCCAGGATCCCCTGCAGGGTTTGTCCTCCTCCAGCTGTGGCTCTCCGCTGGCTGGTGGCAGGCCCTACCTGATGAGTGTGCCAGATTCCGCAGAGGCAGGAAGAGGTTTAAAACCCCTCATTTTACAGACAAGGGCACTATGGCCCAGAGAGGGCTGGTGACTTATCCAAGATCACACAGCTTATCTGTGGCAGAACCACCTAGAGCCCAGGGCCTGGACTCCCTGCCCCATGAATTTTTTACTGTGCCACGAGGCACTATTCCTGCCGAGCTGAGAGAGAGGCAGTGTGGTGACCAGGACTTGTAGCAAGACCAGGAGTTAGATCCAGAGAAGGCTCTTCTCTGGAAGACCCTGGGATGACTTTGAGAAGGGGTTGAGGCTCAGGATGATGTGGGATGAGGCCATGGGGCACTGCCTAGTGGCAGGTGACCCAGCCTTGCCCCTTCTCCGTGTAGGTCCTGGCCTGGTCAAGTGGGGGCAGCTCAGGGGCCATGAAAAAAGCTGAGGCATCACTGGCTAGAGCGTACCCCATGGACAGCTCCCTTTCTGCCCCTCATCTCCTGAAAAGATAGGTTTTCTCCAGGAGTCACAGCCCCTCGGGAGAATCCTCCTCCACCCTGGGGTCAGCCGGGGAGCAGGGGGTGGGAGGCGGGGGCACAGCCTCCTGGGAAGCATTCCCAGCTGCTGAGCCATGGCCCATAACTGGTGTGGCTGCCAGCAGTGAGCTCAGCTGTTCCAGCCAGTCATGAATTCCAGCCTTGAGCCGGCCCCCTCCTCGAAACGGTGTGCCGTCCCCCTCCTCCAGCTCTGGCCTGAACCAAGCGCCCCCTCACCTGCACCCTTCATAGGAGTGATCTGGGGCTGCCTCAGCGTCCTTCCTGTTAGGAAGGCAGGGCTCCTGAGGGCTGCAGAGGAGAAGTCATTCTCTCCTCACAGGCCCTTTAATGCCTCAGTTTCCCCAAGTGAGCAGTTAGAAGGAATAGGGAGTCTTATACCCTAAGACTGGTGTGGAAAGCGTTTGGAGATCTAGAGCTTCGGGGCAGCTGTGAGGAGGCCTTCTAGGGGGGATGGGTCAGGGGCATATGTGGGACAGGCACTCTGACCTCCTCTGCCCACCCCTGAGAAAGCTGAATGAGGCAAGAGATAGCGGAGAGGGGGTACCCTCCCAGGGTTTGGGGTTCAAGGTCTGAGCTGGGGCCTGGGCAGGCAGGAGGCCGGCCAGCAGGGCTGGTGCCAGGCTGCGTCAGCCAGGGCAGAAAGGCTTCATTGTTGGTGGTGGAGAGGGCTGTCCTGCTCCTACGTGGTGAGGGGCCTCGAAGCTGATGGGGTCAGCAGGAACCTGGCTGGTCAAGGCCTAGAGCTGGTGGGAAGGGGTGTAAAGCCACAGCCTCTGAGGGTGTTGGGTGAACAAATGCCCTGCATCCTGGCCGGCTGGCTGCCCCTCACCATTGTCTCCCTCCATCACCTCTCCAGGTCTCTGCCCCGACTGGGAGGCCTGGGACCCCAACCAGCCTGTGGAGAACGCCCGGGAGGCCATGCAGCAGGCCGACGACTGGCTTGGGGTGCCCCAGGTACATGCACAGATGGGGCAGGGGGGAAAGGGGGCAGGGGCAGAGGTTGGGTCTGTAAGTTTACCTGGCCAGGGTGCAGGGGGAGACTGGGGCTGCTGGGAAAAGAGGGTGCCATGTGACATCACTCCTTTCCATCGCAGGTCATTGCCCCTGAGGAGATCGTGGACCCCAACGTGGATGAGCATTCTGTTATGACCTACCTGTCCCAGTTCCCCAAGGCCAAGCTCAAACCTGGCGCCCCTGTTCGATCCAAGCAGCTGAACCCCAAGAAAGCCATCGCCTATGGGCCTGGTATGTGTGAGCCCCTGGCGGCCCTCCTGGGCAGCTGGGCACATGTAGGCTCTCCCTGAGTAACCTGGGCTCTGCTCCTGCCCCGCAGGCATCGAGCCACAGGGCAACACCGTGCTGCAGCCTGCCCACTTCACCGTGCAGACAGTGGACGCGGGCGTGGGCGAGGTGCTGGTCTACATCGAGGACCCTGAAGGCCACACCGAGGAGGTATGCAGAGGCCACTGGGGACAGAGGGATTCGCTTGGGATTGGAACCAGAGAGCGTGGGGCCAACAACAGGAATGGCCCGGAGGTGACTGCCAGAGCCACACACTGTGCTGTGCAGTCTGGGGAAGGTGTCACCATGGGGGCTGAGTGGGGCTGGGGTGCATAAGGCACTGTGGGGTCAGGAGGGGCTATGGTCATTGGAGAGGCTTCCAATCTTTTTCCTTCCTAATAGGCCAAGGTGGTTCCCAACAATGACAAGGATCGCACCTATGCTGTCTCCTATGTGCCCAAGGTCGCTGGGTTACACAAGGTATCTCCCTCTAGGCCCCCCTGCCTGCGCTGCTCTTCACATCCTTGGTTCCGTCTGCATGGACCCCTCTCTCAGCCTGCACCTCGCGCCTGCCCAGAGCCCCAGCTGCCCGCCTCTCACCCTCCTTGGCCTGGCTGTGCCCCTCTGCCCCCTCTCAGGACTGCTCTCCCCTAGAAGCTAACCTTTGACCTCTGACCCCTAGGTGACCGTGCTCTTTGCTGGCCAGAACATTGAACGCAGTCCCTTTGAGGTGAACGTGGGCATGGCCCTGGGAGATGCCAACAAGGTGTCAGCCCGTGGCCCTGGCCTGGAACCTGTGGGCAATGTGGCCAACAAACCCACCTACTTTGACATCTACACTGCGGGTAGGACGGGCCCCAGGGGGTGCAGGCGGAAAGCCCCTGACCATGTGGGGCTGTGTGGGGGTGGGGGGAGGCTGGGGCAGGGATGCCAGCCAGAGGGTGGGCAGCCTCAGGGTGAGGGCACCGGGGCAGCTGTGTGTGTCCAGAGTGGGTGCTGACAGCCTCTGTTTTCGGCAGGGGCCGGCACGGGCGATGTTGCTGTGGTGATCGTGGACCCACAGGGCCGGCGGGACACAGTGGAGGTGGCCCTGGAGGACAAGGGTGACAGCACGTTCCGCTGCACATACAGACCTGCCATGGAGGGGCCACATACCGTGCATGTGGCCTTTGCGGGTGCCCCCATCACCCGCAGTCCCTTCCCTGTCCATGTGTCGGAAGGTAAGGGCCCTTCACTGCTCCCCATGGTAGCCCTTACCAAAGCCAGAGGCTTGCAAGGGGCAGGAGGAAGAGCTGGGGTGGGGCTCTGCAGAGACCCCCCTCCCTGAGTCCTCCACCCCACCCCCAAGGTGGCTGGAGTTCCTAAGAGCACAGCTGGGAGGCCACAGTGAAGGGTCCCAGAACACATGCCACCCTGGGAGGGCTGAGCGGAAGTGACGGGGCTGTATGGGTGGGGGCATATCTGGGGAGTACTGCCTGCATGCCAAGCCCTCAGGTGGTGACTGCCCCACTTGTTCTCTCCCTGCACTCAGTGCCCATCGTCCACCAGGCCGAGAGTGATGCCACATTAATGCTGTCCAGTGGAGGCGGGGCCAGGCATGGCCGTAGCTGACTGGCCTCACCTGTGCTGTGTGGCATGGCCCGGGCCGTGTGGAATCGCCCCCCCTTCCATGGCATTCTGTGGCAGGCCCCAGGTTCCATGCCGTTGTCTGTGTTCTGTGGCAGGTCTAGTGTCTTTGCCACTTGCCTGGTGATTTCTATGATGAAATCTGGGCTCTGAGCCATTGCCTGTGTTCCGTGGTACCCCTTGGGCAGTGCCATCGCCTATGGTCATGGTAGTCCTGGAATATGTGTCGTGTCCTGTTTCGTAGCACCTGTGGGTCCCATGCCATTTTCTGGATTCTGTGGCAGGCTGAGATTCCCATTCCTTTGCCTGTGTTCCATAGCAAGGCCTGGGCTCATTGCCACTGGCCACGGTCTGTGGTAGGCTGATGTCCACACGTTGCCTGTGTTGTATGGCAGGCTTCGAGTTCTATGAAGTAGCTCTTATTCTGTGGCATTGCTGGATGTTTTGTGGCATGACTTAGATCCTAAGGTTGCTTTGGTGCCCTGAGAGGCCCAGAGGGCTCTAGATGGATGGCCTTGGGCTGGGTAAAGGGGCCTTCCCTGTCTCTCTGAGCCCACTCTCAGCCCAGGCTCTGCCATGCATTTCCCCAGTGGCACTGGCTGGGAAACTTTCTTGTAACCTGCCTGATCTGGGGCCTGTAGCCAGCTGCAGCCCAGCAGCCCCGGTTGTGCTGGGGACACAAAGGGCTCCAGAGCAGGGCTGTGGGCCACTGCCTGTGCCTGGGAGGGGTTAGAAGGACTGTGCACAGGGAGGTGGGGGCTAGTGGTCCAAGGCCCCTCAGCACACCCAACCTCCTTTCTCTTCCTCCCCTAGCCTGTAACCCCAACGCCTGCCGCGCCTCTGGGCGAGGCCTACAGCCCAAGGGTGTTCGTGTGAAAGAGGTGGCTGACTTCAAGGTGTTTACCAAGGGTGCCGGCAGCGGGGAGCTCAAGGTCACGGTCAAGGGGCCAAGTGAGTGCCAGAGCCCAGGGTCGTGAGGGTGGGGCTGGGGGATCATAAGGGAAGTATGGCCAGTGGTTCTGACTCCCAGAGGGCAGTGACAGCCAGCACCACAGCTCCACAGTGACCAGAGGCACCCCAGAATCTCAGGCTCATTGTCTCCTCTCTGCCTCAGTTTCTTGGTCTACAAGCCAGGAATGATTCTCTCCACCCTAAGTGCTATACGGGGTGTTATGCACAGGGATGACAAGTGTTCCCTGCCCTGAGTTGCAGCACTGCTCACTACAGCACTGCCCTCGGGCTGGGTCGGGGTCCCAATGGCTCCTTGAGGGGATTGAGGAGCTGGGACTTCAAGGATATTGATCTGCCTTCTTCCCCACCCTGCCCCCATCTCCTCAGAGGGCACAGAGGAGCCAGTGAAGGTGCGGGAGGCTGGGGACGGTGTGTTCGAGTGCGAGTACTACCCGGTGGTGCCTGGGAAGTATGTGGTGACCATCACGTGGGGCGGCTATGCCATCCCTCGCAGGTGAGTACCTTGCACCCCCCATGCTGTCCTGTCTAGGCCATCACAGGGAGGGACGAGGGGCAGTGGGCTGCGAGGGAGTTTGAGGGGAGATGGAGTTTGGGCTGTGAGGGACTTTGGGGGGCACTTCCTGGCATGGACACCAGCTCCCTCTCTGCCCAGCCCCTTTGAGGTACAGGTGAGCCCAGAGGCAGGAGTGCAAAAGGTCCGGGCCTGGGGTCCTGGTTTGGAGACTGGCCAGGTGGGCAAGTCAGCCGATTTTGTGGTGGAAGCCATTGGCACCGAGGTGGGGACACTGGGTAAGTGGCTGGGGGGCAGGAGGAGGGAGTGCTGCGGGGGAGGGCAGCAGGGGACACTGTGGGTAATGGGTGCAGTGCGCATGCTGGGGAGCGCTGGGGTGAGCAGGGAGATAGGACATGAGGGCAGCTAGAGGGGAGCTGGGGGACGGAAGGGTCTTGCCTGATGCTGGACCCCCGACCCTCCCCCACCTTGCCCCAGGCTTCTCCATCGAGGGGCCCTCACAAGCCAAGATCGAATGTGACGACAAGGGGGATGGCTCCTGCGATGTGCGGTACTGGCCCACGGAGCCTGGGGAGTACGCTGTGCACGTCATCTGTGACGATGAGGACATCCGAGACTCACCCTTCATTGCCCACATCCTGCCCGCGCCACCTGACTGCTTCCCAGATAAGGTGTGGTCCCAGCTCACACACACCTGCCCCAGGGGTGGGGCAAGCTGGTTCTCCTCCCCTCGCCAACTCAGCCTTCTTCCCTCCGCACAGGTGAAGGCCTTTGGGCCTGGCCTGGAGCCTACCGGCTGCATCGTGGACAAGCCCGCTGAGTTCACCATTGATGCTCGTGCAGCTGGCAAGGGAGACCTGAAGCTCTATGCCCAGGTAGGTCATTGTCCAGTGTCTGCTGCCCTTACTACCCATGGCAGGGACCCTGGAAGGCAGGGCCAGGCCAGAGGCAGAGGCCTCCCAGCAGGAAATGACAGCATCACAGAAGATCAGGCAGGACTGATACTCATGGGCCCATCAGTACCATGGAAAATTTTAAATTTTGTGTTTTCTTAACGATGATAACCTAAAAACGTATTTTACCAAAGAGTCATTTTTGTGCTAATTTGTAATTGAAAGATTGTTTCATTGAATAAGACACTGGTTTCCCAAGTCAGTTTCTCAGACTGGTGTCCATTGACCCCTAGAGGTTAATGAACATATTCTTGAGGCTCTAAGAGGGTGATTCTTCTTTGAAAGGCTCATGATTCAGTTTTAGGAACATAAATTTAGCCCACACTCTTCCTGTCCAACACATTTCAGAGTTGAGGAAACCTAGGCTAGGAGAGCAAGCCATACAGATGGCCTTGAGCCAGGCTCCCAGGGTGGGCTCTGGCCGCCAGAGCACGTGGCCCTGGGCTCTGGTGGCCTCAGTGGCTGGTGTGGGGGCGGGAGTGCCGGAGTGTTGGGGTGGGAAAGGAGGCGCTGGGTTCACCTGCGGCCAGCAGAGGGCGCTCTGCAGAGGCCACAGCTATGAACTTTGCTTGGGTGATGCCCACAGGACGCCGACGGCTGTCCCATCGACATCAAGGTGATCCCCAACGGTGACGGCACCTTCCGCTGCTCCTACGTGCCCACCAAGCCCATTAAGCACACCATCATCATCTCCTGGGGAGGCGTAAACGTGCCCAAGAGCCCCTTCCGGGTGCGTCCTCCCGGCCTGCCCCGTGCCCACCACCAGGGGTCCCTGAGGGAGGGTGGAACCCTCGCTGGAGTCCCTGTTGTCCCTGGGCTCAGGCTGGGACTGAGGCTTGGGCTGGTGCCACTGAGGCTGGGCCGGGTGCGCTGGGCAGGAGGATGAGCCTTGAGGGAGGGCACCACGCTGAGCTGCGACCCCTCCCGCAGGTGAACGTGGGCGAGGGCAGCCACCCCGAGCGGGTAAAGGTGTACGGCCCTGGAGTGGAGAAGACGGGCCTCAAGGCCAACGAGCCCACCTACTTCACGGTGGACTGCAGCGAGGCGGGGCAAGGTGCGCCCAGCCGGAAGGGGTGGGTCTGGGAGGGGGCGGGGGTGAGTCGGGTCGGGAGCTGAGCCCAACTCACAGCAGTGCCCGCTTCTCTGCAGGCGACGTGAGCATCGGCATCAAGTGCGCCCCAGGCGTGGTGGGCCCTGCAGAGGCTGACATCGACTTCGACATCATCAAGAATGACAACGACACCTTCACCGTCAAGTACACGCCACCAGGGGCGGGCCGCTACACCATCATGGTGCTGTTTGCCAACCAGGTACCCAAGCTTCTGGGTACTCACAGCGACGTGCACCTCCCAGCTCCAGAAGGCAGCTGGAGATGCTGTCACTGGGAACAGGGAGGGATGATTCCGCAGACATGGTGGAGCCCTACCTGTGTGAGGCAGGGTGCCTCAGAGGAAGCAAAGGGGGCCCTTTTGGAGGCTGCCCCTGTCCATGCTGGGTCCCCTGGGTGTGTCCTGAGCCAGCATCTAGCCCAGAGCAGGGGTGTGTTCCCCTCGAGAGCCCTGACTGAGCCTCCTCCACATCCAGGAGATACCCGCCAGCCCGTTCCACATCAAGGTGGACCCATCCCACGATGCCAGCAAAGTCAAGGCCGAGGGCCCTGGGCTGAATCGCACAGGTGAGTGTCTGGGCAGGGGCTGGGACTGGCTCGAGGTTGGGGTTAGGTGGCTGCCAGGCCCTCACCACATCTCTGGGTGGGTCCTCAGGTGTGGAAGTCGGGAAGCCCACCCACTTCACGGTGCTGACCAAGGGAGCTGGCAAGGCCAAGCTGGATGTGCAGTTTGCAGGGACAGCCAAGGGCGAGGTTGTGCGGGACTTTGAGATCATAGACAACCATGACTACTCCTACACTGTCAAGTACACCGCTGTCCAGCAGGTGCGCTCTGCCCCTCCCATGCTACCGCCCGGCCGGCCTGCCAGAGCCCTGGGTCTCCCTCCTCCAGTCCCATGGGACCGGTTCTGGATCCTCCACGCCTTTCCTGCCTCCTGCCCTCACTCTCATGGTGGAGCTGAGCTTCAGAGCCCATATTCACCACCAGGATGTTGTAGGACCTTGCCTTATACCCGTTCTGACCTACCATTGTACCCAACAGGGCAACATGGCAGTGACAGTGACCTACGGCGGGGACCCTGTCCCCAAGAGCCCCTTTGTGGTGAATGTGGCACCCCCGCTGGACCTCAGCAAAATCAAAGTTCAGGGCCTTAATAGCAGTAAGTGGGGCAAGAGCCACCCTGGGAGTGAGGGGTGTTCGGGTAGGGTGGACCGGAGTCTCCTCATGGTGTCACTTGCCCTCCACGCAGAGGTGGCTGTGGGACAGGAACAAGCATTCTCTGTGAACACACGAGGGGCTGGCGGTCAGGGCCAACTGGATGTGCGGATGACTTCACCCTCTCGCCGGCCCATCCCCTGCAAGCTGGAGCCAGGCGGTGGAGCGGAAGCCCAGGCTGTGCGCTACATGCCCCCGGAGGAGGGGCCCTACAAGGTGGATATCACCTACGATGGTCACCCGGTGCCTGGCAGCCCCTTTGCTGTGGAGGGTGTCCTGCCCCCTGATCCCTCCAAGGTGAGGAGATAGGAGCTGGTTGGGGCTGGGAGTTGGGGACTTGTTGGGAAGATAGATGAGTCATAGGGGGCAGAGGCCAGAGGGACTTATGTGCCTGGAGTGGGCACAGCCAAGGGTGTGGGGCTGAGGCCAGCTCCACCCCACCACCTGCCTTGGAGACAACTTAGCTATTAAGAGCCTGGCCTTGGAGTCACACCTGGGCTTGAATCCCGGGTCCACTAACTGGGGCAAATTGCTTCATCTCGCTGCCTCAATGTCATCACCTGGGATTGTTATAAGCACTCAGTCCACAGTAGCAGCCACAGTTGGAGGTGATGAGTTGGGTGGGGGCCATGAAGGCTGGGATGAGGAGGCCAGGTGCAGGGAACCCACACACCTGCCTCTTCCCCTAGGTCTGTGCTTATGGCCCCGGTCTCAAGGGTGGACTGGTAGGCACCCCCGCGCCATTCTCCATCGACACCAAGGGGGCTGGCACAGGTGGCCTGGGGCTGACCGTGGAGGGCCCCTGCGAGGCCAAGATCGAGTGCCAGGACAATGGTGATGGCTCATGTGCTGTCAGCTACCTGCCCACGGAGCCTGGCGAGTACACCATCAACATCCTCTTTGCTGAAGCCCACATCCCTGGCTCGCCCTTCAAAGCCACCATTCGGCCTGTGTTTGACCCGAGCAAGGTGCGGGCCAGTGGACCCGGCCTGGAGCGCGGCAAGGTCGGTGAGGCAGCCACCTTCACTGTGGACTGCTCAGAGGCAGGTGAGGCGGAGCTGACCATTGAGATCCTGTCGGATGCCGGGGTCAAGGCCGAGGTGCTGATCCACAACAACGCGGATGGCACCTACCACATCACCTACAGCCCCGCCTTCCCTGGCACCTACACCATTACCATCAAGTATGGCGGGCATCCCGTGCCCAAATTCCCCACCCGTGTCCATGTGCAGCCTGCGGTCGATACCAGTGGCGTCAAGGTCTCAGGGCCTGGTGTTGAGCCACACGGTGAGTGGACAGGAGGAGCCAAGAAAGGTCAAGTGGCAGGTGCAGGAGCTGGGTAGTCCGTAGGAGGGAGGGAAGCAGAGCTGAGAGCTGGAGGAGCAACCTGGGGTGAAGGGAGGGCTCTCGGAGCAGCCCCAGAGTCCTTACTGGCCCAGAAACCCCAGAGAAGGAGTGGAGGGGAAGACCGGGGGTGGAGATTGGCCTCTGCTCTTGTGGCAAAACTGCACCTGCCTCTGGGTGTTTTTCTGGAGAGATCTCTTCTTTCATGTGCTTAAAGGGTACCCTGATCCAAAAAGCTAAAACTCTGCTCTGGAGGGGGGCATGGGGAAAGCTTTGGGGTAGAGGATGACAAGAGTCAGAAGACAGTAAGTGGGAATGGGCCATCTGCCAGGGGCCAGACCCTGGCTAGGCATGGGGCACGGCAGAGGGATGCAAGACCCAGGCCCACAGCCTGGTGGGTGACTCAAGTGAACAGAGAATGTCATTACATGGAGAAGGGAGTGAAGGCAGAGGCTGGAGCTCACAGAGGTGCAGGGGAGGGTGGGGGGCCCAGGCTCCGATTAGAGGAGCAGCCTGGGAGTTGGGGAGTGGGAGAGGAGGGGGAGAGGAGGGTGAGAGGAGGGGAAGAGGAGGGGGAGAGGAGGGTGAGAGGAGGGGAAGAGGAGGGGAAGAGGAGAGGGAGAGGAGAGGGAAAGGAGGGGGAGAGGAGAGGGAGCATCTGTGTGAAGGCTGCCCCCACCCCTGCTGAACACGCCACCCCTGGGCTCCAGGTGTCCTGCGGGAGGTGACCACTGAGTTCACTGTGGATGCAAGATCCCTAACAGCCACAGGCGGCAACCACGTGACCGCTCGCGTGCTCAACCCCTCGGGGGCCAAGACAGACACCTATGTGACAGACAATGGGGACGGCACCTACCGAGTGCAGTACACCGCCTACGAGGAGGGTGAGGGCTGGTGGGCCAGGGTAGTGGGCAGGGCTGGGCGAGTGGGCAGGGCCGGGATCTGATGATATTGCCCTAGGGGCAGGAGGGGTGGTGGGGGCGCACACTCCCTGATTGATGCCCCTGTGGCTGGCTTCCAGGCGTGCATTTGGTGGAGGTCCTGTATGATGAGGTCGCTGTGCCCAAGAGCCCCTTCCGAGTGGGCGTGACCGAGGGCTGTGATCCCACCCGCGTCCGAGCCTTCGGGCCAGGCCTGGAGGGTGGCTTGGTCAACAAGGCCAACCGCTTCACTGTGGAGACCAGGTATCCTCCCCCTTTGCTAGCCTAAATCTGTGACCACCCTTTCCCAGCCCCTGGCCCTCCTCGCTCATCCCTCTGCCTGGGCCTCAGCCCCACCCCATCCTCTCTCAGGGGTGAGGCAGGAGCAGACCCCCTCCAGGACCCCAGATTGGCCCCTGTAGCTCGTTTCTCCTCAGCTGGGTCCCCAGTGGCCTGCCCTCTTTCCTCCCTGTCCCCCCATTCAGCTACTCCCTCATCCTCACTCACTGGCCTTATGAAGCTGATGGGGGTATGTTATCTCTCAGGGGAGCGGGCACCGGAGGCCTTGGCCTAGCCATCGAGGGTCCCTCGGAAGCCAAGATGTCCTGCAAGGACAACAAGGATGGTAGCTGCACCGTGGAGTACATCCCCTTCACTCCTGGAGACTATGACGTCAACATCACCTTCGGGGGGCGGCCCATCCCAGGTGTGCAGAGAGAGTGATCGGGGTCTCAGGGAAGACAAGGGAGGGTGCAGGATGCTCGCCCCACAAGGGGGAAACTGGAAGGAAGTTGGGTAAGAATGTTCATAGAGAGGACAGCCTAGAGCGGGTTGGGGCCGGAGCCCGGCCAGAGGGAGGACGTGGAGGAGGCAGGCAATGAGGGTTGATGTGACAGCCCCCCTGGTCAATCACAGGAACACACTCTGGCCTCCTAGCCCCTTTTCTGGAGCTCAAGACCTTGGCTGTGCAGGTCCACTACTCACTGTGTGTCTAGAAACTCAGACACAGCCCACTCCTCTTGGCGGCTCAGGCCAGCCTTGGGCCTTCTTGCACGCGTCGTCTGCAGAACTCCCCTGCCCTCTGCAGGCCCAGCTGCCCGGGCAGGTCATGTCTTCAAATATTGCATGACTTGGGACTGCTGAAATTGGAAATTTTTTCCCTTATCTAATTTCCCATCTTTTTATTATTTCAGCCACAGTGTCAGAAATACATTTCATTTTTGAAAACATTTTATTTTCACATTTTATTAATTTAGGAAGGTCTTCTCTTCCAGGCCTGGGACCCACATGAGTGAGGTTTGCCCAGCCTCAGTCTGCAGTCAAGTTCATTTATTCTTGTGTGTGTTTTCTTAGCAAGTTCCTAGCCATTTTCCCATGTTGGTCTGGCTTCCCTGTAGGCATTTCGAAGGCAGGGAAGGCCTCCTCCTCCGAGGCTCCTCAGCATCAGGGGGACCCATCAGGGCTGGTGGGCAGGGTCTAATGTCCTTCTCCTCACAGGGAGCCCATTCCGCGTGCCAGTGAAGGATGTGGTGGACCCTGGGAAGGTGAAGTGCTCAGGGCCAGGGCTGGGGGCTGGTGTCAGGGCCCGGGTTCCCCAGACCTTCACAGTGGACTGCAGTCAAGCTGGCCGGGCGCCCCTGCAGGTGGCTCTGCTGGGCCCCACAGGTATAGAATGGCCGGGTCAGGGAGGAGGGAGGTGGGGCGGGACGCCCGGAGGTTCTGCTGACCCTGTGCCCCTTGCCCAGGTGTGGCTGAGCCTGTGGAGGTGCGGGACAATGGAGATGGCACCCACACTGTCCACTACACCCCAGCCACTGACGGGCCCTACACGGTAGCCGTCAAGTATGCTGACCAGGAGGTGCCACGCAGGTGAGGACTAGCCCTGGGCTCCTGTGCTGCGGCTGAGCTCTGGGGTGCTCCTGCTGGGGTGGCACTCAGGATCACTGCTGGAGTCCCCTGGGAGAGCCTCTCCCGGCTCTCAGCCTCGTCCAGTCTCGCCACCCCATCCCGCTCTTCCCCGGGGCTCTCTGCTGTGAGGCTGTCCTGCCCCAGGAGCTTTTACGGCAAACCTAGCGCCTTAGGAAGAGTGCAGGAGGCCTGGGCCAGGGCCTCCTCCTGGACCCTCCCACAGCACCTTCCTGGGGAATGGAGACGTACCCTGGCTCTGTCGAGGGAGTCCCAGAGTGCCCCCACCCCCAGACACGGAATGTCATCGGCTTCTGGGAACTGGTCCCTCCTCCCTGCCCCACAGTCCTCCCTCCTGCCCATGTCTATGGGGAGGACTCTGGCTCAAGATGAGATCACCCCCCACCGCCCCGTCCATGCCCCCCAGCCAACTGTTTATCCCTTCTGCTCCTCAAGCCCTTTCAAGATCAAGGTCCTCCCAGCTCATGATGCCAGCAAGGTGCGGGCCAGCGGCCCAGGCCTCAACGCCTCTGGCATCCCTGCCAGCCTGCCTGTGGAGTTCACCATCGACGCACGGGATGCGGGCGAAGGGCTGCTCACTGTCCAGATCTTGGTGAGTCTCTGCGCATCCCACCCCCCAGGTCATGCTCCAGGCACAGGCGGGCCTTGACCTCTGCTTCTCCCTCAGGACCCCGAGGGTAAGCCCAAGAAGGCCAACATCCGGGACAATGGGGATGGCACGTACACCGTGTCCTACCTGCCGGACATGAGCGGCCGGTACACCATCACCATCAAGTATGGCGGTGACGAGATCCCCTACTCGCCCTTCCGCATCCATGCTCTGCCCACTGGGGATGCCAGCAAGTGCCTCGTCACAGGTGGGTGCCCACCCACTGCCCGTGCCCTGCTCACCACCCAGCCCCTCAAAGCCCCTCCAGAACCCTGGCCTGGTCCCCAGGGGTCTGCTGGTCAGAGAGCACACATGCCCTAGCCCTGGCCCCTCCCTCCCTCACCCCCGCCCAATGCCCCAGCCCGTGTTGAGCACCGCCTGGCCTCACACTCTTCTCTCTTTCCAGTGTCCATTGGAGGCCATGGCCTGGGTGAGTGCCCTTTCTCTCCTCTTCTTGCTGTGGGCCAGGGTGGTTGGCGGTAGAGGGTGGGCAGCGGGAACAGAGAGGGCTGGCTCCAGCCCACCAGCTCCCTGAGCAGGATCTCCCGCATGGCAGGTGCCTGCCTGGGCCCCCGAATCCAGATTGGGCAGGAGACGGTGATCACAGTGGATGCCAAGGCAGCCGGTGAGGGGAAGGTGACATGCACAGTGTCCACGCCGGATGGGGCAGAGCTCGATGTGGATGTGGTTGAGAACCATGACGGTACCTTTGACATCTACTACACAGCGCCCGAGCCGGGCAAGTACGTCATCACCATCCGCTTCGGGGGCGAGCACATCCCCAACAGCCCCTTCCACGTGCTGGTAAGTTCTGTAGCCACAGCAAGACTAGATGGATGGGGAGGGGGGCCTGGCCCTTTTAGCAGCAGCAGGGATCCCAGATAACTGTCCCCAAGGAATCCCACTTCTCTGAGGGCTCCTGGGGCCAGAGTGCTCCAGGATGGAGACTTAACTTTCCCCACAGCCCCCCCGAAGTGGGAGGAGAGCATGGCCCTGCCCCCTGCCCAGTGCTGTCAGCTCTCTCTGGAGGAACCCCCTGTGCTCTCCACCATCCCCAGCTCCATCTCCCCAGAGGCTGCCCTGCAGGAGGATGAACACCCAAGTTATCACCCAGCATTTCAGGTTCCTGGGCCATTCTCTGAGTCAGCCCCTAGGCCTGTGAGGCTGCCACACCCTGTGCCCCCGTGCCTTGCCTCTCCAGGCGTGTGACCCCCTGCCGCATGAGGAGGAGCCCTCTGAAGTGCCACAGCTGCGCCAGCCCTACGCTCCTCCCCGGCCCGGTGCCCGCCCCACACACTGGGTACTGCGCCTCCCACCAGGCGATGTCCTCCTCCTCCTCCCCTTCCTTCATTTCTTCTCTCTACTCCTCTGCAGCCAGGGTGGGGACATGGTCTGGGGGCCTCTCGGGGAACAGGCAAGAGTTAGGCTGGGCAGATGGAACCCCACTTGGGCACAGCACTCCTTCTCTTGCAGCTGACGCACCTCTCCTGCCACGCTGGTTTCACGATTAACTACCTTGTTCTTTCCTCACTCTCCAGCTTCAGTCATAGCATGGGCCAAACTCCTGGGCCTTCCCCAGTCACTGACTGTTCCCTCTCACCTGCCGCAGGCCACAGAGGAGCCAGTGGTGCCTGTGGAGCCAATGGAGTCCATGCTGAGGCCCTTCAACCTGGTCATCCCCTTCGCGGTGCAGAAAGGGGAGCTCACAGGTACTGCCCTGTGGCCCCCAGGCATGAGGGCTGAGGGGAGAAACCCTCTTCCAGGCCCAGTCCTGTGTCTTAATGATGAAAACCAAGGCCCAGAGAGAGGAAGTGAGCTCTACCCAGGGTCACACAGCAAGTTGGGCAGAGCCAGAACTCAGGTGCAAGCCATCTGTCCCCAGTTCAGGGCTCAGGCCACTGCCACAGGCTGTCTCTTGATGCCTGGCCTCTCGGGTGGCAGCAGAAGCACTCAGGACCAGGCCTGGGACAGCAGGGAGGTTGCAGTGGGGGAAACCAGGGTCTCCACGTAACTGTGTCTGCCCTGCAGGAGAGGTGCGGATGCCCTCGGGGAAGACGGCACGGCCCAACATCACCGACAACAAGGACGGCACCATCACGGTGAGGTATGCACCCACCGAGAAAGGCCTGCATCAGATGGGGATCAAGTATGACGGCAACCACATCCCTGGTGAGTTGGGGGCTGGGCTGGGCTGGGGCTTGGGTGAGAGGAGCAGGCCGCAGCTTCAGTCCTGCCTTCCTTCTTTCAACAAGTATTTATTGAGTACCCGCTGTGTGCAGACACCAGGCGAGGCCCCAGGGAGGCTTATACCCTGGTGGGAAGCAGACCTCCACCAGCCGGGTCCCTACGGCACAGACGGAGGGGGTTGGCAGGGAGGCTGCTGGAAGGTGCTGGGGCCAAGGTGGGCTCAGATAATCCCTGATGCTGACCCAGCCCCCTTTTTCTCTGTATCCCCAGGGAGCCCCTTACAGTTCTATGTGGATGCCATCAACAGCCGCCATGTCAGTGCCTATGGGCCAGGCCTGAGCCATGGCATGGTCAACAAGCCAGCCACCTTCACTATTGTCACCAAAGATGCTGGAGAAGGTGAGGGAGCTGCAGGTAGCAGGCTGGGGTGGAGACTCGCCAGGGGCAGGGGTGAGGGCAGGACCTCTGATCTTGGCCACACCTCCACCTACAGGGGGTCTGTCACTGGCCGTGGAGGGCCCATCCAAGGCAGAGATCACCTGTAAGGACAACAAGGATGGCACCTGCACCGTGTCCTATCTGCCGACCGCGCCTGGAGACTACAGCATCATCGTGCGCTTCGATGACAAGCACATCCCGGGGAGCCCCTTCACAGCCAAGATCACAGGTGAGGCGGGTGTATGGGCATGTGCAGCTCATGAGACACACACACCGCATACAGTGCACTCATGTGCAAGCCCAGCCCGTTCAAGTCACTCGTGACATTAGGGCAGAGGCCCTTCGAGGTGTGAGGGGTCATATTTTGATAAATGTAAAAACACTCTGTTCTCCACGGCAGCTAAGAAGCAGTCAGCCACTCCTTGTGCCTGAAAACACATTGCCTCATTTAGTCTTTGAAGTCATTTGTTTTGTTTTTGTTTTTGAGACGGAGTCTTGCTCTGTCACCGAGGCTGGAGTACAGTGGCACGATCTCGGCTCACTGCAACCTCCGCCTCCCGGGTTCACGCCATTCTTCTGCCTCAGCCTCCCAAGTAGCTGGGACTCCAGGCGCCCGCCACCATGCCCGGCTATTTTTTGTATTTTTAGTAGAGACAGGGTTTCACCGTGTTAGCCAGGATGGTCTCGATCTCCTGACCTTGTGATCCACCTGCCTCGGCCTCCCAAAGTGCTGGGATTACAGGTGTGAGCCACCACGCCCAGCATGAAGTCACTCTTAAGAAGTTAGGGCACGGATAATCCTTTTGATAGATAAGGAACCCCTGTCCCAGAGAGGCCAAGCAACATGATTACAGCCACACATCGAGGAAGGGGTCTGGGCGGTCCAGTCTAGTGTTTTGTTATCACAACATCATGTGACTCAGGGTTAAAATGCGGAGTTTTTCTTTAGGGATTTAGCCCACAAGGACTGAGGCAGTCACAGTGGAATTGGGGTACAGGCCCCTCTTCGTCTCTGGCAGCTCACATGTGAGTGCAGACTGCACTTTCCAGGCCTTGGGCCTCCGTGCACCTGGGAGTGGCCCCCCATGTCTGTTGAGTCCAGCAGGGGCTGCTCAGGAGGGTTCCTGAGCCCTGTGAGGGCAGGGCCTGCCTGGAGTCACAGCAGCCTGATGCCCCAACTCACCCACCAGGCGATGACTCCATGAGGACCTCACAGCTGAATGTGGGCACCTCCACGGACGTGTCACTGAAGATCACCGAGAGTGATCTGAGCCAGCTGACCGCCAGCATCCGTGCCCCCTCAGGCAACGAGGAGCCCTGCCTGCTGAAGCGCCTGCCCAACCGGCACATTGGTGAGCGTGGGGCCTCACGGGGACCTCAGGGGTGGGGGCCCACAGGATGCTCTGTCTAACACCCACTTTCCACAGGGATCTCCTTCACCCCCAAGGAGGTCGGGGAGCACGTGGTGAGCGTGCGCAAGAGTGGCAAGCACGTCACCAACAGCCCCTTCAAGATCCTGGTGGGGCCATCTGAGATCGGGGACGCCAGCAAGGTGCGGGTCTGGGGCAAGGGCCTTTCTGAGGGACACACATTCCAGGTGGCAGAGTTCATCGTGGACACTCGCAATGCAGGTACCTCCTGCCCCAGAGAGCCCCCATTCCAGCGGGTGCCTCCCACAGGCACTTGTCTTCGTCCTGCCCAGCACCCCCTTGGCCGCACTCTCTCCTCCCTGAAACTTCCTGACCAGTCTGCATCAGGATTCGCATTCTGGGGCCCCTTGCGGGAAAGCGAATGGCCCCGCATCAGTTCTCTCCCTTTTAAGAGAAAGCTCAGCTGTCCTGAGTTTCTGTCCCTCCCTCGCTCACTGGAATCCAAGAGGCTTACCTTAGGGAATTTTCCAGACCGCCTGTCCCGTGGTGCCCCTGCTCCTCCCACTGAGTCATTTTTGTTAGTGGTCACTACACACATCGGTGCCCATTCTGGGTGGAGCCTGCAGTCTGGGGAGAGGAAAGCATTGTGGCTTGGCCAGCCTAGGACTGAGGGAGATGTGTTCCTTGCTTTCCCCCAGGTTATGGGGGCTTGGGGCTGAGTATTGAAGGCCCAAGCAAGGTGGACATCAACTGTGAGGACATGGAGGACGGGACATGCAAAGTCACCTACTGCCCCACCGAGCCCGGCACCTACATCATCAACATCAAGTTTGCTGACAAGCACGTGCCTGGTAAGGCTCTGGGCAGAGGTCGGTGGTGAGAGACAGGGAGGCCAGGAGGCTGGGGCTCTGAGGTTCCTGACCCACCCTTTGTCCCCACTTCAGGAAGCCCCTTCACTGTGAAGGTGACCGGCGAGGGCCGCATGAAGGAGAGCATCACCCGGCGGAGACAGGCACCTTCCATCGCCACCATTGGCAGCACCTGTGACCTCAACCTCAAGATCCCAGGTAGAAGCCTGGAGGACCCTGGGTGGGGCGGGTGGTGGGAGAGGGCTGGCCCGGGCCAGAGCCCACCTGTCGGGCCTCCACCCTGCTTCCTCACCCCTCGCTTCCCTCCCTCACCCTGGCTCCCTTGACCACACAGGAAACTGGTTCCAGATGGTGTCTGCCCAGGAGCGCCTGACACGCACCTTCACACGCAGCAGCCACACCTACACCCGCACGGAGCGCACGGAGATCAGCAAGACGCGGGGCGGGGAGACAAAGCGCGAGGTGCGGGTGGAGGAGTCCACCCAGGTCGGCGGGGACCCCTTCCCTGCTGTGTTTGGGGACTTCCTGGGCCGGGAGCGCCTGGGATCCTTCGGCAGCATCACCCGGCAGCAGGAGGGTGAGCACCGCGCACTGGGCCGGCCGGGTCCTCACGGCGGGATGGGAGGGTGCTGCAGACCAGGCTTGATGCTGGCAGACTGGCCCCGAAGGCCAGGGCGGGTCTGAGCAGAGGAGGAGGTTTAACTGATGGGGGAGGGAAGGGCCAGGGCTAGGAGGAATCCCAGTGTTGCCCTGACATCCCCCAAACCCTGCAGGTGAGGCCAGCTCTCAGGATATGACTGCACAGGTGACCAGCCCATCGGGCAAGATGGAAGCCGCAGAGATCGTCGAGGGCGAGGACAGCGCCTACAGCGTGCGCTTTGTGCCCCAGGAGATGGGGCCCCATACGGTCGCTGTCAAGTACCGTGGCCAGCACGTGCCCGGCAGCCCCTTTCAGTTCACTGTGGGGCCGCTGGGTGAAGGCGGTGCCCACAAGGTGCGGGCCGGAGGCACAGGGCTGGAGCGAGGTGTGGCCGGCGTGCCAGGTAAGGGGCAGGTGGCCAGGAGTGGGGATGAAGTCAGGGCAGCCAGTGTGAGGGGCGATGATGCTGAAGTCCCCTACCTTGCCTGTCCCCAGCCGAGTTCAGCATCTGGACCCGGGAGGCTGGCGCTGGGGGCCTGTCCATTGCTGTGGAGGGTCCTAGCAAAGCGGAGATTGCATTTGAGGATCGCAAAGATGGCTCCTGCGGCGTCTCTTATGTTGTCCAGGAACCAGGTGGGCGTCCACACTGGCAGTGGGGCTGGGCCTGCCTGACCTTCCAGACTGGGTTTCTGCCCACTGGCCAGGCAGGAGATGCTTGGGGCCACAGAACTCCCCTCCCCGGAGCCCCCCTGCTCTTCCTCTGCCCCGTCTCCCTCTACCCCACACCCTCAGAAACATGTGTCTGCCTCCAGATCTGAGCGTGACCACAGAGCCTTTCCTGGGATAAGGCCAGGGTGGGGAGGCTCCCGCCCTGCCAACCTCCATCCCAGAACCTGTGCTGACTGGTCTCTCTCCCCAGGTGACTATGAGGTCTCCATCAAGTTCAATGATGAGCACATCCCAGACAGCCCCTTTGTGGTGCCTGTGGCCTCCCTCTCGGATGACGCTCGCCGTCTCACTGTCACCAGCCTCCAGGTTTGTGCCCAGGGTGGGGGTGGAGGGTTTCTGCTATCTGAGAGATGGGCAGGAGTTGAGGATAGCAGGTCCATGGGGTCAGGGATTTAGCAGTGACCTTGGAAGGGCCAGTTAGGAGTCCCTTCTCATAAGGCATGAGGCAGGGCCCTTGGGGACGGTGGGCTCCCACCCTGGGGGCTTGCCCGTGCACTCAGGCATGCCACGCCTCGTTCTGCCTTTCTCAGGGTGTGTCTGCCTGTCCTACTGCCACCTGCCATTTCTTGTTACAGTTTGTTCCACCTTCTGTTGTAAGAATGCTAGATGACAACATTTACAAGAATGAGAGTATAAAATCTATACAAACTAAGAGTAAACCAGTTTGCACAGAGGGTGTGAGAGGCTCCTCTAAAGGGAACGCCTATGGGCTGCAGAGCCTGGGCTGCATCCTCTTCAGGCCGCTGGGGGCCTGGCTTGCTTTCTCTTGCTGCTGACTTCCAGAGATGTGGTGTGTTCCTTTCATTCTGTCATAGCGGACATGTGCAAGGAAGGCTTTCAGCAAGTCACACTGAAACATGCAAACCAGGGGGCCAGGTGTCCAGGGGACACATTGTAAAGGAGCTTCTGCATAAGGCGCACAGAATGGGCTTCACCCCACCTCCTTCTCCCACGCGCCTCCTGGCTGCCCCTCAGGGTGGTCACATTAGCCCATCCAGAGTCCTTGTGCATCTCCTCCTCCCACTCCTGAACTGGGCTCCCCGATGCAGGCTCCAATCCCTCCCCCAGAGCCCTTCTGTGCTTCTTCTGGTCCTCCCTGTTGGTCCACCTTCTCCAGGAAGCTCTCCCAGGCCAGGCCAGTGAAACTCAGCTTCCTACCTCAGAGCTCTCTGGCACCCCCAGCCCACACAGCCCATCAGGCACTTGCCCTCCGCCCTCAGCCTGCTTCACACAGAGTGGGGCCCTTCCTTCCTCAGCCAGGACAGGGCACATCGTCTGTCATCTCCCACACACCAAGCACAGCTAGGATAGCAGGTGCACACATAGGGTTGCATACCGGACCCTGGCTCCTCCTGCTCCCAGGCTGGGCTGGCAGGCAGGGGCCAGGCTGGGCATGGGGTGGCGGCAGCCTTTGGGCTGGGCTTACAGTGAGCACCGTGTGGGGCTTCAGAGAAGACTGCTCCAGCCCCGGCCTCCCAGGAGTCTGAGCATCCTCCATGGCCTTTGCAGGAGACGGGGCTCAAGGTGAACCAGCCAGCGTCCTTTGCCGTGCAGCTGAACGGTGCCCGGGGCGTGATTGATGCCCGGGTGCACACACCCTCGGGGGCTGTGGAGGAGTGCTACGTCTCTGAGCTGGACAGTGGTGAGCTGGCCCTGCCCCTGCCAACTCCCTTCCGGGCTGGGGCCTTCTGGGGAGGGGAAGGATGGAGGCTAAGCCACCAACCCTTTATCCACAGACAAGCACACCATCCGCTTCATCCCCCACGAGAATGGCGTCCACTCCATCGATGTCAAGTTCAATGGTGCCCACATCCCTGGAAGTCCCTTCAAGATCCGCGTTGGGGAGCAGAGCCAGGCTGGGGACCCAGGCTTGGTGTCAGCCTACGGTCCTGGGCTCGAGGGAGGCACTACCGGTGAGTGCCTGGAGCTGGGGAACAGGGTGACTTCTGGGGGTGCTTGGCCACTAGTCTGGTGCTGCTTTGCTCCAGAGGTAGGGGCCCTGCTTCCTAAGCCAGGAGTCCCCACAGAGGCTGTCCAGGGAGCTGGGGCCCAGTCCCTCTTGGGCCACAAGCCCTTCCTGCCCTCAGCCTTGCTACTTCTGGCCCCCAGGTGTGTCATCAGAGTTCATCGTGAACACCCTGAATGCCGGCTCGGGGGCCTTGTCTGTCACCATTGATGGCCCCTCCAAGGTGCAGCTGGACTGTCGGGAGTGTCCTGAGGGCCATGTGGTCACTTACACTCCCATGGCCCCTGGCAACTACCTCATTGCCATCAAGTACGGTGGCCCCCAGCACATCGTGGGCAGCCCCTTCAAGGCCAAGGTCACTGGTGAGTGCCGGTTTGGGGGAGGTCCACCCAGCCTGCAGCCCAGCCCAGCCTGGAGGGCTCCGGTGGCCACGCACATCCAGGCCATAGTCTGCCCCCAGACATCATGGTCAGTTTACCAGGCCTAGAGGTGGGCCTGGCTCTACACAGTACGCGTTCCGTGGAGTCAGGCATGATCATGTAAAAATCCCATTCTTCCTCTCCATCGTGGCCCCTCACTCCTTCAGCTCTGGCCTGCGCTGGCTCCTCAGGCTCTAGCACCACTTTCTTCCCTCCTGGCTTCCCATATTCCTCCGCTCCAAGAAGACACAGTCGGTATTGAGCAAGCTTCCCCTCTTGAGGCTGTCTGTAGGATGAGTTGGGTGGGTGTTCCTTTGTAAAGTGGCTCTTACCCTGTGAGTTAGCCTGAGTTCCCAGACAAAGCCTGCAAGGATGAGGGATGCAGCATCTGAGGCCCCAGCCCTAGGGTGGAGCACCAATTGGAGCTGGCAGCTCAGGCCCTGGCTGGGAATGGGGCTGTGCTCCTAGAGTGGCCCTTGGAGGAATTTGGGGGGGAGCCTCAAATGCAGGCAGTGAGTCCCACAGGGTGGCAGTGCTGGCCGAGGGTCCCCTGCCTGGGGAAGAACAGGAAGCCCTTCTGACTAGGTTTGTGCCTCCTCCACCCGCCCCTCAGGTCCGAGGCTGTCCGGAGGCCACAGCCTTCACGAAACATCCACGGTTCTGGTGGAGACTGTGACCAAGTCCTCCTCAAGCCGGGGCTCCAGCTACAGCTCCATCCCCAAGTTCTCCTCGGATGCCAGCAAGGTGGTGACTCGGGGCCCTGGGCTGTCCCAGGCCTTCGTGGGCCAGAAGAACTCCTTCACCGTGGACTGCAGCAAAGCAGGCAGGTGGCGGGGGGAGGGCGTCTCCCGGGGTGCGAGCAAGAAGCCATCAGGGAGCAGGGTGTGGGTCACAGTAGGGGACTCCCTGGTGTGAACCTGTCCCTCTGCCTCCCTCTCCAGGCACCAACATGATGATGGTGGGCGTGCATGGCCCCAAGACCCCCTGTGAGGAGGTGTACGTGAAGCACATGGGGAACCGGGTGTACAATGTCACCTACACTGTCAAGGAGAAAGGGGACTACATCCTCATTGTCAAGTGGGGTGACGAAAGTGTCCCTGGAAGCCCCTTCAAAGTCAAGGTCCCTTGAATCCCAAAAGTGCCTCCCCAGCCTCAGCCCCCACCTCCAGCCACACACACATTACACACACACACACACACACACACACACAAATGTGCCACACCCAGACACACGCACAGAATCAGACACTACAAACACCTGCCTTGGGGGTGAAGTGAAGGCCCAGCCTCCCCACCCCACCGCGCCCCAGGGGTTGGAGGACCTTGTCTGTGTCAGGACAGTGTCCCTCCCTGGGAATGTGACATGAGGGGAGACTGGAGCCAGGCTCAGGGGCAGAGGCTGGGACACAAGGGGCTGACGAGTGGGCTGCGAGGCCAGGGAAGCCCTGAGTTTTCTGGCGGGGCTGAGCAGTGGGGGAGCATTGTGTTGTGGGTGTCTGTGTGTGAGGTCACCCTCAAACTGCACTGCCGGCCAGATACCCTCCTGCCCCTGAGGACTTGCTCTGGTCTCTCTGGTGGCTACAACCCCAGAGTTTTAAGGACTTGGAAAGGAAAGCACAATCAGAGAAGAAAACAGCCCCTGAACCAGCAGGAGTGGCCTGGCACATGGACTGGCCCAAGCGATGTGCACTCCACCCAAGCCAGGCTCCCAGGGGGCCTGATTTCTCTCTCACTGTCTCTTTTTTTAAAATGGTTGCACGGCTCTGCCCCATGGGGGGCCTTTTTTACACACTGCGAGGCCCAGCTTTCTAGGGGACTTTTGCACATGTCATGCAGCTCAGCTGGGAGCTGCTTAGGTGGAAAACTCCAAATAAAGTGCGGCTGTCGCAGAGGCTTGGCTGTTCCTTGGGGGTGTGCTCTGTGTGGCTGGCTGCCCTCTGGCCTGCCACACGAAAAACCGGGCCCTGGGGAGGCAGAGGCGGCCTGGCTGTTCCCTGGAAGATTGACCCAGGTCGAGGGAAAGGTCCTGGGGCAGAAGTGAGGTCTGGGATGTTGGCAGAGTGCTTGAAAGAACCGGGGGTGGGGGCTTGGGGATGTGGGAAGGGGTCCCAGCGGGAGGGTTCGTGGACAGTACAGGGTGTGGATACTGTGTTCTACAGTACTTCCCCAGGACCCCTGGGAGGCCAGTTTCAGTTCAGCCTGACCTCAAGGATGTTTTTCAAATTAAGACTTTAAAACAGTGAGCACTGACTCAAACAGGAATATTCCTCAACCAGCAGGCAGGCAGAACCACCTGCAGACTCAGCACCTTCCCCCTAGTCAGTTCCTGAATCAACTTGGCGTGTTTCATGCCCCTTTCCAGCACTAAGCTTGCACAGCCCTCCCTCCTGAACTCCTGCACCAGCCCTGCCCTGGCCAGCTCCCTCCAACCTCCCCTCCATGCTGCAGCTTGGCGGGGGGGTCACTTTAAAGACAGTATATGCCCCTCTCTGGTTTAGGGCCATCTGTGACTCCCTCCTGCTCCAGAGTAAAGTCTCCTCTTCCTGACAAGGTCTCCAAGTCCCCCCAGGTTCAGACAGCAGCCTCCCCAGCCATATGAGTTGGGCAGCAAGCCCACTCTCCATTGTACCCTCCACCTCCAACCCCCCTTCATTACCTCTAGGTAACTGGGCACCCATGCCGTAATTTGGGCCCTTGCCCGGAAACACCCTTGCCTCCCCACCCTCTTCATCTTCCTGGCCAACAGGAAGTTTTCCTGGACCCCTCCCTACCCCTCCTGGATCAGTGCCCCCAGCTCCCAAACTGCCCTGGGACACATCTCTAGTTGCAGTTACGACCGTGAGCTGTGGCCATGTATCCACGGCTCCCCACCAGATGGAGCTCCCTGGCCCTGGGTGTGAATGAGTGAGTGAATGGGTATGAATGAATAAATGAGCAGCTGAGTAGCTGCAGCAGGGAAAAGAAGTCTTTCATTCAACTGATCCCACAATCTAGACCCACCTGGGCATTTCAGCACATGGTGGTGGGCTTGGCAGAAAAACCCACGAGGCCCCAACTCCTAATCCCTGACCTCCCCACCTCTCTCACCAGGCTCTGTGCTTCCTCCCTCTTCCCTCACACCCTCCCACACACCCATCCTCACTCTCTGCCCCCCTCACCCTCACCCTCACCCTCACCCTCACCCCTAGATGTGCTAATTTCCCCCTCAGCTTCGGCTGCCTCCACCTGTGTCTGGCTGGTAAGCTCACAGACCTCCAGCCTGCCTGCTTCCAGCCAGCCACAGTGTGGCCCTGGGTGCTGAGCCTTACAGGCCCTTCCTCATTAATCCTCATAACAGCCCTATGAGGTGGGGCTACTACCATCTGAAGAAACCAAGGCCCTGGGAATTTCAGTGATGAGTCTGAAACCGTACCTTTAAGTAGTGGGGCACAGATTGAAACCCAGGTGTGCCCGAATCCCAAGCTTATCACACATACAATCGCTAGACCAGACCACGGGCACGTCTCAAGCACTCCAAACTCACAAACCCCATGCCAGACACCGGGAGTGCTGGTTTGTTAAAAGGGAGGAGGAAAGAGTGACTCCTTCCCCTTCAGCCTGCTCATCTTACAGAGGTCACTTTCTTGGCAATGTTACTCCCATCCATGTGCTGCACAGGCCAGAAACCTGGAAATCACCCAGGTCTCTCTCTCTACCTCACTCCCCAAACACATCCACTCTGAAACCAGTTTTGTCCTAAATATCTAAATATCTCTCGGCTCTACCTACTTCTCTGCGTTTCCCATTATCACCACCTGAGTCCTGGCCACCATTATCTCTCACAATGGCCTCCCAATTTGGTTTCTCCTCCCTCAGTTTCGCCTCTGCACACAGCACAGTCACAGTGAGTGACAGCTCTAAAACGTAAGTTTGGCGATAGCATTCTCTTACTTGAAATCCCTCAGCAGCTTCAGGACAACTGTCCTCAGGATAACTTCCAGATTTTTTTTTTTTTTTTTTTTTTTTAAACAGAGTCTCACTCTGTCACCTAGGCTGGAGTGCAGTGGCGCCATCTCAGCTCACCGCAACCTCCCTTGCCCGGGTTCAAGCAATTGTCCTGCCTCAGCCTCCCGAGTAGCTGGGACTACAGGCACACACCACCTCACTGGGCTAATTTTTTTTGTATTTTTAGTGGAGACAGGATTTCACCATGTTGGCCAGACTGGTCTCAAACTCCTGACTTCAGGTGATCTACCCGCCTCAGCCTCCCAAAGTGCTGGGATTACAGGCGTGAGCCACCACGCCCAGCCTGCAGATCCTTTTTTTTTTTTTCTTTAGACAGGGTCTCGCTCTGCTGCGCAGGTTTAAGTGCAGTGCCGTGATCATAGCTCACTGTAACCTTGAACTCCTGAGCAAGCCCTGCTGCCTCAGCCTCTCGAGTACCTGGAACTATAAGTGTGCACCACCACACCTGGCTAATTTTTTTTTTTTTTTTGAGACAGAGTCTCGCTCTGTCACCCAGGCTGGAGTGCAATGGCACAATCTCGGCTCACTGCAACCTCCGCTGCCCGGGTTGAAGCAATTCTCCTGCCTCAGCCTCTCGAGTAGCTGGGACTACAGGCGCCCACAACCACGCCCGGCTAATTTTTTGTATTTTTAGTAGAGACGGGTTTTCGCCATGTTGGCCAGGCTGGTCTCAAACTCCTGACCTCAGGTGATCCACCTGCCTCAGCCTTCCAAAGTGCTGGGATTACAGGCATGGCGTGAGCCACCATGCCTGGCCTTACCAATTATTTAACTTTCCTTGAAGGCCCTACGCTCTCTAGTCAGTACGCCTTTGCACATGCTGTTCCTCTGCCTAGAACACCGTCTTGTCCTCACTTCTATCCCCTTCATCCTGCAGGTCCTTCAGGTCTCAGCTTAGATCTGAAGCAAGCTTCTTGGGGAAGGGTTCTTTGGACGCCCCCTCTCTCCATGGGTTAGTTACCATGGATGTGTGCTTCCATATACTTTTCACATTCTAACCATTAACACACAGCTTTGTAGTCGCCTGTTCCCTTGACTTTCCACCTCACTAGGCAGTATCATCATTAACTTTTGCATTCCTTTAACTGAACAAACGTGTGTTACTTGTTAACTATGTGTCATAGTTACACACATACATACACGATAAAGACCCAGACCCTGCCCTTGAGATGAGTAACTGCGTCTCTTCTCTGGGGTCTCGGCGTCTAACAGCGTCAGGTCCAAAGCGCTTGTTGAACGAATGAACCAAGGAACGAGTGAATGAACGAATGAATGCCCGCGAAGGACGTGGTGCCGCGCGGTCTTCTGGGAATCGTAGTCCCCTGGTTCGGGCCTGTCTTTACGACGCAGGCGTATTCACATGGAGGCCTGTTGCTGTTAATGCGCATGTCCCGGAATGCGGCTGGGAGGACTGCGCATGCTCGAAGGGTGGGAGTTGAGGCCGACGGGGCGCCGTACGGCGGAGGCGGGGTTTCAGTGGCTTCTGGTGCTCTAGGGTGAGCTCTGCCCGGCTGCAGGGATGGCGGGGAGGGGTAAGCTCATCGCAGTGATCGGAGACGAGGACACGGTGACTGGTTTCCTGCTGGGCGGCATAGGGGAGCTTAACAAGAACCGCCATCCCAATTTCCTGGTGGTGGAGAAGGATACAACCATCAATGAGATCGAAGACACTTTCCGGTACGGTACCGCGCGAGGCCTGAACGGGCCCTTCTGCTGCTCGGTGGAGTGCGGGGCGAGGCTGGAGGCTGTCCGGACGTGGGTGAGGGGACGATCCTGAAAGTCCTTCCGCCCTTCCGGAGCGGAGGCCTCCGCGCCCCAAGTTCCCGTTTGGGGCTCGGTGGGACAGAAGCTGTATCAGGTCCACGAGCCCCCCACCTCACATGATCGTGTGTCATGAAAGAAGGGGAACAGAGCTCGTGACAGCCTAGACAGTGGGCTTGGACTTTGTTCTGCTTTCTCCTCCTTTAGAGGCTCACCATCGTCCCGTAAGGCAGGGATGATTTTTGTCCTACTCACAGGTGAGAAAACTAAAGCTCGGAGAGGGTAAGGCACACACTAAAGTTACGAGTCGGCAGAGGCAGAGCTAGAATTTGAACCCAATCCCAACCCTTTCTGCCTCCGGTAAGCCAGGTGCACACTCTTTGCAGGTCTCCTCAGGCGGCCTCGGAATTTCCTTGTAGTCTTGAGCACAGTAGGCAGAAATGTCGGGACTGTGAGAGCCTTCTGCTAAGACCTTGCACTCAAGCCCTCACTGCCTGCCTTAGGTCAGAGTGTGGGTGCAGGCATGCTTTTAATCCACCAGGGGTCCTGGTGACTGGAATTAAGGATACCAGCCTCCTATTTTATTCGTCACCCCTTCTCCAGGGCCCCTGTACCAAGTCTCAGGAATAAACCACTCACCTGTTTCCCCCAAACAGTCCAGCCCAGGGCTGCTGGCTGAGACTGGTTCCTGCTGCCTGGTGTATTAGGTAGTCCCTGACCTGGGAGGCTGTTATCTGCCGATCTCTAAGCTGTCTGGTAAAGTGACCCAAGTTATCATGGGAGAAGGACAAATTTTACTTCAAGAATTTTTTATGTTTCCAACCAAAAGGGACCTCAGAGATCAAATCTAACCCAGTGACTGGCAGGGGGTGGGTGCTCAGTAAGTAATTTTTAATCAGTAAATAAACGAATGAGTCTGGGTGCAGTGGCTCACGCCTGTAATCCCAACAGTTTTGGAGGCCGAGGCGGGTGGATCACCTGAGCTCGGGAGTTTGAGACTAGCCTGACCAATATGGTGAAACCCCATTTCTACTAAAAATACAAAAATTAGCCAGGCGTGGTGGCGGGTGCCTGTAATCCCAACAAATCAGGAGGCTGAGGAAGGAGAATTGCTTGAACCTGGGAGGCGGAGACTGCAGTGAGCCGAGATCCACCACTGCACTCCAGCCTGGGCGACAGAGGGAGACCCTGTCTCAAAAAAGTAAAAATAAAATAAACAAATGAATGGGTGGGTGACCACGGGAGAGAAGGAGCATAAGGCCAGGTTCTTTTTGTGCAGAAAGTGTGATTCCTTCATCAAGGTGTCCTCTTCCTAGCTTGTGATCTTGGTTCATGCCAAACTTTCCCTCTGACCCCTCCACCACCCTCATCAGCATAGACCTTGAGGCCTTCAGTGGTCTCATCAGCCCTATTTTTAAATAATTTGTTTTCTTTTTAAAAGTTAATGTGTCTTTTTTTTTTTTTTTTTTTTTTTTCTGAGACAGGGTCTCACTCCTGTCACCCAGGCTGGATTGCAGTGGCGTGATCGCAGCTCACTGCGGCCTCGACTTCCCAGGCTCAAGTGATTCTCCCACCTCAGCTTCCTAAATAGCTGGGACTACAGCTTCCCAAGTAGCTGGCACATGCCGCCACATCCAGCCATTTTTTTGTGTGTGTATATATATAGATAGATAGATAGATCTGCCACATCCAGCCATTTTTGTGTGTGTGTATATATAGATAGAGAGAGAGAGAGAGAGAGAGGGGGAGATGGGGGTCTCACTATGGCCCATTCTGGTCTCAAACTCCTGGGTTCAAGCGATCCACCTGCCTCGGCCTCCCAAAGTGCTGGGATTACAGGCGTGAGCCATCACAGCTGGCCTTCAGTATCTGCACATAAAAAGGGATCTGCATACATATAATCTTATCCTTCCCCTTTCTGACACATCACTGCATATTGAATACACCAGTGTGCACCCTAATCAATCTTCATTACCAGTTCACTTGGAAGCCTTCCGGGCAGTGTTGTAGAAGCCAACCCTAATCAGCGTGACCCTCCGCTTTGGGATGAAATTGATTCTAGGTAGGGTTGACAGAGGGTTGAGCGTGGCAGCCTTTCCTCTTGTCCTCTGTGCCCTCTGGGTCATGCTCATTCCCCTCCACAGCCCAGCCCAACAACTCGGAGAGGGCTGCCTGGGTAGGAGAGACGACAGCCCCCAGAGCTGTCCTGGACTCCCTTCTCATCTCTCCCCACAGGCAATTTCTAAACCGAGATGACATTGGCATCATCCTCATCAACCAGTACATCGCAGAGATGGTGCGGCATGCCCTGGATGCCCACCAGCAGTCCATCCCCGCTGTCCTGGAGATCCCCTCCAAGGAGCACCCATATGACGCCGCCAAGGACTCCATCCTGCGCAGGGCCAGGGGCATGTTCACTGCCGAAGACCTGCGCTAGGGGACTCCTCATAGCCCTCAGCCCTTCCCTCGTTTCCAGGCCTCTCCCCAGGCTTGCCATCAGCCTTCTTTACTTTTTGAGCCTCTGATTTCCAATTCCCTGCCCCTTCCCACTCCATTAAGAGGCTAGGTGAGGCGCTTCTAGGTTGCTGGGGCTCTGCTGTTAAAATCAAAGCTGGTTAAGGAACAGGAAGCCTGACCATCTCCCTCCACTACCTCTTCCCTGTGCTGTTACACAGTGTCATTGTTGATGTTAAATTAAAGTCATATTCTTGCTTCTCTCCAGACGGGTTGGGTGCTGGAAAGGACATGTGTGGGGTGAGGCCATGGGGCAGATTCGGTTGGCAAGGATGGAAAAGGTGCTGCCAAAGACAGGCATAGAAGAGCTGGCCCAGGAGGATTGTGCCGGGAGGCAGAACTCAAGGACTGGTCCTTGGATCAGAGAAGACCAGCTCTGGTCTGGGGAGGAATGGAAGGAGGCTTGAGCTCAGCTCCTGCCTCCCCCACCTTGCTCGGCATTGGGCTGGGAAGGGGGCCAGACCCAAAGGACAGAAGCAGAAAGCACACGAAACCTGGGAGCCTGTGATGCCAGATCCCGCGTGGGCCCTGCGGGAGTTTTGGGGAGCAGGGCTCTTAACCAGTGGGCCCTGGCCTCAGGCTGCCTCAGGAAGCCAGGCTCATGCTGGGGGCATGGCAAGTAGAACCCTGGCCCTGTGTGAGGTGAGGCATGGTTGCCAGGTGACTGTGCCTGGGCAGCCACTCGCCGTCAGAAGCACTCTGCTTGCTGTGCTCACCCCTCAGCTGTGGCCACCCTGGTGCCACTCCTTCCCTGGCCGCCATGTCACGGCAGCTCAACATAGACACATTACGGCAGAACTTCTGGAAGGAGGAATATCTGAGGGAAAAGATGTTGCACTGTGAATGGTACCGCAAGTATGGGTTGATGGTGAAGGCCAAGCAGAAGGCTAAGGCTGCAGCCCGCCTGCCCCTCAGACTGCCCACCCTGCACCCCAAAGCCCCACTCTCACCCCCATCCGCCCCCAAGTCAGCCCCTTCCAAGGTGCCCAGCCCTGTCCCAGAGGCGCCTTTTCAGTCGGAAATGTACCCGGTACCACCTGTCACCCGAGCCCTGCTGTATGAAGGCATCTCCCACGACTTCCAGGGGCGCTACCGCTACCTCAACACTCGAAAACTGGACATGCCAGAGACGCGATACCTCTTCCCCGTCACCACCAGCTTCACATATGGCTGGCAGCTGGGTGAGCCCAACCTCTTGGAAATCACCTCAAAAACAGAGCACTAGCCATGTGCTAGGGAGTGGGCATCCTGGTGAAGGGTCCAGACCATAAACAGAGCAAGGAGATGGCCAAGAAGTGTCGACACGTTCCACAGAACTAGGGAGTGGTGGTGGGCAGGGAGGCAGCGGCCATGTGCTGCTATTTATTGGATTGTCAGGAAAGGCCTTTCTGAGGACCCGAGGCTGAGAGCCAGATGATAAGGATGGGTTTGGATTTTATTTGTTGTGCAGGGAAGCTGATGGAGGGTTCTAAGCAGATTTCAAGAGTGACACTGATGAACCTTTTAAAAAGTCACCCTGACCTGTATGTAGGCAGTGGCTTTTTCAGGGGAAATGGTAGAATCTGGCACATGAGTTGGGCATCTGTTTTGTTACCCTGTGGTAGTGGCCTGAGGGATCAGCAATAGAGCTGAAATCAATTCAGGATGTTTTGGGGGAAGACTCGGTGGAACTCACCCGTGGATAGAATGTGAGAATAAGGGGAAGAGAGATCAATCACCCAGGTGTTTAGCTAAAGCTGCAGTGACAGGGAAGACTGGGAGAGGTCAGGGCTGGAGCGTGCATGAACAGGTCCTATTTAGCCATGTGTGTTTGGCTATGTTATGCTTGAAGTGTCTATAGGGTGGCTGTGTCTATAAGTCTGGATTGAAGTCAGAGCTGAAGATGCAAATTCAGAGGTCATTTGAATATAGGTGCTTTTTTTTTTTCTTTTTCTTTTTGAAACAGTCTCACTCTGTCACCCAGGCTGGAATGCAGTGGCACGATCTTGGCTCACTGCAACCTCTGCCTCCCAGGTTCAAGAGATTCTTCTGCCTCAGCCTCCCGAGTAGCTGGGACTACAGGTGTGTGTCACCACGCCCAGCTAATTTTTGTTTTTTTAGTACAGACAGGGTTTCACCATATTGGCCAGGCTGGTCTCGAACTGCTGACCTCATAATCTGCCTGTCTCAGCCTCCCAAAGTGCTGGGATTACAGGCATGAGCCACCGCCCAGCCTATAGGTGCTATTTAAATCCATGAGATCTCCTAGGGAGCTCAAGTTGCTGGAATCTGATAGGAGTGGGGGCAGGAGGGCTGAGCCAGAGGGGGTAGGGGATGGCATTGGCAGGAAGCCCGTCCATCTCGGCTGAGTCTTTTTTCTGTGAGGTTGAGTCAAGGCCATCAGCGGGGAGGGAGCTGAGCTGAGGCAGTGGAGTAACTAGAGATGAAGAGGAAAGGTGTGGAACAGGCATGTGCCAGGCAGGGCTGCTGGGTGATGTTGCTGCACATCCCATTGCTGTCTGAGCTCATGAATGTCAGGTGAGACTCCTCAGCCCTGTGCCCTTCTCCAGCTGCTTGAGTGTCTTGCAGAAAAGGTGGATGGTTGGGGATTGACTCAGTTGAGATTTTGCCCCCAAACATCCCTTTCCCCCAGGCCCCTAAAGGGGAAGTCAGGGAAATAACTTCCTAACAAAAGCAGGAGGCGAGCCCTAGAAGGAGGGAGCAGGAGGCCGAAGGAAATCTCATCTCTCCACAGTCTGTCCCTGTGACAAGCAGGCTAGGGTGGCCCCCCTCCCTGCAGGTAGAGGATCCTGAAGCTAGGGTAATGATGGCAGATGGCAGATGGCTGCTGTATCCTGGCATCCAGCCAGCTCCCAGTATTTGCCCATAGCTCCCATTCCTCCAAAGCACTTTCTATTTCTTCCCACAAAGTGGCTACTCCACTGACGGATTCCTATGGCTGTGCAGACAGACAGGGCTCCCATGCTCTGCGTGTCCCTCCCTCAGGAACCCATGCTTGGCCTCTAACATCTTTTCCCAGGCCCCCCAGTGAAGCAAGAACTGGTCTCCTGCAAGATGTGCCGCATTGAGTCATTCTTCCGCAAGAACGGGGCCTTCGCACTGCTTGATCCCCGAGACCTGGCCCTCTGACCGTGGGCCAGGTGTGGGCTTAGGGGAGGGAAGAAGAAATAACAGGTCTCCTGGTGGGGCAAAGCTGCTGTGTGTGTCTGTGCCCCTCTGCTCTCCCTGTCCCTGAGGTTGCATTCAGGCCTTTCTGAAACTATCTGACCTGCAAGTTGCCCTCTTGCTTTTTCCGTAACCCTCATCTCTTTAATCATCCCTTTGAGGACCCAGCAATGACCAGAGGGGGCTGGGAAGGGCGAGCACTACTTCGCAGGCACGGGATCCTCAGCACCAGGGGAACACAGTAGTTCCAGGAAGTTCTGGGTGTTCCTGGGGAGAGAGCGGCTTGTCATCTCGGAGGCCAGGGAAAGGGGCTTCCTGCCACCGCCACACCCCTCCTTGCCCGCCCCTCACCTGGCCCCGAGGGCCCGCAGCCGCTCGGTCCTCTCCCGATGCATTTGCTCCAGCTGCTCCCGCAGGGCGCGCCGCCGCCCAGCCGCGTCCTCCTAGCGGTGCAGAGCGCTGAGCGTCCGCGGCTCAGTGGGGCGGGCGGGGCAGCACCTGGCACACCTGCCCCTCGCGCCCCGCCGAGTCACTGCCGGAGTGCAGTGCGCTCACTTCAAAGGGACGCGGGCGCGCCAAGCTCGGCCCCGCGCAGGCTCCTTGTGGCCCCACCGCCTTCTAGGGGTCTTGCCTGTGGCGGGAGTTGAGCCGGACTGGGCGGGAGCCCCACGGGGTGAACCCGGCAGTGGCGGTTCCTGGCGATGTGGAGGCGTTCCAGGACCTGCAGAGGCGGCAGTCAGCGTCCGGCCGCCCCTCGGTGCCCCGCCCGCTCCAGGCAGGCCCCGATCCCGGCGTGGGGACACACCCGGAGCCGCTGCTGCTCACGGTCCCGCCGGCGGCGCCGCCGCCTGGCCGCGCTGTGCAGCTCCAGCAGCCGCTACAGAGCCGTCACCTGCTGCGCCGCGCTTAAGCCCGCAGGCGCCTTGGCGGTGCTTAGGGGCGCCGGCCACGCGGCCTTCAAGGCCTTGGGACGCTCAGGGCCGCCCCCCTCCCCCCCGACCCCGGAGGGCACCCGGAAGCCAAGCCTGGCCCACCTCCTGCTCCCCCGGAGCGGGGCCCACTCCAGGGCCCTGCAGCCCGTGCGGATCGCGCTCCAGGCCTGGGGGCCCCGGAGAGCCCCGAGGAGCCCCTGCTGCCCGGATACCTCGGCGCGCAGGGTCGCTGGCATCCCGGCTCCGGCTCCGCGACCTGGGAGCCGCCGCCGGGCCGGGGGCTTCGGGCCGGTAAGCGCAGCCCACGCCCCCTCCCGGGCGGCCCCCAGCTTTGCCACCGCCGGTGCCGACCTTTGTGTCTCGCCTTTGATCATGCTCTGCGTCAGCGTGGTAGTCCTTCTCCGGAGGTTTGGGCTCTCCCTGCCCACAGGCTTTGGAGTCGTCTGTGCTTTCAGGGACCCGCAGGAGTCCCTCGGATGGCTATGGGGGCCGCCTTCCTCTGGGGGCTGCACAGTGGCCTCTCCGTGAGCCACCTCCCAGGCTTGTGAAATGTTGCCTTCCCAAGACCTCTGACTCTGAGGAGCATCTTTGATCTCGCCCCAGGAGGCCTCCGCTCTCTTACGCTGAGGGGTCTCTGCTTTCTGATCCTGAGGGTCCTCCTCTCTCAGACTCAGGGGTGTCCATCCTTGGTGGTCTTTGAAGTTCTGCTGTCTCTTGCCCCAGGTGCGGGTCCGAGCCCAGCCCTTCAAGGGCATCTTGGGAAGGCAGGTTTTGGGAGCGCAGGTCCCCCGGCCCAGGGGTCCCGGGAGTGAGCTTTCTTTCCTGGGTCTCAGGCTCTGCCTCACTCCTCTCTTCCCTCTGGGCCAGGTCCTGGAAAGGAAAAGCACTTTGGGCCCAGGTTTGAGAGGGAACCTGGAGAACCCAGGGGCCAGCCCTTGCCTGATTCCTGAATTTGTTAAAGCCATTTTATGTAGTGTGGAAGGTGCTTCACTGAAGAGCCTCCCCCTCACCCCAGCAGCCTCCTCCCGGGCAGACCCACCCCTGCCATCCCCAACCTGAGACCCTTGACCTTTTCACCTTGCACTCTGAGCTACCTGGCACCCCAAAGCTCCTCCTGGTAGTGGGGTTGAGCTCTTGTAAGGAGCCTGAGGCAAAGACCAGTATTGGGAGCTCATGTCCCAGCCCCTCATGCACAGTTCACCTAGACTAGAGCCAGGAAGTTTAGAGAGTCCCAGTGCATGGCTAGGGGTGCCCTGAGGGCGCTGTCTGAACCTCAGGCTGTCACAGTTCATCAATCAGCCAGCCATGCACCTGTTTGTCAGGTGTGCCTGCCAACAGCCCGCCCCATCTTTCTCATCCTCCCAGCCAAGGCAGACCACTCCAGAGGGACCTGCACAGCCCCTTCCTCAAGACCACCACAGGAGGCCTGGGAGTGAGAAGGCTCACGGTGCTGGGTGCCTGGGTTCCTCAGCACCGGCCACTCCCACTTTGCCCTGGTGTGCCCATCAGGCCCAGAGAAGAAACCCGCTCTGGGTGTCTTACTTTTTACTCTTATTCAGAAAAACCTTCCTTAGCCTTTTCTTTGTTTCTGACAGCAAAATCAAAGGAAATTCAAGATGAAATTTTAGGCCAGAGCCTGGCCTAAAAACTGCAAGTGTTCATAATTAACAAAAGAAATCTAAAAAAAGAGATGATGTGTTGCCGCTCCCCTGCAGCTGTGGAGGAAGGAGAGCTGTTCTGCATCCATAAAACCAGTTAAAAGGGGTTTCATAAGGTCTGAAATTGAGAACTTTCCCAAGAATACTGCATCTTGTTCTCTTGTGCAATATACAGACGTGTGAATATTCCTAACAGTAACCAAATGGGTGCATTCTCTGTGAAAACACATCTTTCAAAGAGTTTTTTTAAACAAAGGAGTCTCCTGGGCCCTTAGAAATAATTGCCACAAACTGCAAAAACAATCTCCAACCTCCGACTTCTGTAATTCTCATCTGTTGTCTTACTAGAAAATTTATTTCTCTGGTAATAATGTTATAATTGATATCCCTGTCTTCTGAAGACGTAAAATACTTGTAAAAACTTCTCTGTCCATCAGAAAATAATTATTGGCACTTTTCTTCTCTCTCATGTGCATGATGGAACAATAAAAAGCTTATGGCTTTGCTAGATCTATTATTTAACAAACAATTTGAGAGTCTGTTTCATTTAAATTAATAGGCTCAAGGCTCACAGTATCCATTCCACTGCCTGTTTATTGTCATGCTATTTCTAGCCTGTGATCTAAAGACAAGCACCTGGTCTCCTTGTTCTCTGTATATCTCCATTGCCCAGCTGAAGGGTGGCAAACAGGTGGCCTGTGCCTGGCTGAAGGGTGGCAAATAGGTGGCCTGGAGTTGGTATTCTGTTCCCTCATCCCTGGGCAGCCAGTGATGCTCATTCCTGAACTTTCTCCCCTGAACCCCAGTTTAGCATCAGAATCCTACTGGACACAGTGCCTAAGACAGCTGGTACCAACCAGGTGGAATTGGCACATCAAATAAAACCTACTTGCCATCACTGGGTGTCCCGGCCTTCCCATCAGGAAGTGTGAGATGACGAATGAGTGAAGAATGAAGTCCTGCGACCTGGGGAGAGGACTTTCCTGCCTCATCCCAATCCAGTCTGGCTGCCCCAGCCCCAGGGGCCCCCTGCCCTCCTGGCTGTCTGATGACGTACCGCGTGTGGGCTCTGCAGGTCCTCCAGGGCTCTCCCACCCTTGGTCTGCACCACTCATGGTTTCACCCAGATCTGGGGCTGATGATAGGTCTCCTGCCTGCCCCCTACAGGAGTTCAAGGGCTACCTCTGATGCACCTCTCTGGGCCCACGGGCTCTGGAATGGGAGGGAGTCTGCCTGCCAGTCTCCCGAGACCCCCACCCCAGCATCCAAACACTTGAGTCCCGGGTGGCCGCCCCCAGTACCCTCCCTCCTCCCCCATCACCAGATCCTGGGAGCTGGAGTTTGGAGGTTAACCTTTCCAAGGGCTGTGGGGCAACCATGGGTGCAACTAAGAGCCCAGGAGGCGTAATGAGGGACACCGGGCAGGACTGCAGAAGGTGACAGGGAAAGAGCCCAGTTCACAGAGGGAAAGGCAGGATTCCCCGGGGAGACTCATCCCTCCAGGAGCTGATGGTTCTGGCTCAGGGAGTCCCTGTCCTGGGGTAGAGAATGCAGCCTAGAATTTTGGAAGGTTTGGGGGCACCCTAGTCCACAGGGCTCCATCCCCCAGTGTGGCAGCCAGCCTCTAAAATGGCCCCTAAATGATCCCTGCCTCCTGGAATTCATGCACTCTGTGACCCCCGCTTCCCCTCCACGTAAAGGAGCTTGGAAACGGATCCCTCCTGCCCAGTTGAGCCTCAGATGAGACCACAGTTCTTTCCAGCGATATCGGCTGAACCCTTCCTAAGTTGCACCACGAAAACCCCTCTTGCTACAGTGGAGAGTGCCTTGGCCCAGAGAGGGCTACTAACCTGCCCAAAGTAACTCAGACAGCTGGTGGCTGAGCCAGGACTGGGACCCACATTCCCAATTCCCAGCTCTGTTCTGGGCCCAGTCACCACAGCACCCCCCTCCTGGAGGCTCAGCCCAGCTGCAGCCCTGGAGGGAGGGGCCAGCGGCTGGGGCTCTCAGCCCCTGTGTCTCAGGCGCACACTGGGCATCAGTGCCTTTGCTCTCTGGGGCCCTGCCAGGCTACTTTCCTCCCACGCTGCGGTAACATGGAAAGGCTTCCAGATATCACCACACAGGTGATTTGACCAAGACAGTCGTTAACTGTGGAATGAGAATAATGGCCTGCCTGGAAAGAGCAGGCCCTGTGTGCCAGGCATAGCCCATGAGTCCACTCTTCCTCCCGACAACCCTTAGAGAAAGATCTCTTCTTGTGGGCGTTTTCTTTTTTTTTTTCTTTTTTCTTTTTTTTGGCCAGGGGGCTTGGGGGAAACGGAGTTTGGTTCTTGTTGCCCACATTGGAGTACAATGGTGCGATCTCGGCTCACTGCAACCTTCACCTCCCAGGTTCAAGTGATTCTGCTGCCTCAGCCTCCTGAGTAGCTGGGATTACAGGTACAGGCATGTGCCGTCACACCTGGCTAATTTTTGTATTTTTAGTAGAGACTGGGTTTCTCCATGTTGGTCAGGCTGGTCTCGAACTCCCGACCTCAGGTGATCCACCCACCTTGGCCTCCCAAAGTGCTGGGATTACAGGCGTGAGCCACCACGCCCGGCCTTGTGGGCATTTTCTAGCTGAGGAAAGGTAAACTCAGAGCCCACGGGGGTGGTCAGCGTGGAGATTCAAACCCAGCCCTGTCTCCAAAACCCTGCCCCTTCCGCTTGCCCTCACCACAGCAGGGCCCCAGTGTTCCCAGAACCTCTGTCCCCACCGTGCCCCCTCACCCACTCACCGGCTGCTCAGGGTCCCCACCTGTGCTACCACCTGGCTGACAGCGCTGGCTCCATGCTTGCTGGGCCTGGACCCTCGGACCGAAAAACTGGGCCTGGGGTGGCCAGAAGAGGCCCAGCTCCACACCAGTCAGCAGTTCCAAGTCCCACAGGAGCTGCAGGAAGATGGGGTGCCAGGGCGTGACGGGGCACCCACCCTGGCCTCAGCCACACCCCCAGCCAGCCCTTACCTGCTCCTGGGCCCGCCAGCTCCACTCCATCTGCAGCAGCACAGGGGGCAGCTCCAGCCCTGGGGGATACCCGCGGCCCTCTTGCACCTGGAGGGGCAAGGTGGTGTCAGGTCCCCGCCTGTCTCCTTCCTTCTGAGGCAGTGCCCCTCCCTCACTTGCCAAAGTGCAGCCCTGAGCTGGCCTGGGCTTGCAGGGCACCAGAAGAGATACTGGTACAAAGCCAAGGCCTGTCTGGGGCTGCAGGGGAGCCCTGAGGCCCCTGGGGTGGCTGCCTGCACCATGCGGAGCCTGGAGGGAAATGGAGGACAGGAAACCAAGAGCCAGGAGCAAGGAAGGACAAAGGCTCTGACCTCAATAATGCAGGGCCTGACACCTGAGCCCTGGCTGGACCGCGGCCAAGCCTCATAGACTCTGACCTGTCTCTGAGATGGCTTTTATGGCCCTGTATACAAGTGGCAGCGTGGAGTGAGCAGTGTGACCCCGAGAGAGGGAGGTATACGCATATGCTTGTTTACAGCCCCCAGTGAGCATTTGTTTGACATACACTGTACAAGCATACATATGCACATCAACCGCACAGCTGCATTATTTGGGCACACAATATGCCCAATATGGGTAGCAACAGCAGCTGCTACCAACAGTTTAGCTTGTGCGGGAATGAAGACGCTTCGTACATATAAACCTTTCTTGCAGCAACTCTATGAAGCAGGCTCTATTATTATCCCCACTTTATAGGCAAGAAGACTGACTCAGAAAGCAACTTCTCCTAGGCCAAGTGTGGTGCTTCACATCTGCAGTTCCACCACTTTGGGATGATGATGTGGGAGGACGGCTTGAGCCCAGGAATTTGAGACCAGCCTGGGTGACATAGCAAGACCCCACCTCTTAAAAAAAAAAAAAAAAGTTAGCCAGGAGTGGTAGCACGCGCCTGTAGTCACAGCTACTTGGGAGGCTGAGATGGGAGGATTGATTGAGGCTGGGAAGTCAAGGCTGCAGTAAGCTGTGATCGCGCCACTGTATTCCAGCCTGAGTGACAGAGCAAGATCCTGTCTCTTAAAAAAAAAAAAAAAAGGAATAGCTTGTCTTAACATGTGGCAGCATTTTTTTCATCTGGAGATGGATGGATGTGATACCCTCTGGGAAGACATGGTCCCGGGAGCCCAGGCCGTCCATCAGCAAGAGGCGAGTGGTAAGAGGCCCTGCCCCAGCGAGCACTGCCCACGTGCTTATCCATGCTGTCCACCTAGGAAGTGCTGTCCATGCGTCACTGTTCATTCCCCAACACATACCAGATGTTTGTTACTATCATCCTCATCTCACAAATGAATAGACGGGTCATTTAAGTTATCTAATCAGGAGACGGGCTGAGTGCAGGAGCTCTGCCATCTTTACATCCTGCCCTGTCGTGAGCAGATTTGCCTGCTGGCTACTTTGTCCCCATTCTGTGAGAGAACGGAGCAGACCCTCCTCTTGGCCAGAAGAGAAAACAGCCTCAATGAAAGAGCAATCAGGCTGAGTGGCCTCCAATTCAACCTGGCGCTCTTTTGCGTCCTTGCCTGAGCACAAAGCCCTTCACTCCCTGTTGGAATAGCAGGGAGCAATGAGGATGGAGTCCCCTGACCTCATGACCAAGGTCCCTAAAACACCAAGGTCACAGAGCTGGTAGGCAGCAAAGAAAACTTGAATTCTGGACTTT
The DNA here is from genome assembly GCF_029281585.2 of Gorilla gorilla gorilla. Classification (NCBI taxonomy): domain Eukaryota; kingdom Metazoa; phylum Chordata; class Mammalia; order Primates; family Hominidae; genus Gorilla; species Gorilla gorilla. The sequence goes on from NC_073230.2 coordinate 137,949,190, forward strand.
TTCTATCTCAAAACCCATGTTCCCTCCCTACAGTGACGTCTTTACACGCTGCCAGTGTCTACTGCCCATATGTCTGCCCAGGGTGGGTGTGGCTGTGAAGGCAGGCAGGTATGCATTGCACGTGCTTATCTGGGTTTCTGAGAGATGTGTGTTTCTGTGTGTGTTTCTGTGTGCACACGCAGGTACATGTCCACACTGCATTGCGGTCTATTGCTTCTGTTTCTCACCCCAGGCATAGGGTCCCCGTGTCACTAGCTCTCAGAGTGGCCCAGAAGGTGCCTGCACACTCAGTATCCCCAAGCCACAAGAAAGGGGGAGGCCATTCTCTGATGCAGCCCCTTCTCCGCGGTTCCTCAGCCCCTGCAGGATCCCACATGGATCCACAGAAGGTACCACATGGGGCCACGTGTCATGCCTGCTACACAGAATGAGCACAGGGCTAAGACCAGGGCACCAGGGTCCTCCTTCTACCCACTGCAGGGTTTCCCAGACAGCACCAGGGAGTGGCTGGGTGGGGCAGCCCAGGCATGCAGGTGCAAGGAGTAAGCATGGTGCTGTGATTCTGCGGCCACTGATCACTGGACCCCATGTTCCTGGCAGCCCAGCCTCTGTCCCAGCACCAGGAGGAAATACACACACACACACAAGGAAGCGTTTGGGCAGGCCTAGAGTTTACTGCTTGTGACTTAACATGGCGGGGGTCTTTGCAGGGCAGGGGCCCAGGCTCCAGTGTCCAGGCAGGGCATTCTCTCCACAGCCCTAACCAGGGTGGGAACTGCTCGCCAAGGGGAGACTCCTGGCCTGATGAACCCTGATCAGGCACTGTCCTGGCTCAGGGTGTCTCCTGGGGCTCCCGGCTGGGGCTGGGCCAAGCACCAAGTGGCTGGTCTCCAGTGAGCAGGACTTGGGGGCAGGCCTCGGGTGGGATGCAGTGGGCCTCGTGCTCCACCAGGCCTGCAGGGCACTGGCAGCCGGGCACGCAGGGCCTCACGCAGTGGGCTGCCAGCTCCCCCAGGGGGATATGCTGATTGAAGCAGGTGCGGGGACAGGGCGGGCCGCACTCATCAAACACGAAGCCACGCTCCAGGGGGCAGCCTACCACTGCAGGGGGAGTGGGAGGCGGGGTTACCAAGGCACCTGAAACTGCCCCAGTTGCTGTGCGTACCCCTGCGAGACTCGCCATATCCGGCCTGGTCCTGCCCCGAGCCCTCCGGGCTGCCCTTCTTCTCTGTGCTGAGCCTCCCCCAACCTGCAGTGGGCATCACCCCCTCACCACACAGCGTGGGGCCTCGCCAGGTAGGTGTCACTCCTGCCTGGCGACAGTGACTGGCATAGGCTTCCAGGGCATCACAGAGGCAGGCATCAGCGGAGGAGCCAGGGCCACAGGCACACAGGTCATACACACAGGCGGCAAAGAAGGGCTCCGGTGGCACCACAGCATGGCAGCGACTGAATGGGGAGGACTTCAGCACCCCACACCGGGCATTGGCCTCACGCCTGGCATGGTAACCTGCTGCCCGGCACGGATCCACCTCTCGGCCTGCAGAACAGGGCTGGCCAGGCCGCAGCCCCTCTGAGACCTGGGTGGGGAGAGCAGCCCCGACGTGACAGCACCACTGGCAGCTGGCCTCTGCATGCCGTGCTCTTCAAAGCACTTCCCACCCAGTCATTTGCTTTAGTCCCCAAAACCTCCCTAAAAGAACAGCAAATGAAATACCGTCTACCTTCTTTTTGTCCCCATTTTACAGATGGACAGACCAAGGCCAGAGTAGGTCAGCACTTGTCCAAGGTCACACAGCCAGTGAGTGGCAAAGCAAGGCTTGGGGGTTCAGGTAACAAGGCTTCTTTTTTTTTTTTTGAGACAGAGTTTTGCTCTTGTTGCCCAGGCTGGAGTGCAGTGGCACGATCTCAGCTCAGCACAACTTCCGCCTCCTGGGTTCAAGTGATTCTCCTGCCTCAGCCACCCGAGTAGCTGGGATTACAGGCATATGCACCACCAGGCTGGGCTAATTTTGTATTTTTAGTAGAGATGGGGTTTCTCCATGTTGGTCAGGCTGGTTTCGAACTCCCAACCTCAGGTGATCCACCCACCTCAGCATCCCAAAGTGCTGGGATTATAGGCATGAGCCACCCTGCCCGGCCAATGAGGCCTCTTTTGACAAGCCACCCTACCTCTCCAGCACCAAGACAGGCAAGAAGCCCCCACGGCTCCCTGAAAGCCCAAAAGCCTATCTTGTGTGACTTCGCCCCCCTTCCCTGATTTCCATGCCAGAGGGTTGCTCTGAGACTCATGCTCAGCTGAGTCTCCCCTAATCCCCATCCCCGGTTCCTGTGCCACTCACCTGCCAGCTATTCCCAAACGCAGCATCTGTGGGCAGGAGCAGCCCCTCAGGGCCCTGCAGATCATCCTGGGCAAAGCCATTGAAGTTCCCACAGAGCCCACAAGTCCGGCCCTGGTAGGAGCCAGGTACGCTCACCTCCACCTGGGACTGCCCATCCCACAGCACCTGTGTGGAGAGGCCTGGGACTGGGGAGCAGGGAAGGACAGGGGCCTTAAGAAGCCCACGGTCCATCATGGCCCCAGGCACTGTGTTCAGTGCGGCCAGTGCTGTAGGGGAGGAGAATGGACAGGTGGAGGCTCCCCTTGGAAGAAACACCACCCTGGCCAAGGCCAAGTGGATACATTCTGTGCCAGCCCTGGGCAAAGACAGATGACAGGAGGAGCTGCCCACAGCTCCCACATGAGGGCACCTTCTCCTGCTGCCATCCCTGAACTGGGCCCCACGTAAAATGCAACCCCCTTCCAGGGATTCACTTTCTCATGGGCGTTCGGGCCTTGCAGAGGACAAAGCACAATTAGGGTCCGGATTAGAAGTGTACACCCTTATTCTATGAATTTACGAGTTGTGTTTCCTGCTGGGGGCAGGGGGCAAATTACTCTTCCACATGAGAGTTGGAAGGAACCTGAGACACCCCCCCAGGAGACTTCAGCTGACATCCTCCCCACTGCCACTGACCCTTCCCATTCCCCACTTTACAGACGAGAAATCTGTGGCCCAGAGGAGGCTGGTGGTGGCTTAAGAGGCTGAGCCGAGATTAGAAATCAGGCTCAGAACTCCGAACTCCTCTGACTGCCTGGGGAGATCTCTGGCCCTGATCCACCTCCCCTCACACCCCTGCACCCCACTCCTTGCCTTTTTTGGCTAGGAGGTAGCTGGCATCCCCACCCCCTCTACAGATACAGAGGCCTAAACAGGACTGAAGCTCCCAGCAGGCAGCCCACCCAGACTCGCCCTGGAGCCGCACCTGGAGCCCGGGCTGGGCGTGCAGGATCACAGTGTGTCCTCGCAGCTCCACATACAGCAGCGGCTCCCGCAGGAAGGGCAAGGCCACCGGGTGCCCATCCACCTGGAGGATAAAGGAGGTGGGAGGAGGGGTGATGTCGAGGCACATGGGTGGACAGCACAGGATCCACCTTCCTCCACTCCTCGGCTTTGCTCACCGTGACTGCCCCGTCCTGCAGCAGCTGCACGGCCACGTCTCCCAGCAGCACCGCCACCTCCTGGGTCCAGGCCACACCGCTCCGGCCCCGGTCATCATTGGTCACGTGCACACTGTGGGCAGGAAAGTCCCAGGTGCCAATGGTCAGCAGGGCTGGGTGTAGGGGTTGGGGAGGAGAGAGACAGGGGATGCACACCTGAAGTCCCCGCCGTGGCAGTCCTTGGCCAGCACATAGCTGCAACTGCCCTGGAAGTGCAGCAGGCGGCCGTCGAAGGTGCGGTAATGGGGGTCTCCGAAGGCCATGCAGGAAGCGGGCCGAGGCAGGCAGCGGGGGCAACAGCTGCCAGGACTCAGGGCAGGGGCCTTGTCCTGCACTCAGCCCCAGACACTGTCAGACACACCGCCCTCCCCGCCATGCCTCTCGCAGACCCTCCCAGAAAACCAAGCATCTCCCGGAGTCTCCAGGGATCTCCAGGACTCTGGCTCCCAGGCTCCCTGTGAGCGAGGTCAGGGCACCACTTCGTGGTTGCACTGGGAACAGCACTGTCCCCAGCTCCCAGCTGGCTGCAGGAGCCCAGCCTCCCTCTCTGATGCCTGGTCACACCAGGATGGCGGTACCATGTGCCCCCACCCTGATCCTCCCCACCACTTTAGATTGAGGCACTCACGGGGCCACACGAGAGTGGTGAGCAGCGCTGGCTCTGGCAATGCACGGTGCCCGCCATGCAGGAGCAGCTGGTGCAGGTGTCCACAGTCCAGCGCTCTCCAGAGGCCACCTCACGGCCCTGGTGCACGCAGGACTGGGTGGGAGCTGAAGGGATAGGAGCTGGGAGGGTCAGCTGCTCCTCCCACATGCCCAGAAGGTCTGGCTTACCCCTCCCCCATCACCCTGGCTGTGCACCTTGGCATCGCTCACAGCAGCTGTCAGCCTGGGGCACCTTCGCCCAGCCATGGGGGCAGGAGAGGGCCTGGCACTCCTCGAGGTGGCACTCCACATGGCCCCGCTGAGGACAGACATCATTGTTCTGGGGTTTTCTGCAGGGCCGGAGTCCCCGGCCTCATGCTTCTGGGGGCCTCTGGGCATGGACTTCTGCCTGCCCCTCCCACAACACACTCTTCACAGTTCAAGTGGGGAATGAAATCCAGCCTTCGGCTCCATTCCCCCGGCGCAGGGATGCCCCTGCCCCTTAAAGACCCCATATCTGCTGGTGGAGTGTTGGACACTCCTCCCTTTATCCATCTGCGAGATCCTCCACCCTCCCAGGCCCACCCCAGCTCACATGGCAGGTGCAGGCGATGCACGCATTGCTGGGGTCCCGCCAGCTCTCTCCATCTGCCACTCTCCGGCCCTCGGCCTCCACCACACATTCTGAGGAGGGAGACATGGGATGGGCAGGCACTGTCCCTCCAGCTGTATCCTCCCTCCTTGGAGCTTACCCAGCATTTCACGGCAGGAAAGCACCCACTCCATGTCCCTACCACCCTGATGGTGTTGATTTCTTCAGCCAGTATCCACAGGGCCTATTAGACATCAGGCCTCGCATCAGAGCTCAGGATGTCTCTAGGGTCCTAGGAGCCCAAAGGGCCAGAGGCTGGAACCCCACTCTGGGCCAGCTGCCTGCTCAGCAGTGCAATGCCCTCTTCATGGGCCTGGGGATCCCGAGCCCCCTGACAGGCATCAGGCCAGACCTTGAGAATCTAGGCTTCATCCCAGCTTCCCCCTGCCTCATGGGTCTCTTCTCCACCTCAAGAACAGACCCCCTCCATTTCTAGAAAAGAATGAACCCTGCATTCTGTTCTAGAAACCGAGTACAAACCCTGGGCTGCCCGCTTGGCCCATGAATGCCTCCCCTTCCTGTGTTCCCCCTGGGCTCCTCTGAGGGTGGAGGCCAAGGCTGGGCACTTACCCCGGCATACGGGGCAGCAGCTCCCAGGGGGGGTGTGGCGCTCTGAGAGGGGACAGCTGAGCTCAGGACAAGCCTGGTGGATGCAGAGCCATGTCAGGTCCTGCCCATGTGAACACAAGAGGTAGAGAATGGCAGATCTTAGGGAGCTGGCGGAGGAGTAAGGCATAGGCAGGATGTGACAGTCAGGACAAGTGGGCAAATGTCAGGGCGAGTGGAGAGCCCTGGAGCTGCTGCGGGAGAGGAGTGGCAGCCACAGCCCACAGAGAAGGAAGAAGAGGGGCTCTGTGAGTCCCCAAGGCAGGAGGGCTCACCTGGCACTGGCACATGTAGCAGGGGTCTGGTGGGGCTAGCTCAGATCCCAGCAGGCCCTCTGAACAGTTACTCAAGGCCTCTGTGAAGACAAGAATCCAGAGTGGGGGACAGAAAGAGGGGCACAGGGCTGGAAATCCCAGCTGTCCCCATGCACTGTGTCCCCAGGTTTCTAACTCGAACTCCTGAGCATACCCATATCCCAGCACCTTGACTCCAGGGAGGATAAGTCCTCTTTCTCTTCAATTCAGTCGAGTTTACACGTTTTAAAAGAAACTTTGCTAGGCTATTATTTGGGGCCGGGTGGGGGTGCAAGGTGACTGGAAACAGACCAACCATGGCTTCCTTAGCCTGAGGTCACTAAAAATGGCCAGTCTGCGGCCTGCTCTCCCTCCCGCTATCTGTAATACAGTGTGGCTACAACAGCGCAGGGAAGCACACAGCCAGGCATCCCGGGTTCGAATCCTGATGCCAGCACTCAGTGCCTGTACTTATTAGGTTAGATTAATCCACCTCTCTGAGCCTCAGTTTCTTAATCTGTAAAAAGAGATTAATAATACTTCCCTCACTGGGTAACTATGAAAATGAAGCGAGAGACTTTATTAAGAGCACCAAGTACAGTCTGTGGCATGGAACAGGTGCTTAATCAATGTTAGTCTTCTTCCCTTCCCCTGAAGCACCCCCTAGCAAGTGTTGATCAGAGCAGCCCTCCCTGATGGATGCCAGGGATGACCGCACAGCATTACGAACGTATTTAATACCACAAACTGTACACTTAAAAATGGTTAGGATTGTACATTTTAGTGTCTTACCACCATAAAAAACAAACAAACAAACAAAAAACAGAAAAGTCGGCGAGGTGGCTCACACCTGTAATCCAGCTCTTTCGAAGGCTGAGGCGGGTGGATCACCTGAGGTCAGGAGTTCGAGACCAGCCTGGCCAACATGTTAAAACCCCATCTCTACTAAAAATACAAAAATTAGCCAGGCTTGGTGGCGCATGCCTATAATCCCAGCTACTCGGGAGGCTGAGGCAGGTGAATCCCTCGAATCCAGAGGTTGCAGTGAGCCGAGATTGTGCCACCGCACTCCAGCCTGGGCGACAAAGCGAGACTCCGTCTCAAAAAAACCAAAACCCAAATAAAGAAACCAAATTGGAGAAAATAGGATTATCATTAAAAAAAAAAAGTATGTTCTTTCTTTTTTTTTTTTTGAGACAGAATCTCGCTCTGTTGCCAGGTTGGAGTGTAGTGGCACCATCTCAGCTCACTGCAACCTCTGCCTCCCGGGTTCAAGCTATTCTCCTGCCTCAGCCTCCTGAGTAGCTGGGACTACAGGCATGCCCCATCACGCCCGGCTAATTTTTGTATTTTTAGTAGAGACGGGGTTTCACCATGTTGGCCAGGATGGTCTTGATCTCTTGACCTTGTGATCCTCCCGCCTTGGCCTCCCAAAGTGCTGGGATTACAGGCGTGAGCTACCAACCCCGGCCTGTTTTTTCTATGTAAGGATAACGTTCACCTGTATTGCAAAGGTAGGTTATCATTTCAGTGCTGGTATAGGACCAGAAACAGAAAAACATTCCCTCGACAACAAATGTAAAATGGCTGTGTTGGGTAAACAACTATTAAATCCAGGAGACAGAAATTGGCCATCTTTCAATATTTGTAATAAAAATAAAACTGTTTCTTTACTTTTCCCCCCAATCTTAATAAATTTTTACTCTAACAACAACAACAACAAAAGCTCGCCCACCCCTGTGGCTGGGCTACCCGCCGCCTGCCTGGGCCTCACGTCTCAGCACAACTGTCGCCCTGCAGCGCCACCTGCTGGCCAAGATGCTCCACAAACTGCACCCAGCTGCGGAGAGGCAAAGGGTTCCTGTCAGCTTCCCCAGTTCCCTTAGGGATGGTGCAGCCCTCGCTGCAGCCCTCGCCGGCCAGGCATGGGGTTCCAGAACAGTCCACTGGAGTCAGGAAGAATCTGGGGCTGGGACTGGTGAGGAAGGGCGGCGGGGGTTGGCAGCCCTAACCTCATATCTCATCTACCCCCACATCCCTGGACTCACCGGCACAGGTGGGACAGCAGTGCTGGGGCCCAGGGGGCAGGAGCTGGCTGGGGGGGCAGCCCACCAGGCTGGGACACTGCCGCCGGTGACAGCGAAGGCTGGGAGGCCCCTCAGGCTGTGGCTACAAGAATGAGTGAGCAGCGGTGGGTCCTGGGCCACGAAAACCCAGAGCTGCCCTTGGCCGGGACTTCCGGCCCCTCCCTCTGCCTGCTGCAGCCTCTTCCGGGACATGTCTTGGGCCCTGAACTCAAGGCTGAAGAGAGACTCAGTGTCTTCTAGACGTGCTCCTCACCCCATGCCCTAGTCTCTGAGATGATGTCTCCTTCTCCTTTAAGTCACTTGGGCCTGAGCCCTCATGTGACCTTTGATCCTCCAGCAGGCTCATGCCATCCTCCTCCCCAGGCCCATGGCTTAGTACCCTGACCTGTGATGTCATTTGCCTGCTCCAAGCCCTTCCATGGCCTTGCAAATAGAATCTCCACAATATGACCCGTAGCCACGTCCCAGGTGGCTTTCCGGCCATACACACCCGCCCTGCACTGCAGCCAGGGGGGCCACCTACGGCCTCCTGCACACTTGGAACCTGCGCTCCTTGTCTAAACCCAGACCTCCTGGCCCTGTTGGCCCCAACCCTGCCTTGTCTCCTGGCCACAGGGATACACTCCTTTGGCCCCCAGAGTGCCTGCTCCATGCAGTGACCAGCTTGGCTGGGCCTCATCCCATGCTGCCCACTCTGCCCCCCCTCGAGGTGCCCCAGCCCCACCACTGTGCCCTCACCTACCTCGCAGATGCACACTTCACAGGGGTCTGCCCCAGGCTGGAAGCTCTCCCCGGGCTCGTACTTCCGGCCCTCATGCTCACAGTCTTTGGGGTGGAGTGAGAGCAGAACGGGACCAGGGGTCCTTCAGGCTGGCAGTGAGGCAGGGGTGGAGTCCTCTATCTCCAGCCTCCCCCGACCCCAGGGAGTGGAGTGTGCACAAGGACGGAGGCCACTTCTCCAACTGCCTGTCTCTGCCACCCGGCCTAGCAGCGGCAGGGAGGTGTGGGCCCAGGGCTCCCTCCTCGCCTTTCCCCTCCCGCCCCAGGCTTCCAGTACCAGAGCATTGAGGACAGCAGTCATGGGGCCCCTGGCGGGGCTGGGCGCAAGAGCTGATGCACTGGATGCGTGCACAGGTGACGACGCCCTCGTGACACACACACGAAGAGCAGGCACTGTTGGGGGGCACCCATCTACTGCCTTCGGGATGCTCTTCCCCATGAGCCAGGCAGCCTGTGGTGCAAAGTGGGCAGGGACGAGCTCGGAGGTTGAGATCTGGACATCTGCTCCTGGCCCCCACCCTCAGTGGTCAGCTAGGCACGTGGCGCCAGGAGTGAGTTTGCAGGGATATGGCGGGAAGGTGCGATGGGGCAGAACTCCTGTCTGTTGTGGAGGGGAAAGGCACTGGGAGGGGTTCAGAACACCTGGGTTCTAATCCTGTTCTGTTCCTACCTGCTCTCAAGACCAAGCTCCAGGCAGCAGGCACTGCCCAGTGCAGCCCGCACCGGCCACAGACCTGGCATGCAGCAGCTGTGTCATAAATGCATGTGGACCAGGTGAATGGCTCCATTGCTAACCATGTGCCCAAGGTAACTCAGTCTCTCCGGGCCTCAGTCTCCTCATCTGTTAAATGGGGATTTCCTCTGTCCTGCCTCCCTCCCAGAGCAAGTGAAATGCTATGACAGTTCTGTGGTTCTGTAGAAACAACACCACACTGGGCAGCGTGTGGGACGAGGGGGCAGTGGGCAGGCTAAGAAAGGCTCAAGTTCAGAGCCAGATGGTCCAAGTGTCCATCTTGACTCTGCCACCTTCTCTATCTCTCTGTACCTCCACTTTCTCATCTGTAAAATAGGACTAAGAGTGCTTATCTGGTAAGGTTGTTGTGCTGATTAAATGAGATATTACACGTAAAGTGCTCAGGGCCTGGCACATGCTACCTGCTCACTGAATGTCAGGTATCTTGATGATGATGATGGTGATGATGGTGATGATGATGATGATGATGAATGGGGTGTGGTTAGGAAGAGGGGCAGCTTTTTGTTTTATTTTTTAGACAGAGTCTTCTTTGTTGCCCAGGCTGGAGCACAGTGGTGCAAATGCAGCTCACTGCAGCCTCAAACTCCTGGGTTCAAGTGATCCTCCCACCTTGGCCTCCCAAAGTGCTGGGATTGCAAATGTGAGCCGCTGCACCCAGCCCAAGACAGGCAGCTTTGAGGGAACTCTAACCAGCACCTGGAAGAGGGATGGTCTGGGCAGTCCGGGACAGGGAGAGGTAGAAGCTGAAGGTGGCAAGGGTGTATGCAAGGGCCAGTTGTTGGGGCAGGGAGGTGGGAGAAGAGCTGGCTGAGGGGAGGGAGGTGGGGTGGACAGAGGGACACAGGGCCAAGGGGCTGAAGCAAGGGGTAGGGCTAGAGGCGGCCATACCTCTGCAGCGAGGGCAGCAGCTCCCCCGCTCGGTGACCTGGAGCTTGCAGGGAAGGGGTGGGCACTGCAGCCGCACACAGCTGACCTGGCCAGCCTGTAGGAGATGCAGGGACACTGGCTTGCTGCCTCGGCTGGGGCCCAGAGGTGCTATGGTCCAGCCGTCACTCCACACCCCCCACCTCCTGCTATACCTGACAGCGACACCACTCACAGCTGCCTGCTGGTCCCTCAAACTCCTCCCCGTCCTGGTGCTCCCGGCCCTGAGAGACGCAGCCTGTGGGGGACACACCTCCTGGGTGGGGGGCCTGTGCCACCCTGCCCTGCTCGGCCCAGCCTTAGGCCTGGCAGGAAGGGAAGGGGGAGGGAGAGGCGGGGAAGGGCGTGGGGGCCGGGCATGAGGAAGGCAGCTCACTGTGGCAAACAGGGCAGAAGCAGGGGCCTGGAGAGGGGTGGGGGCAGAGAGCTGGGGGACATGGCTTCTTCTGGCAGCGCATGGAACCTTCCTGGGGGAGAGAGGCCCATCACACCCTCAACTGGACTGCACATTTCCCCAGGGCTGGAGCCCCTACTGAGCCTGCAGGGGCCCAAACACCCTCCCTTGGCCCGGGACACCTGAGCCCAGTCCTGTCCCATGAGATGTGAAGGGCAGAGTGTAGCCCTTGCCACCTGAGTGGAGGAGACAGCCTCTTCCTGGCCAGAGAGGAGTGTCAAGGGAGGAAAGGTTACCAAGGTCCTAAAGGGGCTGCCTCACCTGGCAGGTGCAGAGGGAGCAGGTAGGGTCAAGTGGGTCAGGAAGGGTCTCTCCGGAGGCAGCAGTGACCCCATGGTAGCGGCATCCTGGCAGAGCGGGGAGTCCAACAGAAGAGCTGCCATCAACAGAACCTCCACTGTCACACACACACACAGCCCCTCCCCCTCCACACATACACAGCCACAGCCACAGACACACACACAGCCACACATACACATACCCACATACACACACATACCCATATACACAGCCACACACACATACACATACCCACATACACACACATACCCATATACACAGCCACACCCACAACCACATACACACACACAGCCACACACATACATACACGCATACACACACAGCAGGGGGGAGTGTAACAGAAAACCTGCCATCAACAGAACCACCACTGTCACATACACACACAGCCCCTCTCCCTCCACACATACACACACAGCTACACCTACACCCCCCCACACACATAGCCACACACACATACATACACAACCACATCCACATATACATACAGCCACACACACACATACACACATACACACACAGCCATAGACACACACAGCCACACCCACACCCTCATACACACACAAACACACAGCCACACACACACATACACGCACCCACATACACACATACCCGTATACACACATACATACACACATACCCACCTACACACAGCCACACAAACATACACATACACACAGCCACGCATACACATACACACCCACACACACAGCCACACAAACACATAGCCACACACACATCCCCACATACACAGATGCGCACACACCCACACACAGAGACCCCCCACATACACGCCCACACACAGCCACACACATACACACACACCCACATACACACACAGCCACACACACACACACATACACATCTCACATACCCAGACACAAATACAGACACACACACACACCCACATACACACAGCTACAGCCATACACACACACACAGGGCCACACACACATACACAGCCACACACACATATACACACAGTCACACATACACACACAGATACACAGCCACACACACACACAGCCACACACACAGATACACAGACACACATACGGTCACACACACACGTACACAGACACGCACACAGACACACATACACACACTGTCACACAGAGCAACACACACACATACACAGATACACCCACACAGAGCAACACACACACACACATACACAGATACACCCAAACACACAGGCCAACACACACAGCCACACACAGATACACACATACACACATACAGCAACACATACACACACATATACACACGGCCACACACACACACACAGAGCAACACACACACACAGAGCAACACACACACACAGATACACCCACACAGGCCAACACACACAGACACACACAGATACACACATACACACATACAGCAACACATACATACACACACATATACACACGGCCACACACACACAGAGCCACACACACACAGCCAGACACACACACATGCATACACACATACACACACACACACATACACAGCCACACACACACAGAGCCACACATACACACACACATATATACAGACACACAGCCGTGCCCAGGACCTCTATCAAAGGTGAGGGAGTCGGAGAGTGAGAGAAAAGTATGGTGGAGCGGCAGGCAGTGGGAGGGCTGGGAGGAAAGTGGAATCGGTGAGAAAGGCACCCCGGGAGCCCCAGCAGGGGGAATGGAAGGGCAGGTGTAGCTGTACCCTGGCAGGTTGGGCAGCAGTGCCCAGAGGGGATGAGTGGGTGGCTGCAGCCCGGAGGCTCACAGGGCCGGCGGCCGCAGGTCACGAAGCCTCCAAGGCAGGTACACAGGTTGCAGGGTTCTCGGGGATCTGGGAACTCCTGGTTACTCAGGTAGGACTCCCCCAGGTACTCACAGCCTTTCAGAGAAGAGACAGAGAGGCCGAGGGGAGGGACAGAAAGGGATGAGAGGGCAGTGGTCATAGGCTCTCAGCTTGGGCCTGTTATGCATCCAAGATCTCAAAGATCTAGCGTGGGGGCTGGGGGGGTCACAGGCCAAGCCCAGGGGGCAAAGCAGTCGTGAGGGGGGCAGGGTTTGGATTGGCCAAAAGGCAAACTTTCTCCCCTTTATCCTGCAAAAAACCTTCCTGTTTAATTTGTAGAAAAACACCCACAAGGAATCTGCTGCCCCTGGGGTTAAATACTCAGCAGGCCATTGCCAGAGGCACCAGTTTCCCAACCCGGAGAGCTGGGAGTAGCCCCAGCTGACTCAGGTGGTGTGGACCCAAGGTAGCGCCTTTCCCACGCTCTTCCGAGCCCACTGATGAATCCAGGAAGGGGTGGGGTCCCAGGGTGGTGGCAGCCTGCTCTTGGCACCTCTGCCATTTGCTCACCTCCCTTTTTAAAAAAGAGGGGTGAATTTCAGGCTCAAAGCCTTGGTGGGCAAAAGTATCTGACAAGGATTTAACAACATTATAATTTGAATTATATTCATTTTTATGGTAATGTGGTCCTGGCAAGTCTAATTTTCCACTTACAGTGTGATATAAAACTCCTTTCTAAATCAATTTAAATTAATAAGTGAGTTAATTGGAAGGCAAATAGTAAATAAAATTACAGTTGGTTAAGGGCAAGTGGCCAAAATGGCCAAGATTGCACAAGAGTGAGGGAAGACAGGGGGACTGGGGGACTGGGTCTTTTTACAAGAGCCAAATTTGGCCCAGAGAGGCTATGTAACTTGCCCAAGACCACACGGCAAATAGCAACAGAGGCAGGAGAAGATCCAGGCTTTAGTCTCAGGCTTTTTTTTTCTTTTCTTTTCTTTTTTTTGAGACAAGGTCTCACTCTGTCACCCAGCCTGGAGTGCAGTGGCGAAAACACGGTTCACTGTAGCCTCAAACTCCTGGGCAATCCTCCCACCTCAGCCTCCGGAGTAGATGGAACTACAACAGGCACCACGACCAGCTGATTTTAAATTTTTTGTGTAGAGACAAGATCTCTCTATGTTGCCCAGGCTGGTCTTGAACTCCTGGGCTCAAGCGATCCTCCTGCCTCAGCCTCCCAAATTGTTGGGGTCACAGGCTTCAGCTAGGGCTCCCAGCCTCGGGGCTTTTTCTTACTGTAATAAATATTTTAGATCCACCCCAGGGCAGTAAAGATTATTCTGACCCAGCCCTCTGGTCCCCCGCATCCCACCCCGGCAGCTCCCTATCCCATGACCCTCACCATCACAGTCAGGGCAGCAGTCGCCCCTGGCAGGGAAGGGGCACAGTGCAGGGGCACATGCCTTGGGCTCGCAGCTCACGCTGCCCTCCCAGCAAAGGCAGAGGTGGCAGGCAGCAGTGGGCGATGGGAAGCGCTCCCCGCTGGCAAACTCCTTCCCCTGGTACAGGCAGCCTGGGGAGAAGGGCAGGGGCTGGGGGGCCGTGGGGACTGGAGGGCTGTGGGGACTTGGTGGTCGTGGGGTTGAGGGGCGTGGAGGATGGGTGTCGTGGGGGCCGTGGGGGCTGGGGGTCGTGGGGGCTGGGGGTCCGTGAGGGCGGGGAGGCCGTGGGCTCCGTGGAGGCTGAGGTCCGTGGAGGATGGGTGTCGTGGGGGGCTGGGGGCCGTGGGGGATGGAGGGCCGTGCCGGCTGGCTCCCAGGCCATGCTGACCGGACACTACATTCCTAACAAGATCCCCGACGTGGGCGGAGCGGGCCTGGAGGAAGGGGACTGGGCAGGGCGCTCCGGGGCGGGGCGGGGCGGGGCGGCAGGACGCGGGTGGCCGGGAGGGGCACCGCCAGGGCGTTACCGTCGCAGGAGGGGCAGCAAGGCCCCTGGCGCGGGTGCGCGCAGGGCGCGGGCGGGCAGGGCAGCCGCTGGCAGGACACGGAACCGTCGAGGCAGAGGCAGCGGCGGCAGGGATCGCCGGGCGGGGAGAAGTACTCCTGGTGGCGGGCGGGGGCCGCGCCGGGCCGTGGGCAGCCGGCGGGGGCTGGGGCGGCTGCGGCGAGAGAGCGCATCAAAGGGGCCCAGGAACAGGCCTCCGAGGGGACCCCCAGGGAGGAGCAGCCGAGGGGTGCGGCCCCTACCTGGGCACTGCGGGCAGCACTCTCCCGGCAGCAGGACAGGCTCTGGACAGGGCAGCGGCACGCAGCGGCGGGCCAGGCACTGCACGTTGCCGCTCTACAGACCAACAGACGCACCACGGGTCAGTGGGTTAGTTGGGGGAGGCCGAGGAGACCCCTCCCACCAAGTGCCACCAGGTCCCACCCCTCCCACCTGGGCGGGCCTCTCCTGGCCTCTGCAAGTCCAGCCTCCGCTCCCCTGGGCTCCTCCCACCCAGGTGCAGACTCACCAGACAGCGACACAGACGGCAGGGGTCAGAGGGGTGGGGGAAGTCCGCTCCGCTGGGGTACTCTTTCCCGCCAAAGGCACAGCCTGGGGGAGGGAGCGGCTATAGCCTGGGAGAGGGCGACTGCCCCAGGGCGCGCTGCCTTCCGGGGGCCACGCCATCCCATCCCAGAAGGCCGCCCTGACCCGCCCGCCTCACCGCTGCAGTCGTTCGGGCAGCAGGTCCCAGGCAGCGGGTGGGCACAGGGGGCCCTGGGGCAGGCGCGAGGCCGGCAGTGGGCATGGCCTTCCTGGCATCGGCACTCCTGGCAGGGGTCTCGGGGGTGGGAGAAGCTCTCGCCGTCCACAAACACCTCTTCCTCCAGGATGCAGTCTGGGCAGTGGACGGTGGGGGCAGGTATGAGGGCAAAGCCTGACAGTCCCTCCAGCCCTGGAGTCCAGAGCCGCCACGCAAGTGCCCACTTGGAAGCTGACTCGACGGGAAAGAGGAGGAAGTGGCCATGTGCACATGTGTGCAGGCATGTGTATCGTGAGCACACACGAGTGTGTGTGCGCATTGGGGGTCATTCACCTGCAGGCAGATGTGTGTCTCTGAGGGGAAGAAGGGGAGTGCTTACACACGTGTGTACCTGTGTTTGACACACGCCCTCACACAGACTCTCTATGCGGGCAGGGACGTGTCCCATGCATCCCAGCACCCGGCCTCCTACGTGGCAGGCTCAAGTGCCTGCTCATGAACCTGTGTTATCCAGGTAGATACATGGGTTTACCTGGGGGGTAGGGGGGTGGGGCCCTAGTGTGGTGGGGGGGGGCAGTAGTTACTAGAAGAGGAAATGGAGCATGGGAGGAGAGGGTGGTGTAGGTACAGGCAGGAATAAACAAATCTCTCTACTCTCCCTCCCACCCACACCCCGTGAGTTCCAGAGAGTTCTAAGCTCTGAAACAAGACTGAAACAATTCAGAAGGCCATTGCTTTCTAAGGTACCTGTTGGGCCCATGGGGCTGTGGGACAGCAGCCTCTGGGGCCCTGATCCCCTCAGGCCCAGTGAGTGCCCACATACCTGGGCACCTGGGGCAACACTGGCCTGGTCCACTCTGGGGCCTGGCACAGGTCGTGGGAGGGCAGTCAACCAAGGAGCATGTCACAGTTCCATCCTGCGAGAGAGCAGGGGAGAGAGCAATCAGGGCATGCCCAGGAGGGGCTCAGCAGGGCAGCAGCAAGGCTGGGCAGCTACCTGACAGTGGCAGGCATGGCAAGGGCTGTCTGCATCCGTGAAGTTCTGCCCATTGGCATACACTTGGCTGTGGTAGGTGCAGCTGTCACAGCTGGGGCAGCAGGCACCTGGGTGGGGCAGGCTGGTCAGGGTGAGCTGGGTAATGCAGGGGAAGAAAGCCAGGATCAGCCCAGGCACTCACCAGGGGGCTGGGTGGGGTGCTGGCAGGGGGCTGGGGGGCAGAGCACAGCCCCGCACTCGGGTACCCCATCTTGACAGACGCAGGCGGTGCAGGGCCGACCATCAGGCTCCCACTGGACTCCCTCAGCAAACTCCTCTCCATCCAGCTCACAGGCTGTAGTAAGGGGGCTGTCACATGGCAGCCTGCACACCTCCCACCCATCCCTGTCCTTCCCAGGACACAGGGACCCCACCTTCGCCATCCCCACTGACACTGTAGAATGGCTAGTGGACTTAGCAACCCGTACCCCATCCTGGGAAGGAGCACCCTCCTTCTGCAGCCCTCAGAGGCAGCGCCCATAGCAGCTACTCCTCCCCCCTCACACACACCTGGGCAGAGCTGGAGGCCAGAGGCAGGCAGGGCACAGGGGGTGACTGGGCACTCCTGCTCCTCACAGGAGACCTCGCCAGCCTAGGAGGGAAGCAGGTGAGACACCCTGAAGGAATGAGGCAGATCTGGGTGTGAGCGGAGGGACCGCCTACCTGGCAGGAGCAGCGGACACAGAGGCCCCGCTCTTGGAGTCTGAAGGTCTCCTGGCTCTGATACTGGTGTCCCTGGTACTCACAGCCTGGATGGGATGACAGGGGCGTGGGGGTATAGGGCTGGAGGCAGAGGGGAAGCTTCACGTCACCCTGAGGTGTCCAACCCCCACCCTGACAAAGAAGACCCAGCTGAGTTCTCCAGGGCGCCCTGCCAGCAGCCCCCTGCCCCCCACAGCTATGCCACAGAAGCGCAGGCCCCAGCATGGTGCCAGTTTGCCATGAGAAGGTGTGGTGAGGACTCACTTTGGGAACAGGGGAACAGGGGCTTAGGTCCAAGAGAAGCAAATCCCCCACACCTACAGCCTCTCTGCAGCCAAGGCCTGCCCCTCCCGCAGAGACCCCGGCCCCCACTCACCATCGCAGACAGGGCAGCACTGCCCAGGGATCTTGCCTGGGTGTCTGCAGGGCACTGGCGGGCAGGGCAGAGGCTCACACTGGACACTCCCATTCTGCCAACAGGGCCTGGTCAGCACGCCAGAGGCAGGCCCCGGAGCCAGGCCCTCCCTGCCAGGCAGCCACACTCACAGCACAGCGGCAGTGCGAGCAGGGGTCCCCTGAGCCCACAGGCTCCCCGCTGCGGTGCTCCCGCCCGTTTAGGAAACAGCCTGTTGGGAAGGCGGGCCTTAGATGTTCCTCAGGGGCCCCTCCCCGCCCTCTCCTGGCCTTCATGGGACCCCGAGCAGGGCCACCCATTAGTTTTCTCCAGGTTGCCCACCATGGTCAGGTCCCTGCCCTACCCACCGACTCACCATCGCACACAGGGCAGCAGGTGCCTGGGAGGGGCCGGGCTGGGTATGGACACAGGCTGGCACATTCTCGCTGGCGGCACTGGATGTGACCCTCCTGGTGGGGAGAATGAACAGGGGAAGGGGCCGACAGGGCTCAACCGAGAGGTGGAAATGGCATTAGAATCCCAGCTATCCACTTATTAGATGTGTTTATGGGTCGAATTGTGTGTCCCCGCCCCCAAATCCATATGTTGAACTCCTCACCCCCAGCACCTCAGCCTGTTACACTATTTGGAAACAGGGTCATTGCAGATGTAATTAGTTAAGATGAGGTCATACTGGAGCAGGATGGGTCCCTAATCCAATATAACTAGTATCTTTTTTTTTTTTTTGAGATGATAAAAAAGACTTGCTGATAAAACAAGTTGCAGGTTTGCAGGTTGCAGGTTGAGATGGAGTTTCGCTCTTGTTGCCCAGGCTGGAATGCAATGGTGTGATCTCAGCTCACTGTAACCTCCACCTCCTGGGTTCAAGCGATTCTCCAGCCTCAGCCTCCCAAGTAGCTGGGATTACAGGCATGCATCACAATGCCCAGCTAATTTTTTATATTTTTAGTAGAGATGGGGTTTCACCATGTTGGCCGGGCGGGTCTCAAACTCCTGGCCTCAGGTGATCCACCTGTCTTGGTCTCCCAAAGTGCTGGGTTTACAGGCGTGAGCCACTGTTCCAGGCAATATCCTTCTAAAAAGGGGAAATTTACACACAGACACACACACAGACACACACAGGGAGAACGGTATGGAAAAGAGAAGGCAGAGGTTCAGGTGCTGCAGAAGCCAAGGAATGCCAGAGATCACCAGCAAATCACCAGAAGTGAGGGCAGAGGCTGGAGCAGATTCCTCCTCACAGTCCCAGAAGGAACCCTCCCACACCTTGATCTCACACTTCTGGCCTCCAGAACTGTGAGAGAATATATTTACGTTGTTCAAGACACCCAGTATGCACTTATGCACTTTGTTACAGCAGCCCAGGAAACTCATACAGATACATAAACTAGCATGTCACTTAAGCTCTCTGTGACTCAGTTTACTTGTCTGAAAAAAAATGGACCTGAAAAAATAGTCCTGTTCTCATAGGCTTGTTGTGGGATGAAAGGAAACAAGGGGTCTGGTGTGGCATCTACCTCTAGAAGCTGGTACTTAGCATGGTGGCTACTGCCACTACCCCATGGCCTGACCCCAAAAGACCCCATGCCTTGAATTCACACCCACATCACTGAGCTCACTGCCTCCAGCCCCATCAGGGTCTGAGCAGCCAATGACTTCTCATGGGTGGGGAGAGGGAGGACGTGGTTGTGTCAGAGGCGTTTGAACCAAAGCAACTCCATCTTGAATAGGGGCTAGGTAAAATGAGGCTGAGACCTACTGGGCTGTATTCCCAGATGGTTAGGCATTCTAAGTCACAGGATGACATAGGAGGTCGGCACAAAATACAGATCATAAAGACCTTGCTGATAGAACAGGTTGCAGCCAAAACCCACCAAAACCAAGATGGCAATGAGAGTGACCTCTGGTCGTCCTCACTGCTACACTCCCATCAGCACCAAGACAGTTTACAAATGCCATGGCAATGTCAGGAAGTTACCCTATGTGTTCTAGAAGGGGGCATCATGAATAATCCACCCCTTGTTTAGCATACCATCAATAAATAACCATAAAAATGGGCAACCAGCAGCCCTCAGGGCTGCTCTGTCTATGGAGTAGCCATTCTTTTACTCCTTTACTTTCCTAATAAACTTGCTTTCACTTTATAGACTCACCCTGAATTTTTTCTTGGGCAAGATCCAAGAACCCTTCCTTGGGGTCTGGATCAGGACTCCTTTCCTGTAACATCTTTCTGGCGACCACTGAAGGGATGATAGTGCGGAAACCCCCGACCCAAAGGCTAATTTTTGGTAAGTGGTGGGGTCTGGTAACATCTTTCTGGTGAGCCATGGAAGGGACAATACTGAAGAAACCCCCTGACCAGAAGGAAATAGGCTGCAGCACTGACTGGCGGACTGTGGGTAAGTGGGGTGCATATACCCGGGTAAATAATGGGATTGGGTTAGAGGCCCAACTGAGGGGAGTTAGAGGCCTCTCTTAATAAAAGGCAAGGATGCTTGATGGACCTTGGGATAGAGGCCCAACTTGGGAGGGTTACAGTCCCTTCTAATATTTAGAGGGTTAGAGGCCCCTCTGGGTAAAGTCCCTCCTGGTTAAGAATGGGTTTGGCACTACGGGATGTTAACTGCTATTCTCTTGGGATTAATCTGCCTTGTACTCTTTGCTGACGGCTATGGGTGACAGGATTAGGCAAGTACAGGATCGTGGGACATGCGGAGCTTTTTCCTCCCTAAAAGGGAAAACTTAAGGGCTAATAGGACTGCCAAAAAAGATCCCTTCATGGCCGGTTGCGGTGGCTCACACCTGTAATCCCAGCACTTTGGGAGGCCGAGGAGGGCGGATCACGAGGTCAAGAGATTGAGACCATCCTGGCCAACACGGTGAAATTCCGTCTCTACTAAAAATACAAAAATTAGCTGGGCGTGGTGGCACACGCCTGTAGTCCCAGCTACTTGGGAGGCTGAGGCAGGAGAATCACTTGAAACTGGGAGGCAGAAGTTGCAGTGAGCTGAGATGGCGCCATTTCACTCCAGCCTGGCGACAGAGCAAGACTCAATCTCAAAAAAAAAAAAAAAAAAAAAAAAAAATTCCCTTCTCTACCGATACACAGCCACCCAAACTTTTGAGCAATAGGTGGGTCTTTCTCTGGCCTCCCTGAGCACTTTGCCTTTCCCACTCTGCCTCAGTCAATGTGTCCCCCTGTGCCCTCCACTGCAAGCTGGTTGAATGAATAGTAATAATCACTGTTTATTTCCTCTGCAAAGTTTTGATTAATGGAAAAGAAGAATGTGTGAGCTAGTCTTAAGCTATAGTGAATCTGGTATGCTTTGTTTGTCTTTCTGTATTGTTCTGTCATAAAGAAAGGTACCTTAGAATAGAACACAGGCTTAGGACACCTGTAAGCCTGCTTTGCAAGACAGCCCAGCAAACTTGTCAGTTACAAACTTTGCTGCAAGTCCCTGAAAAATAACTGGATAAGGTTTCCCTCTTGTCTTGTATGTCCTTGGGAACTTGACCTTGTAACCACATGGCAGTACTTTCTCTTGGTCTCTGCCATCACAATGGTGACTTGAGTTCAGGGTTCAGCTCACAACTTAGAGGATGAGTCCTTTCTCTTCTTTCGTCTGTGTATTTATGTGTTGTGTGTGTGATGTTTATACAGAAAAGAGGTTTAATTAATTGGTTTAATAAGAGCATAAATATTTTGTCAGAAAAGTAAAAAGTCTAATGCCTTTTAGTTCATGTGACTTAAGTAATCTTTGGGAAATAAGGACAGTTTTAAAGATTATTGATAAAATAAAAATATCTTCAAAAATGTAGACATTTGGTCTAAATTATGCAGGCCAGATATTAGGTTTGCTAAATGCTTTAAGGTCATAACCTGCTTCTTTGACTTTTGAAAATTATCCAATTTATTTTGGAGCTTTAGATTCTAGATAAGGCCTGGGGACATGTGGAATTAGCCATGTCTCCTAGCTATGCAAAGAAGGTTATAAAGCAAAGAGATTTTATATAAGAAAGGATCTTGTGTGGTAAACTCTTGTCCTAAAGTAAAATGACTGATTGTTTAAAAAGAGGAATGTTTAGGACAAGTCAGAAAGTCCCAAATATATTGTAGATTGTCTGTGTGAGTCATGAAAGAATTCATGAAAGGGAATTTATGCAAGAAATGTTGTACAATTTAAAGGTTGTTAGGCCTCCTAAATGTGTCATAAAATGCCACTGTGACTTTTTTTTTTTTTTTTTTTTTGAGACAGTCTCACTCTTTTCCCCCAGGCTGGAGTGCAATGGTGCGATCTCGGCTCACTGCAACCTCCGCCTCCTGGGTTCAAGCCAGTCTCCTGCCTCAGCTTCCTGAGTAGGTGGAAGTATAGGCATGCACCAGCATGCCCAGCTAATTTTTGTATTTTTAGTAGAGATGGGGTTTCACCATGTTGCCCAGGCTGGTCTCAAACCACTGACCTCAAGTGATCTGCCCACCTTGGCCTCCCAAAGTGCAGGGATTACAGGCGTGAGCCACAGCACCCAGCCCCACTATGACTCTTAACTATACAACTTGCCTGCTTTACAGTTAGGTAAGGCCTGGGACATGTGGAGTTTGCCACACCCCCTAGCTGTGCTGGAAAATGTCAGACCTTATTCTGCACTTCTGCCTGGTGTGTCCTAGGCTAGGCTCCATACCTAGTACATAGTTAAAATCCTGAACTTACCAAGGTTTTCACCAAAAGTAAAAGTTGCTAAGGATTAACACTGTAACATGTAATTGAGACTACTGAAAAAGCAGTTCTACATGCAAGGCATGTAAGAAAAGTAGAATGTGCTTTTGGTAAAAGATTATAAAAAGTCATGGGAATGTGGGTTTCTAGCCTAAGTTTAGAGAGTTAAAGGATTGTTTTAAGTTAGATAGAATAAAGCTGAAGGTTTGAGCAAGTTGTGGAAGGTTTGTGAAAAATTAATCTTGTAAAAGAAATTGTGTGTGAACATATTGGTTAAAGTTAAAGGGGTATTATTCAGTTTTTCTGTAAATTGAGCATTGGAATAAAAGTACAACAGGTTTTTCTTAAAGCAAAACCTGCTTGTAATCTGCTCTTTAACAAAAATTTGTAAAGGCTTATAAAACATTTATAAAAATCTTACCTTATAGTCAAACTGATTAAGAAATATATTTGTCTATCAGGTTTTATTAAGAATTGGGTTTGACATCAATAATGCACCCATGCAACAGTGACATTTGGCTTATTTGGTATAAAAGTCATATGGGAAGTATTGTCAAATATGAAATGGTATTTGGTTTTTTTTTGGGCTGTATTTGTATAAATGTGTTACTGGTATGTGTTCTAAAATTATAAGAAACTCCTATAATGCTGATATGACTTAGTGTGTGTTATTAATAATTATAATTGTTATGTGAAATTATTATATGCCACAAGAGTAACCAAATTTCCTTATCAATTGTGGCTTTAATAGCAGCTGTCCTAAAACTTTTTGCCATCCACAAAAAATTGATGTCTTGTTTTAACCCTCTTTAAAAGGTGGTTTTATAACCAACTATAGGACTTCAACAGGTGCTCTTAAATGCAGGTTTTCTGATAACTTTGGAGATTGTGACATCAGAATAGAAGAAAAAACTTTCAGAACTCAGAGAGCTGAGCTGAAATGTTCATGAGTATCAAACAGAAGTTAACTGCATGGACTCTGACATTATCTATTTGACTTTTTGCTCAAAACGTTGCTGATCCTTTGTTTTGTTTTTCATAGTCAAGGACACTTTTTCTGAGCTATTTACAGCTTTTGGCAATTGAGTAAAGTATACTCCTGTGAACAAAATTGGAGCATATTTATTTCTCTCTACCTAATTTATCCAGAATTTGGAAACTATTTGTGAGTATTCTTAATTTATGGCAATATAGCTATTTGCATGAGTGCAATAAGAATCTGTTTTCTTTTGTAACAGGACACAATTGGAGAAACTGGCTATTTTACCAAGGCTTCGACTGGAATGGCATACTTTCCCTTAAGGAATCAAATTTGACTTGTAGAGCCAATAAATGCCCCTTGGAGAAACCGGCCTCATACCTTGCCTACACAGTCTCTGTACAGGGTTTCTGACCTGTGGTAAGTAAAAAATGTCACTTTCTAACAGGCCCAGGAGCCCCAAGTTATCTTGGAACCTCAAAAGGAGAGGAATTTACTCAACTCATAAGTATTTGAGGGCACAAACCCATGGCAAGGCTTGGCTCAAAAAAAAATCTTATCTGAGATTCTTTATGAAACAGAGTTCCATCAAAGCCAATTTCAAAGAGCTTATATAAAAAATAATTATTCTTGTGGCACTTTATACAAATAATCAGGCCAAATATAATAAAGCAAGTCAGTGTTACCATGATTAGTCTTTAGTAAAAATGGGAAACTAGAGACAGAAATATTATATTTCAAGAACTATGGTATACTTGTTATTAAATTCTAGTCTCAGCAGTTGTTTTTAAGTTTTTGCAATTTAGACTGACTGCTTGCTCCTGTGACCCAACCAGAGATCTCTGGCTGCTGCTCAAAAGAAACAAAAAGGACAGGTTATGTAAAAATCTGGAGTCAATATTCTAATTCTGGGCATGTACTGGAATCATCTAGCAACCCCATATCAGCTTGGTTCCAACAGTTGCCCAGTTCATGGAAAGCCTTCTGATTTAATTTACTTGAGATAATTTTACTGATTTTGCTTTACTCTTGTGGAATATATTTCTGTTGTACTCTTTGGGTAGGAATAAGGATAAGCTTACTCAACGTTTTCTTAAATTAAACTTTTATTAATCTTCCAGATATCAACTTTTGTTGGAACTCAGAGTTATGAATGGCCCTCGCCATGCTGATGCTTTCTGATTAAGCACCTCTGTACCCTGAACACAAGAGAGAGAGACCCTAATAGTTAGGCAGGAATATCATTGCCCCTATTCAGCCTGAAGAAATTACAAAAGATGGATTTTTGTCCCTCTGCACCCCTTAGGATCAAGGGTTCTCTTATAAAAGGGAGAGGGAAAATGTCAGAGGCATTTGAACCAGAGCAACTCCATCTTAAATAGGAGCTGGATAAAAATGAGGCTGAGACCTACTGGGCTGCATTCCCAGATGGTTAGGCATTCTAAGTCACAGGATGAGATAGGAGGTCAGCACAAGATATAGGTCATAAAGACCTTGCTGATAACACAGGTTGCAGTAAAGAAGCCAGCTAAATGCCACCAAAACCAAGATGGCGACGAGAGTGACCTCTGGTCGTCCTCACTGCTGTACTCCCACCAGGGCCATGATAGTTTACAAATGCCATGGCAATGTCAGGAAGTTACCCTATATGGTCTAAAAAGGGGAGGCATGAATAATCCACTCCTTTTTTAGCATATCATCAAGAAATAACCATAAAAATGGGCAATCAGCAGCCCTCAGGGCTGCTCTGTCTATGGAGTAGCCATTCTTTTATTCCTCTACTTTCTTAATAAACTGCTTTCGGCCGGGCGTGGTGGCTCACGCCTGTAATCCCAGCACTGTGGGAGGCAGAGGGGGGGCGGATCATGAGGTCAGGAGATCGAGACCATCCTGGCTAACACAGTGAAACCCTGTCTCTACTAAAAATACAAAAAATTAGCCAGGCGTGTTGGCGGGCGCCTGTAGTCCCAGCTACTCGGGATACGGAGGCAGGAGAATGGCGTGAACCTGGAAGGCGGAGCTTGCAGTGAGCCAAGATCACGCCACTGCACTCCAGCCTGGATGACAGAGCAAGACTCCGCCTCAAAAAAAAAAAATACATAAACTTGCTTTCACCTTACTCTATGGACTTGCCCTGAATTCTTTCTTGCGCGAGATCCAAGAACCCTCTTTTGGGGTCTGGATTGGGACCCCTTTCCGGTAACAATTGCAGTGGGGTTGGGTGCCCTGTAGCTTTCGCACAGAGTCCTTAGTCCTTAGCAAGCTGTCAGGAAGCTCCCATGAAACACAGCCCTCCTCAGGTGCCCCCACCTGGCCTTCACGGCTTACATGTCCCTACCTCCCCCAGGCTATTCCTTATATCTGGGGTACGTTCCCCTCTTTTTCCCTGCTCAAATCCTACTTACCCTTTGAGGCCTAAGTAAACACCACCCCTCCCATGAAGATGTTCTAGATCTGTGCTGCCCAGTAGAAATACAATATTAACCACTTATGTCATTTTAAGTGCTCCAGCAAATGTTAATGTTTTTTAATTTTTTGAGACAAAGTCTTGCTATGTTGCCCAGGCTGGTCTCAAACTCTTGGGCTCAAGTGATCCTCCTGCCTCAGCCTCCCAAGGTGCTGGGATCACAGTCATGAGCCACCATGCTCAGCCTCACAAATGTTTAAAAGTAAAACAAAACAGATGAAATTAATTTTAACAACATATTTCATTTGGTCCAATGTATCCAAACTGTTATTTCAACATGTAATCAACATATAATGGATTACTATTTTACATTCCCCTATTTCATAGGAAGTCTTTGAAATCTGGCATGTATTTTACACTTATGGCACATCTCATTTTGAACCTGGCCACATGTCAAGTGCTCAGTAGCCACAGGTAGTAGTGGCTGTGAATTGGACAGCACAGTTTTAGATGCCTCAAACCGTGATTCCCCTACTCTGGAGCTTTTGCCGCTCGCCATATCCTGCCCGGTCTCCTTCTCTAGCCTGTGAGCTCCTTGAGTTCATTCACTAACCCAGGCTGAGCACCTCTTGGGCTCAGAGCTGGGCACGCAGATGAGCTCTGCCCAGCCCCCGCCTGCACAGCCCCCAGCAGACAGCGCCTAGGTCTTCTCCACTGGGTCCCCTCTCAACACCTCTGCGAAGTACTCCATGGAATGAGCAAATGAATACAGTGGGCCTGAGGGCAGGGAGGGGGACAGACCAGGAGCAGCCTCAGGACTCACCAGGCACCGGCAGATTCGGCAGGGGTCCCCAGGTGTTGTCCACTCTTGGCCATGTTCCCAGTGAGAGCCACCTTCTGTGCAGCCTAGGATTGAGGGGTTGAGAAGAGGGAGGCCTGGTGGGAGCTGGCCTGGACCCCAGCCTCAGCCTGCCCGCCCTCCTCGTCCACATGCCCTCTGAGGGCTCTCTCCTGAGCCAAGACTAGATGGGGTCAGATCTCTGCCTAAGATTCCCCAGTGGCTCCCAGTGCCCCAGGCAGGGTGAGGCCTCAGTTCCTTAGCCTGCCGTTTCTGGTCTTCCGTGGACAGAGCGTAGCCACACCCATGTGCCCCACCTATCTCCGGCCCCTCGTCACCTCTCACACCTTCCCAGCCAACATTGCACACTCACCCTCCGTGTCAGGGCCACGCCTGTGCTTGATTTCTCCCCTCTTCCTAGAAGGCTCACTGCCTTCCTCAGCCCTTCACCAAGCTAACTGCTCTTTATCCTTAAGGGCCACCTGGGGACCAGCTGCCTCCAGGACGCTTTCCCTCCTGTGCCCAGGCTGGCTTCGGTCTCCTTCCTGTGAATTCACACACTAGCTGGTGCCTGCTTCTGTTCCTGCCCTTGGCTGTTACAAGATTTTGCATTAGTGTATGACTCAGTGTCACACTCTAGTGGTCATCCCTGAGGGCTGACCCCATGTCTCATGATTGGGGAGCACAAAGTAGAAAGCAAACACTTATTAAGCTGCACTATGAGGCATGGAATATCATTATCTGCACCTCACACATGGGGAAATTGAGGAAGAGAGTCACACAAGCACTAGGTGGCAATGGCAAAATTTGAGCTCAGGCATTCCAGCTCCCCCATGGACCAAACCCACTGGAGGCCGGCAAGGTGGGCTCTGGAATTCAAGAAATGGCACGACAACCTACCTGTGGCTCTACCAGGGAGGGGCCAGGGGCTCTCACCTTGGCAGGTCGGGCAGCAGTGCCCAGGCCTCAGCACTGGCTCTGGGCAGGGGCTAGGCGGGCACTTCAGGGCCATGCAGTGAACTCGGCTCCTCTGTAATGCACCAGTGGCTGTGAGGCTTCAGGTCTGGCTCCTGCAGAGGGCTGGGTGGGCGGGTGTTGGGCACCCTCGGAGGAGGGGGGCACAGGGCAGGGATGGAGGGAGAACCTAGCTGGCTCCACCTCTCGGGAGGCATGTGAGGGGGCTGGAGGAGTGGCAGGTAGGGCCCAGGGCAGGGCAGGTGTCCAGGGAGGAGCAGGGCCTGGGCAGAGGGGACAGGTGGACTCACCAGGCAGGTGCACTGCAGACAAGGGTTGGAGCTGGACAGGAAGGTGCCCCCCTCCTCATAAAGCTGACCCTCATACTCACAGCCTGGGAAGGTTGGCAGGATGACAAGTGGGTCACCAGGGAGCAGGGTGGGTGGACATCACTTGAGGTAAGGCATGACCCCAAGTAGGTACTGGACCCTTGGGGTTGAAGGGATGGCGGGGCAGGGCAGTAGGTCACCGGGCTGGCAGATGAGGCAGCACTCCCCAGGTGGGGTGCAGCTCTCCAAGCAGTTGAGCTCTGAACATGAGGGCCCCTGGCACTGCATGGCTCCTGCCTGCAGGGCAGACACTGAGCCAGCCCTCCCTTTCCCCCACCATCCTCCCTCTTTCTCTCTCTCCTGCTCTCCCTCCTCGTCCCTTCCTGCTCCGTCCCTCTCCTTTGCCAGAGCTGGCTTACTCTGCAGGCCTAGCAGGCTTCAGCCCTGATGCCTGGGCAGTGGCAGTAGCAGCCCTGCCTAGCCCCCACATTTGGGCTTGGCATGGCCAGGCTGGCAGTCTGCCCAGCAGCAGGGATGTGGGTGGTGGCTGATTCCTTTACCTGGCAGGTGCAGATGACACAGGGCTCTGGATGCCATGTTTCCCCAACCCCGTGGCCCTGGGGCAGCCTGGAAAACCAGGCCCAGACCCCCAAGTAAGAGACCCAAAGGACTGGGTGCCACATTAAAGGGGCACCATTCACGTGACAGACATCAGAGACTTTGATATTTACTACCCCTTTCCAGCAGATGGCAGTAAAGTGTCCGACAGGCACATCATCAGCATGGTTCCATTATTTTACAACAGATGGAAGTAGTGTCTTGAGGAAAGGGTGCCTTTTAAAATTTCACCAAAGACATCATATAGGCTAGCAGTGGCCCTAAGGCACCACGTGCCCTGAAGAGTGTGTGTGTGTGGGCGGGGGGGTCGGGAGTCTTTTCTTTGTGTGTCTTTTGTTTGAGATCCATCAACCCCCAAGATTTTAGTCCTCATCTCCAGCCAACACTCCAGGCTGCATTTCCCAGACCCAACTGGTCTGAGTCCTTGTCCCACCTTTCTTACTACCAACTGAGACTCCTCTCTCGGAGGGGCTTCCAGATAAAATACAGGATGCCCAGTAAAATTTGAACTTCAGAAGAATAAGACGTCAATTTTAGTATAAGAATGTCCCAAATATTGCATAGGATATACCTATACTAAAAACTTAACATGCCGTTTATTGAAATTAAGATTTAACAAAGCATTCTAGACTTTCATTTGCTAAATCTGGCAACACTATCACCTTATGAGCCAGTAACACCCCCCTGCATAGCAATGACCTCCTCTTCCTCCCAGCTCTCTTCATGTCCCTGGCACCACTGCTATCCTAGTGTCCCAAGCTCGGCCTCCACTATTCCAGGGGACCCAGCCAGTCACCGGCTCCTGCCCGTCCTTTAGAAACATCCCCCTTTCTCCAGCCCACTGCCATCCCTGGCTCCATGCCTAGACAACTGCTGTCACAGCCCCGAGGCCTCTGTCTGCATCTAGCCCCCACCAGGTGAATATTCCTCAAGCGCCCCCTTGACCATGCCACACGCTGCTTCAGCCTTCAATACCCCCCACTGCCCATAGAAAAAAGTCCTAATTGCACGGCTTACAGCAGCCTGTTCCCACTGGCCTTCCCACATGGACTTCCTGCAACCCACCTCTCTCCACCCTGTCCTTGTGCCCAGAGGAACCTCACGTACTCCTTCTCCTTCAGGTGGAACCCCGCTTTCCCATGAAGACCCAGCTCAAAGGACCCATTGTCTGTAAAGGCTCCCTGACTGCCCAGCCTCGACGGGCTTCCCCTGCCTCCTGCGCCCTCCTCCGGCAAAATACACACTGCACTGCCTTCTACACCTCCTCTTAATCTGCTCATTGGGTCTTCAATCTTGTGGTAGCTTGGCTATGAGCTTATCTTCTCAACTAGATTGGAGGCTCCCTGAGGGCAGCAAAAAGATTTTGTGCCTGTTTCCCCATGGTCTCTGGCTCAGTCCCAGGCCAGAGCCAGTATCTGCTGACTTGTGTGTGGGTTCTGCACTCCCCTGGCCACTGTCAGAGTGAGTGGGTAGGCACCCCTGGGCATGTCCCAGACTCACTGAGGTGGCAGGCTGTGTCTGTGGGCCAGAGAAGGCATGCAGGAGGCGGGGCTGAGACTGGCAGGAGGCTGACCTGGCTCACAGTGCGGGCAGCATGCTCCTGGCTCAGGGCAGGGTCCTCTTGGGCATGGCTTCTGGGTGCAAGTGATGGTCCCTTCCTGTGGGAGCAGACTGAGGTGGCTGCACAGGCATCAGAGCCCTGGAGGGCAGGGCCTCTGGAAGCAAAACCTCAGCCCAGGCTGGGACATGTCATAGGGGCAAGAGGACGAGTTGGCTCTGTGGATGTGGGCTACCCTCTGTGTAAAGGCAGAAAAGAGACATCCCGCCCCCACTCCCATCGTCTCCTGATGCTCTTAACCCTAGGAAACCATCTCTTCCAGGTGCCAGCACATTCCCCAGAGAGGGGAGATCCTAGGAAGAAGACCGAAGACTTTCTCAGGGAGGAAGGAGGAAGGAAAGACTGGGGGAAGGTGGATGTGGCACCTGGTGAGGGAGAATAGGCAGGCCAGGGGGTTCCAAAGTAGAAGATGGGCAGTGGAAGAGTGGGAGGTGATATAGGAGGACAAGCAACTATTAAGTTGGTACAAAAGTAATTGCGGTTTTTGCCATTAAAAGTCATGTCAAAAACCGCAATTACTTTTGCACCAACATAATACATTCTCTGCCCTCCATGCCACTGTTGGCCAGGTCTGAATTGAGTGGCTTGGGGACACCCCAGTGTCCATGGGCATTGAGTTCCTTTTCCTACTCGGAATCAACTGAAAGCCACCGTGGCAAGGTGTGGGAGTGGCAGGCAGAGCCCATTATGCGACATCTTGAGTGCCACGCTGCAGTGACAGGTAGCTGAAGAGAAGCAGACAGGTGAGGGATATCCAGGTGGTCCTGGGAGCTTACCAGACAGCGGCAGGTGGTGCAGGCATCTGGGGAGAAGGTCTCCCCGTTGCCGTAGGTCTGGCCATTTTGGCTGCAGCCTGAGGAGACAGCAGTGTCACTCAAGCACCCCATGCCATCTGCAGGTCTTTAGGTGGCCCCAGTGGGTGGATAGGGTGGCACTTACCCCTGCAATGGGGCAGGTGTGCTTGGGGGCCACAGTGAGCGGCCCCATCCTGGCAGACACAGGCTGTGCAGGCGTCAGGCTCCCAGCGTGCCCCCTCGGGCCAGGCACGCCCCAGCCCCCAGCACTGGGGAGATGCAGGGTGGCACTCACAGGACTCCAGCTGCCTCACCCTCGTCTGCAGGTCCTTATTCTGGAGGAAGGAGATGGAATAGCAGGCACTGGCTCAGCTTCCCCCACCACCTCCAGTAGAGATGAGGGGTGTGAAAATGAGGCAGGATGAGAAAGAAGTTCGCCAATTCCAGAGCAGAGATGGGTCCCCCTCGGTCAGCATCCAGCTCAAACGATCACCATTCTCAGGGGGACACAGGCCCCAATCTCTCCTTTGGACAAAATGGGGATCCAACCCTTGCCCCAAGAATTAAAGACATCTTTACCCATCCAAAATATTTTTGATGATGCCTTATATAGAATGCATTCCATAACATTCCCCAAATACATGGAACAGTACGAAACACGAACTGACAAAACAAATAGCCTGGAGGTTCTTCATTTGCATGAAAGAATCAATGTTAAGAATTGTTCTGGCCAGGCATGGTGGCTCACACCTGTAATCCCAGCATTTGGAGAGGCTGAGGCGGGCAGATCACCTAAGGTCAGGAGTTCGAGACCAGCCTGGCCAACGTGGTGAAATCCTATCTCTACTAAAAATACAAAAATTAGCCGGGCATGGTGGTGCACACTTGTAGTCCCGACTACTCAGGAGGCTGAAGCATAAGAATCACTTGAACCCAGGAGGCAGAGGTTGCAGGGAGCTGAGATTGTGCCACTGCACTCCAGCCTGGGCGACACATGGTGACTCCATCTTAAAAAAAAAAAAAAAAGAAAGAGAGAGAGAGAAAGAGAGAAGAAGGATGGAAGGAAGGAAGGAAGGAAGGAAAAGAAAGAAAGAAAAAAGAAAGGAAGGAAGGAAGGAAGGAAAGAAGAAAGGAAGAAAGAAAGAAAAAGAAAGAAAGAAAAGAAAGAAAGAAAGAAAAAGAATTGTTCAGATAAGAGCTCTATTTTAGGCTCCCCCCTCCAAGCCTAACTCCTTCTCTCCTTCCCACTATAAGAAGCCCTCCCTACCCAATGCAAACCAGCCCTGTCTCCATGGTACCTGTTCTCTGAGCTCCATCACTGCAGCCTCCAGTCGCCCCAGCCACTCTCGCAGGGGGTGCCACTGCTCCTGGGAGTTCCCAGCAAGGGCTGAGGAATGGGCAGGTGTCTGCTGCCCAGGGGGCTCCCTGGGGACAGCCCCACCTGAAGGGCACAAGAATCCCATGTGGGCCTGAGGGTGAGGGGCTGGCCTGACCACATTTTCTGGGTTCTGTCTTCTGACCCACAGGGGAAGGGAGTCATCCTGTGCACCCTGCCCTCTCCACTTGCCCACCCACCATCCAGGGAAGGAGATGTGGTCTGTGAGGGCTGGGGAGTGAAAGCTGGAGGTGAGGGCATGGAAGAAGGGGAGGAAGTTCTGAGTGGACAGATGTGGCCCAGACCAGCTTCCCCCGCTTGTCTGGGTGAGCCACAGGGCCCCTGACCCACCAGGGGACACAGAGCAGTCTCTAGAGCAGGGCTTCCCTGCAGCCTGCCCCGTCTGATGTCCCCAGCCATGGTGAGCATGTCAGGATCATCCCGCCTCTCTTGGTCCAGGGGCTTGGCCAGGGAAAGCTGGGAAGCCGACATGTCATGCTGGGAGGGCCCGGAAGCCAGCACAGGCTGAAACGCAGGGGAAGGCCACAGACATGCGCCAGGTGGAGCTGCTTTCAGGGGCCTGGGGTCTGGCTGAGTGTCTTTTCAGGGAGAACATGAGCAGACCCCAACCCCCGACTCTCTGCACCTGTCAGAAAGGCCACAACTTTTGGAGAATGTGCTCAGGGAAGGACAACTGCTCCCGCCCCCAGCCCTGAGCACGGTTTTCCAGGCTTGTGACAGGGGTTCCTGGGGGCTCCCACATTGGGTGGGGTGGGCTTCAAAAGTGGGACTTGGCTGCATTTTCTGAAGGGTGTGAGAAAGGTGCTGGCAAGGCCCCTGCTAGCTTTGAACACACCAGATCCAGTGAAGACAGCCTGTCCCTGCTTCTAGAAGACACTATGTCCAGGAAAGAGGGACGGGGCACCTCTGAGCTCTGGCCTGGGGTTAGGGGCGGCCACTTTCACCTTTCACTTTGATCCTTCTCCTGCAGCCCAGAAAGTAAAGGCAGGAGGAGAAGAGGCAGACATAGGTCCCTCCTCCAGGCAGGGATGGGCAGGGAAGTGGAGGGTCTGGAGCGGAGGCAATAGGAACAGAGAGAGGAGGAGGGAGAGGGATGGGTCTTTCCCACCATGGCAGCTCATTAGTGAGGCCAGGCCTGGAGTGGCTTAAAAGGGTTTCTCACAGACACTAGGCCTGTGAGACAGGGGAACAATGTTACCCACTGTCACCATCAAAGGCAGAGGGGATTCTAGGCTAAAATTGAACTTGCTTTGTCCCAAGTTCCCTGGCTTGGTTAATGCCATCCCACGTACCCAGTTACTTAAGCCAGAAAGCTGGGGCTCAGCTCCCCTATTTCGTTGCCTGAGTTGTCCCCTAATACATCCCCCGCTTCTCCTCTCTCCACCATCTCCATTCAGAAGGCTGAAGACAAAGCGTCCCTGCCTCCATCTGTGCCCCTTCTTTCCACTCGACCTTTCTGAATCACACAGCCGAAGTCTCCCAGGAGCAAGTCCCGCTGGGATGGATCACAAGCACCACCCACCTTTCCAGCCCCGCTACTGCCGGCTCATATCGGGGATTCTAACTCAGTCCCCGCACCCTGGGCGAATACTGGCCCTCAAACCCCAGGTGCCCTTTCCCATCTCCGTCCCTGTACTGGGGATCCTGTCACCCGGAATGGCACCCGGTCTCAGTCCTTCCCAAGCACACAGAGGGCGGCCACAATGGGCGTCTCAGCATCTGAAACCTTCTACCCAATCTAGACTCCCGTGGGGCCTCATCCTGCTGCCCAGGGCCCCTCCTCCCAGGCCACTCCTCCAGTTCTGCTTAAGTAGGCAGGCAGGATGTGGGAGCCCGGGAGAAGCTGAATCCTCTGGGACCCCTAGGTGAAGCTAGGGCCAGCCTCGCCTGGAGAGACCTGCAGAAAGAGCTCCGAGTGGCACAAACTTGGCTGGTCCTCAAGGAACTGTCCCGGGCTCCCCCTCTTAGCCTCCCCTGGCCCCGTGCCGGCACCGAGCCCTCCATTCCCGCCTGTCCCGCTCCGGGGAGGGCCAGACACAGATGCAAAGTCAGCTTCCACAGCGGGCCCCTTTTCTCCCCCTCCTTCATCAAGACAAATAATTAACTTCAGACTCCCAGATGCCAGGGCAGCCGCACTCTCTCCCGCCGCCGGCTGCAGGAACCGCCCCCCTCTCCTGAACCCCCTGCTTTGGCCGTGGTCTTCCCCACCCTGCTCGCTCCCCCGACGGGGAGGACGAAGCTGGCCAGGGAGGCGCGCGAACCTCAGGCAGGGCTAAGAGCAGAGCCCCCGGCCCCGCTCGGCCCCCTCAGGCCTGGCTGATAGGAGGGAGGGGGCGCACCTGGCCGGACCCCAAGCCTCCTGCACCTGGACTCACCTTCCGTGCCCGCGGCCAGCGCCAGGCCCCCGAGGTGCAGGAGAAGGGACAGCGCAGCGGCCCCGACCCCGGCCATGCTAGCTCCGCCTCGCTCGCCGTCTGTCGTCGCGGCTCAGCAGGCGCTGGGGAAGGCGGGGTGGGGACACACAAGCCGCTCCCACCCAGGCTTTGTTCAGGGAGGGCTCAAACCCCCCACCGCGCGCGCCTTTCCCATGGACACCTCCACCCGCCCCGGGCCCGGCCGGTCCTCACCCCAAAGAGCAGCTCCAGCTCGCAGGAAGCCCAACGGGGGTGCAGGCTTTGTCTCCTCTTAAGATCCAGGAGGAGACCCTGAAAAGAAAATAAACCCAAGTCCACCCCTCTAGGGCTTCTGGACAGTCTCCCTGCCCTTTTAGGTTACTCCATCGCCCTGGGGTTTCCAGATCTATTTTTCCTCTCTCTCACAAGTTTACAGAAGCAGAAGACTGAGCTGGGTTTAGATCCCTGCTCAGCCAATTCCATGTGGCCTTAGACCACTAACTTCTCTGTGCCTCAATTTCCCTATCTGTAAACTGGGGATCACCACATCTACTTTATAGACTCGCAGTGAGCATTAAGTGAGATTATATAAGTAAAGAATTTAGAGTCGGTAGACAGATGGTAAATGCTCAGTAAATAACAAATAATAACAATAACAACTCCTGATCTCTGAAATCATGGACGCGACCAGTGTATTCCTCTCTCCACCTACAAGTTTCTTTCCTGAACTCCACTCAACACCCCTACCCACCCCAGCAGTCCCAGGCTTGGCCCCAAATGCCAAGGCCGCCCTTCACTGGCTGGTCTTAGCCCCATTTCCCACTCCTGAGCTCAGGCCTGGCTGTGGGGTGAGCCTGGGTAGGGGGCAGGGCTGGGCCCTGGGCTCAGCAGGCAGAGGGGGCCAAAGGGAGGAAGTGAGGACAGCCGTCCCTGTGGGCCCACAGGCTGGGAAACTCCTCCTTGCAGCTGGGAAGCAGAGGGTTGGGTCTCACAGGCGAAGCTCACAGGCAAAAAGGAACATTGAGGGCGGAGCTGTGAACCCTTCCAAAGCTCTCCCTCCCTGCCATAAAGACGAGAAGTCGGAAGCCACCCCTCCCCCTAGACCAGGCAGGGACTGAGGTCTCCCCAGCCCACTCTCCACCAAGCTTAAAGCTTCAGTAAGGAGACGGCAGCTTCTCTGCCCCAGAGTCTGGGCCCATAGTGGACCTGAGCCTTTGCCACAGGGGGCAGGGAGGCTGCAATGCCACGCTAAGACCTGGCCTCAGTGCCTGGAGCTGGGGTCACAGAGGAAAGCCAGGGCCAGCCAGCCAGAAGAGGAACAAGGAAGCGGCAGCGCTATTCCTGGTAGGTTTAAGGAAGGTGGCTTTCATTGACCGGGTGCCTCTGGAAGGCAAGTCCTCTGAGGGGCTGGGTAGTGGGATGGTTCAGAGCACAGATTCTGGCAGCGTTGCCAGGGCGCATCCTGGAGCTCTTGCTTTCTGCTCTGGGGCCTCTGGCTGGTCACTTCACTTTTGGTGGCTGATTTTTCTGAGCTGTGACTGGAGCTCTAACAGCACCCACCTCATGGAGTGTTTGTAAGGATTAGTAATGCATGGTGCTTGGCACAGAGGTATGAGCAATTTTTACTTCCCTTATGAAGAATGGGGGCACCTCCATCCCCATTTCACAGAAAGAATCAGAGAGAATCAGGGCGAGCAGCTCTAAACCACACTGGGAGGATGCACAGGGCTTCCCTCGCCCCACAGTCCCCTTCCAGTCCCTCGTGTCCCAGCCTCTGCCCCTGAGCCTGGCCCCAGTCGGCCCTCATGTCACATTCCCAGGGAGGGACACTGTCCTGACACAGACAAGGTCCTCCAACCCCTGGGGTGCGGTGGGGTGGGGAGGCTGGACCTTCACTTCACCCCCAAGGCAGGTGTTTGTAGTGTCTGATTCTGTGTGTGTGTCTGGGTGTGGCACATTTGTGTGTGTGTGTGTGTGTGTGTGTGTGTGTGTGTAATGTGTGTTTGACTGGAGGTGGGGGCTGAGGCTGGGGAGGCACTTTTGGGACTCAAGGGATCTTGACTTTGAAGGGGCTTCCAG
Organism: Gorilla gorilla gorilla; assembly: GCF_029281585.2. NCBI lineage: Eukaryota > Metazoa > Chordata > Mammalia > Primates > Hominidae > Gorilla > Gorilla gorilla. The sequence goes on from NC_073230.2 coordinate 137,986,033, forward strand.
GGACACTTTCGTCACCCCACTTGATGATAAGGATGTAGTCCCCTTTCTCCTTGACAGTGTAGGTGACATTGTACACCCGGTTCCCCATGTGCTTCACATATACCTCCTCACAGGGGGTCTTGGGGCCGTGGACATCCACCATCATCATGTTGGTGCCTGGAGAGGGAGGCAGAGGGACAGGTTCACACCAGGGAGTCCCCTACTGTGACCCACACCCTGCTCCCTGACGGCTTCTTGCTCGCACCCCAGGAGACGCCCTCCCCCTGCCACCTGCCTGCTTTGCTGCAGTCCACGGTGAAGGAGTTCTTCTGGCCCACGAAGGCCTGGGACAGCCCAGGGCCCCGAGTCACCACCTTGCTGGCATCCGAGGAGAACTTGGGGATGGAGCTGTAGCTGGAGCCCCGGCTTGAGGAGGACTTGGTCACAGTCTCCACCAGAACTGTGGATGTTTCGTGAAGGCTGTGGCCTCCGGACAGCCTCGGACCTGAGGGGCGGGTGGAGGGAGCACAAACCTAGTCAGAAGGGCTTCCTGTTCTTCCCCAGGCAGGGGACCCTCGGCCAGCACTGCCACCCTGTGGGACTCACTGCCTGCATTTGAGGCTCCCCCCCAAATTCCTCCAAGGGCCACTCTAGGAGCACAGCCCCATTCCCAGCCAGGGCCTGAGCTGCCAGCTCCAATTGGTGCTCCACCCTAGGGCTGGGGCCTCAGATGCTGCATCCCTCATCCTTGCAGGCTTTGTCTGGGAACTCAGGCTAACTCACAGGGTAAGAGCCACTTTACAAAGGAACACCCACCCAACTCATCCTACAGACAGCCTCAAGAGGGGAAGCTTGCTCAATACCGACTGTGTCTTCTTGGAGCGGAGGAATATGGGAAGCCAGGAGGGAAGAAAGTGGTGCTAGAGCCTGAGGAGCCAGTGCAGGCCAGAGCTGAAGGACTGAGGGGCCACGATGGAGAGGAAGAATGGGATTTTTACATGATCATGCCTGACTCCACAGAACGCGTACTGTGTAGAGCCAGGCCCACCTCTAGGCCTGGTAAACTGACCATGATGTCTGGGGGCAGACTATGGCCTGGATGTGCGTGGCCACCGGAGCCCTCCAGACTGGGCTGGGCTGCAGGCTGGGTGGACCTCCCCCAAACCAGCACTCACCAGTGACCTTGGCCTTGAAGGGGCTGCCCACGATGTGCTGGGGGCCACCATACTTGATGGCAATGAGGTAGTTGCCAGGGGCCATGGGAGTGTCAGTGACCACATGGCCCTCAGGACACTCCCGACAGTCCAGCTGCACCTTGGAGGGGCCATCAATGGTCCCCAAGCAGGCGTTCAGGGCATTCACATGATCTCTGATGACACACCTGGGGGCCAGAGGTAGCAAGGCTGAGGGCAGGAAGGGCTTGTAGCCCAAGATGGGCTGGGCCTCAGCTCCCTGGGCAGCCTCTGTAGGGGGCTGCCACTGCCCCATGCCCAGCCTGGCCCCTGCCTGCCAGCCCAGCCTGGGGGCAGGAGGAACCAGGGTCCAGTGTGCAGTCCACGGCATGTACCTGCTCTGAGGGGCACGGGTCTAGCTGTGCTGGGTACCAGGCAAATGAGAGATGATATGCCCTGTCCTGGCTGAGGAAGGCAGAGCCCCACACTGTGTGAAGCAGGCTGAGGGCAGAAGGCAAGTGCCTGATGGGCTGTGTCAGCTGTGGGCGCATGAGCACTAAAATGTGGGAAGCTGAGTGTGGCTGGACTAACCTGGGAGAGCTTTGAGGAGGAGGCGGATCAATGGGGAGGACTGGAAGGGCTCTAGGGGAAAAGGAAATAAACTTGTTGGGGGAGCCCCAGACCTGGAATATGAGGAGGGGATGCACAAGGGCTCCCGACGGGCTGGTAAAATCTCACAGCCAACCCCAGGGCCCCAGTGGAGTCCCAGGCGACAGTCCCCTCACTCCAGGAGCTGCAAGGCTTTGGTACCAGGGGGCCACTAGGGGAGGAAGTGCCACAGCAGTCCTAGTAAGAGTGGCCAGACAGCAGGCGCCCTACTGCTCCCAGGGTTGTTCTGGGTCACATGTCTCCTTGCAAACCCACACCCAGCTCAGGGAGAAGACAAAGGTTTTGCTGCATTGGGCCTGATCCTAAATCCCACCCCTCCAGGTGAGCTGCCCACACCCCAGGCCCTGCTGCTTGCCTGGTCCAAACAGGCTGAGGCTCTGGGGCAGCAGGTGCCCAGGAAGAAGCTTCTTTTGGCTTCCTCCGAGAGGCAGGGTGGGGGAAGACCAGGGTACAGGGGGAAAACCCCCAAGTAGGGCCTTCAGATAAAAAGGGGTGATTTCCCAGTGACTCCCTAGACTCTTGGATCCCCTCAGCCCCAGCCCCAGGCCCGACAGCTACGGGGTAGGGGGAGGATGGAGGTAGGGGCAGGATGGAGGTAGGGGGAGGGAAGGTCTTGCCAGTTTTCTCTGTGGACACAGCCGGTGCACTTTCAGGCCCTGGGGACTGGGTCCACGGGGGCCCAGGCCCACTCCAGTCCTCTGCCCCCGCTCCCCGCTTCCCCTCCGCCTCCCTCCCCCCTCCCCTCCGCCCCCACCCCTCCGCTGGCTCCGCGGGGGCACACCCCCTGGGCCAGCCCGCGGAGCCACCCTCACCCCCAGGGACGCTCCTCCTGCTGCTGGAGCAGCACCCCGGTCCTCGCCCTGCTGTGTCCAGCGTGGCCGCGAGGCTGGGAAAGTCCCCCACTCCCGCCTCTGCTCCCGGGCACCTGCTCCCGCCCTCCCGGGTCCGGAGACAACCGCTCAAGGCCAGCGCTGGTCCTCGCCATCTTCCCCCAAATCCCAGCCACGCTAGTCTCACTTTTCCTCCACGTTCAGCTTCTTCATTGTTGCCTTCTTAAGTTCTGGGACAAGACCTACAGAAACCAGCCCAGGAACTATTGCGCCCCATCCTTCTCCGCTGCTCTGGGGGCCGGCGTCTACCATTCCCGGCCGCGAGCCCAGGGACGGACGGAGCCTCTACCTGACACCATCTTCCCCCAAACTCTTGCACAATTCCTGCCATTGGCCTGAAGATCCCGGGGCATGAACGCTTTAAACCTCAACCTTTTTTTCCGAAAGGGTGAGGGTGACCCGGGAAGAGCGAGGGCGAGTGCATCGAAAGTAAGGATCGGGCCTCGCTCCTCTGTGGACCAAGCCAGCCTCCAGCGGGGCGCCTGGGAGCCCCCATTCTGGGCGATGGCCGGGGGAGCGGGTGGGAGCAGCAGAGCCTGCGCCCCCAGCTGCAGTGCCGACCTCGCCGCCTGGGCCTTGGGGTTCCCCGGGCGCCAGCACCCCAAACGGATCGGGGCGTGAGGGGCGCCTGGGAGGTCCCAGGCCGGCGGGGCGCGCCCTGCTATAGGCACCCACCGAAGCTCGGTCTCCAGGCACAGCTGGACGCGGAACCCGCCGTACTCCAGTCTTCATCCCGCCGCCCGCAGGTGCCTGAGGGGCGCGGGCCCTGGTCGAGCCCTAGACTTGTGGGGGGGCAACAGCCGGTACCGCTCCCACCACCTTCCGGGCACACCAGGCGGGGACGCGGAGAGGAGAGAGCGGCGGCCGGGACCCACCTGTCTGCGATGCTCCTGCGTGGCTGCGTCCTTGAGCACTGGTGGGGCGGCGGGGCCGAGCTGACTCTGCCCGGGCTGCGCTGGGTTCTTCTGCACCGCGCCGGCCCCGCCCGGAGGGACCACTCAAGGCGGCCGGCACTTACCGGTGACTACTGAGGGAGCATTGGGCCAGGCCCAGGGCCTGTAAGGAGACGCCAGACGGACAGCGCGGTGGCCTAGACGACCGCTGGGCTTCTTCGGCAGTCTGGAACAGGGAAATAGTAATTCCAAAACCTCAAATTCCGCTCCGCGCCCCGCCCCCCGACTCCCCCCAGCTCTGAAGGGTCCGCAGGTCTTCCCCAGTCCATGCCATCGTTGAGCTCTGGCACCTGAAAGAGATGGTTTCCCGGGTCAAGAGCATTAGGATGCCAGGTGGTGGCTTGCGCCTGTAATCCCAGCACTTTGGGAAGGCCAGGCAGGAGGATTGCTTGAGTCCAGAAGCTGACCAGCATGGGCAACATAAGGAGACCCAGTCCCTAAAAAAATAATAAAAAGAAATTTGCCAGGCCTCATGGTGAGCGCCTGCAGTCCCAAGCTACTCTGGAGGCTGAGGCGGGAGGATCACTTGAGATGGGGAGGTGGAGACTGCAGTGAGCCATGATGGAGCCACTGTATTCTAGCCTGGGCAATACATTGAGAACCTGTCTCAAACAAAACAAAACAAAAAACATCAAGAGACGACTCGGGTTGGGGCAGGATGTCTCTTTTCTGCCTTTACACAGAGGGTAGCCCACATCCACAGAGCCAACTCGTCCTCTTGCCCCTATGACATGTCCCAGCCTGGGCTGAGGTTTTGCTTCCAGAGGCCCTGCCCTCCAGGGCTCTGATGCCTGTGCAGCCACCTCAGTCTGCTCCCACAGGAAGGGACCATCACTTGCACCCAGAAGCCATGCCCAAGAGGACCCTGCCCTGAGCCAGGAGCATGCTGCCCGCACTGTGAGCCAGGTCAGCCTCCTGCCAGTCTCAGCCCCGCCTCCTGCATGCCTTCTCTGGCCCACAGACACAGCCTGCCACCTCAGTGAGTCTGGGACATGCCCAGGGGTGCCTACCCACTCACTCTGACAGTGGCCAGGGGAGTGCAGAACCCACACACAAGTCAGCAGATACTGGCTCTGGCCTGGGACTGAGCCAGAGACCATGGGGAAACAGGCACAAAATCTTTTTGCTGCCCTCAGGGAGCCTCCAATCTAGTTGAGAAGATAAGCTCATAGCCAAGCTACCACAAGATTGAAGACCCAATGAGCAGATTAAGAGGAGGTGTAGAAGGCAGTGCAGTGTGTATTTTGCCGGAGGAGGGCGCAGGAGGCAGGGGAAGCCCGTCGAGGCTGGGCAGTCAGGGAGCCTTTACAGACAATGGGTCCTTTGAGCTGGGTCTTCATGGGAAAGCGGGGTTCCACCTGAAGGAGAAGGAGTACGTGAGGTTCCTCTGGGCACAAGGACAGGGTGGAGAGAGGTGGGTTGCAGGAAGTCCATGTGGGAAGGCCAGTGGGAACAGGCTGCTGTAAGCCGTGCAATTAGGACTTTTTTCTATGGGCAGTGGGGGGTATTGAAGGCTGAAGCAGTGTGTGGCATGGTCAAGGGGACGCTTGAGGAATATTCACCTGGTGGGGGCTAGATGCAGACAGAGGCGTCGGGGCTGTGACAGCAGTTGTCTAGGCATGGAGCCAGGGATGGCAGTGGGCTGGAGAAAGGGGGATGTTTCTAAAGGACGGGCAGGAGCAGGTGACTGGCTGGGTCCCCTGGAATAGTGGAGGCCGAGCTTGGGACACTAGGATAGCAGTGGTGCTGGGGACATGAAGAGAGCTGGGAGGAAGAGGAGGTCATTGCTATGCAGGGGGGTGTTACTGGCTCATGGCGGGATAGGGTTGCCAGATTTAGCAAATAAAAATGCAGAATGTCCTGTTAAATTTGAATTTCAAATAAACAGCACAATTTTTTAGCATAAGCTCAGAGTCACAGTGGGAATAAGCTGTAGAGAATGGAATCAATTTGAGGTCCTTAGGATCCTGGGGCCTGGCCAGGCCTGTCCACACTGACCTCCAGCCAAGTAGCCTGGCCCTATCCTTGGCACGACCTACTAGGCGTTCTCCCTAGAAATGTTATCATCATGAGAAGTCCAAGCCTCCTCGCCATCCCTGGTCACTGTGACTCTCAGCTGCTTCTTGCCCAGCTCACCCCCTGCTCTGCCCAGTCCCACACCCCAGCACCCCCACCTGCCCTCTTCATGCCTCTGTCAGAGCCCCTGAATGTTGCTGGACAGCATCTTACCACTCCATTGCTTCCATGGCAGACTCGTGGCCACAAACATCAATGAGCACTGGACATTGCCAGAAATCCTCCTACAATCTCTTGGCAAATCGTTCTCCCCCTCCCTGAGAGGAGCATTTTTTTTTAACCTTCCAATGGTTCTGCCCCTTACTTGCCATATGATCTTGGCAAGTTATTGAACCTAAGTCTCAGGTCCTCCCCTATGAAACAGGGGTAATAAGAGCACTTCTGTCTTTGCTCTCGTTAAGGATTGTCAGACCGGGTGTGGTGGCTCATGCCTGTAATCCTAGCACTTTGGGAAGCTGTGGTGGGTGGATCACCTGAGGTCAGGAGTTCGAGACCAGCCTGGCCAACATGGCGAAACTCTGTCTCTATTAAAAATACAAAAAGTAGCCGGGTGTGGTGGCGGGCACCTGTAATCCCAGCTACTTGGGAAGCTGAGGCAGGATAATCACTTGAACCCAGGAGATGGAGGTTGCAGTGAGCCGAGATTAGTGCCACTACACTCCAGCCTGGGTGACAGAGTGAGACTGTCTCAAAAACAAAACAAACAACAACAACAAACAAACAAATAAAAAACGATTGTCTTAGCCTGGGTTCCTGGGAATCAGAGCCTGAGACAAAGGCTTGCATGCAGGCTGATTTTGAAATATGATCCCTAGGAGCAGGAGGGAGGATTGGAAGTGTGAAACTGGGAAGGATGGAGAGCCAATACAAGGGTGCATTATGCAATGGAGCCGACCACTGCGGTGGGCATCAGCATCTGGTCCTGCAGGACCGGGGGAGCCATGTGAAAGGCAGGCAAGGCAGTAGAAGCCATTGGCACTGGGAGGCCCCCAGGGCTTTAGCTTGCTCCCAGTTATGCATGAGCCAGTGCCCACGTGGGTTCCCGAGGGTATCCAATGCTGTGCATCAGAGAAATTCCAACATGAGAGTGGTAGATTTGCAGCCAGGACCTGAGGAGAGACACTGTCAGGGTGCACTGTGTGGAGCTGCTTGCAAACTGTGAACAACTGGAATGAGGTACAGCTGAGAGGATTTGCCTAAGAGACGGCCAGCACAGGTGTTAAGTAGGATAATACACACAGAAAACTTTTTACAGTGCCCAGCACATTTTAAGCACCACAATCTGTTATTATTTTCATTGTCATAATCATCATCTCCCTCTGAGGTCCAAACCGAAAAGTCAATGTTAACATTTTTTAAAAATCTGCAACAGAAGATAAAGAAGCTTCTGGAAAACTCACCCTATAAAGTGAAAGCCCAGGGCCCTGAGGAAAGGGTGTTATTTGCAAGGCACTTGAGTTCCACAGTTGAGTATGATCACTGTGTGCCTCTTTTTTGGGTGCCAGGCACTGTGCTCGATGCAGGGGTACAGTGGTGAATGAGACAGGGTCCTGCCCAGAACCTTCTGGGAGATGAGACTCCTGGTAAAGGGAACCACATGAGCACTGGACTCAGGTCCACACAAATGTCAGGCTTGGAATAAGCATCTGGCCTGTTTTTCTCTGCTGGGCCGGGGGGACCGTGGTGCAGCCTTTCTGACCAGAAACAGCTCTTTCTTTAGAAGAAGAGGATTTGGCTAGAGAAAGAAAGAAGGAATGGCTTGGGCCCAGGTTTGGGTCCTCGCTTGGCCTGAAAGCCCCTCTGTGGGGACACTGCTGGTTCCCCTACCGTGATGCGTGGGCCCCTGGGAGGCGTATGGCCGCAGTAGCAGCATATGATGCTGAGGTGGGCGCAGCTCAGAGTCAGTGAGTTCGGAATTCAATTCCTGTGCTCCCACTTACTAACTGCCCTGAGTGTCCTCTAATTCTCCCTCCTCTCCTCCTCTGCCACTTATTCCCTGTCCCTCTTGGTCTCCTACAGACGGCATCACTCTGTGCTTTCACGCCTTCTGGTTTCCCGTTGGTTCCACCAATGAGAGGCCCCAGCAGGGGATGAGGGGGCAGGAGGGAGAATGGTTGGGGTATTTCTTTCCCAGCCTCCTTCTGCTCTGCCTGGGCTCCCGAGGTTACACTATTCCTTCCCCTTGTCCCCTCGAACCGGGAGGTGGCAGTGGTTTCCTGCTACTATTAGTCCCTGGGGGGCCTCAACATTCCTTGCTGGTCATTATAACCATGTCTGCAGATCTGTGAACAGCTCCTTCTTTACATTCTCTTTAGCTAAATTGTTTTTGGGGGAATTCTGTTTCCTCCTGGGTCCTTAATTGATAGGCTAACCTTATCCACTTGCTCCACCGAGTTACTTAACCACCCCTAAGCCCAAACCCTTCATCTGTAAAATGAAGTAATACCCCCTACCTTAAGCTGGGATAATTCGACCGGGCAAACTTAATACATTGGTTCACTCCTGTGTGTGTTGTACCTGGCACACAGGAGATCCCAGCATAAGGGACTCCCCATTCTTACCACCTTTGGGTTGCACTGTTCACAGTAGCAGGTTGGTTTTTTCTCTGAGTTTGGTGGCTGGAAGCAAAAGGTCGCTGTGGGAAGGGAGGCAGAGAAGGGATTAGTAAATGATTAGATTTTTCTGCTTCATTTGATATCTTTTAAATCACAACAGTTGTGATAAGTGAAATAAGCTGACGGGCCAGCTGAGCAGCCCCAGTGGGTGGGGGGATGTGCTTTTTATCAGAGATCTGAGATTCTAATCCCACAACTCTTATCTCACAGCCTGGCGACATCTTTCGTAAATTCAGACTATGTAGCCCACCAGTCCCCTCCCGGGAGGAATTTCCTTTGCCCATCCTTAAAATGCCCCACAGGTCCACCTCACTGCATTCCAGGCACAGTGCCAAGCGGCAGTGTTGCCCACTCAAGTACGAAATGTCAATCCACACCCCTGGCCGGCCGGGTCACACTCAGGGTTGGGACCCAAAACTTCCTTGTTGGATGGAACCTGCTGGGATTTGAGGAGTGTGTGTGAGTTTTTTTTGTTTCCAGTATAGAAAGACCAATGCACTCAGATTGCAATATATATATATATATATAGAACTATATATAATAAACATATAAAAAAGATGTATATCTTTTTATATGTAATATATACAATAAATTTTACTAAAATATATATTTTTTAAATTTATTTTTTGGGGGGGTCTTGATCTGTCACCCAGGCTGGAGTGCAGTAGTGCAATCACAGCTCACCTCAGCCTCCCAAGTAGCTGGGACTACAGGTGTGTGCCATCATGCCTGGCTAGTTTTTTTTATTTTTTATTTTTGTAGAGACGGGGTCTCCCCCTATGTTGTCCAGGACGGTCTCGAACTCCTGGACTCAGGCTATCCTCCCACCTCAGCCTCCCAAAGCTCTGGGATTACAGGTGTGAGCCACTGCACCCAGCCACATTGCATATCTGAACCCCATGCCACAGCCTGCCCCTGGGGACTGGGCAGGAGGTTTACAGACGCTCACACAGTGACCCCCCCCACCCAAGCCTGGAGGTTCTGCAGCCTGGAGGAAAACTTGCCAGTAGAGCCTCATGCCTCTTTGCACCTGGGGCTTCTTTAATCCCTTTTGACTTCTCAAAGGCTGACACCTGGGGATCCTATTAGGGTATGGAGAAGCTAAGAGGTTTGGGGAAGTGTGCTCCCCGCCTGGCATTTTCTCTTCCCACCACGGCTCTTCCTGTCCTTCCTGGCCTTGCTCTCAAACTTCCACAGTGCCCCCCCCTCACAGTCCAGTAGGACTGTCTGTGATGATGGACGTGTTCTAGATCTGTGCTGTCCAATATAGTGGCCACATAAAGCTATTGGCACCTGTCATACGGCTAGAGCAACTGAGTGTCTGAATTTTTCATTTTAATTAATTTCATCACTTTAATGTAACTAGCCATATGTAGCTAGTGACTACCGTACTGGGCAGCACATATTTAGACATTGAAGGCCCCAGTTCTCGAGACAATTTACTTCCACGGGCTGAGAAAGTTTTATAACAGATCCACAATGGCTATGATGTGAATAAGGCCCCCTAGAGTTGTGAGGCACCAAGCTCCCCCTGTAGCAGCCCCGGTTTCAGGAGCCCCCCTCTGCACCCGATAGGGTAGTGATAATGACTCCTGGGCCGAGTCCTCTATGGGCGCCAGGCCCATGCCAAGTGGGTTACACGGACAATGGTGATTTGTGCTCACAGCTGCTCTAGGAGGTAGGTGCTATTATGGTCCCCAGGAAACTAGGACTTGGAGAATTTAAGAGGCTCAGGCAGAGGAGAGGAGCTGGTTCTCCACCCCAGCTCTGGTGGGCCCCAGACTCTCCGCCACAATAGAGACCTCTGCTGGCACCCCCCCAGCCCCTGTACCTGCCCCATACCTTCCAAGTGGCTTCTCGGCACACTGAGAAGTTCAGCTTCTCCATGGTTTCCACAGCACTGGGTCTTCCCTCTGCTACGGCATCCAGGCTTATCTCCTCGGGCGCCAGCCCAGGGGTGCCCTGGGAGCTGGGCTTTGCCATCTCTGCACTCCCCTGCTTTTTTGGTGGGGAGAATGGCCCTGGGGGTTATTTGGATGGGCACACACAGGGAGTCTCTCCTCTAACTGCCTCAAACCATATGCAGTGCCCAGGAATTGGGTTGGGGGGCGGTCCTGAGACTCAGAAGCCCCTTTGGCCCCTGCTTCTGTGATCTTGATTTGTGGCTGCAGAATTCAGACCCCCAACAGACAATACCTGTTGGCGTTGAGCAGCCTGGGGGCTGGGTGAGGAGGGCGTATAGCCTACACCTGCCAAGGGCCCTATGCTTTGGGGCAGCTCAGCACCTGTCAGCTATTCTCTTGACTCCCTTAGCAGTCAGGCCCTGAATTGCCAATGTTTGCCTTCCCCGGCTGGCTGGCCAGAGGAGACATTATCTCTCAAGAGCTTGGGTCAAGACTAGCCAAGGGTCCTCTGGACAACAGCCTGTCCTCACAGCACCATAAGTCCCACCCCACTGTTTAGAGGCAAACGGGACCTTAGACAGCGGCCGAGGCCATGGAATGGCAGCTGCTGCTGCTAAGTAATATCAAGTAGGAGCGTCCAATGCAAGGGGGTAGTTAGAGGCCAGTGGATCAAAACCGCAGCTGGGGCCCTCCCAGGGCACCAGGTGTCCTGGCACCCAGTGGTGATCTCAGGCCACTCCCCTTTTTTGTAACAGCTTTATTGAGATATAAGTCACATACCATACAATTTACCCATCTAAAGTATACAATTTAATAGTTTAGGCCGGGCATAGTGGCTCATGCCTGTAATCCCAGCACTTTTGGAGGCTGAGGCGGGAGGATTACTTAAATTCCGGAGTTTGAGATCAGCCTGGGCAACATAACAAGACCCTGTCTCTATAAAAAAAGATAAATAAAACATTAGCCAGGCATAGTGGCACATGCCTGTAGTCCCAGCTACTTGGGAGGTTGAGGTAGGAGGATTGCTTGAGCCTGGGAGGTTGAGGCTGCAGTGAGCCATGATTGTACCACTGCACTCCAGCCTGGGTGACAAAGCGAGACCCTGACTCAAAAAAAAAAAAGAAAAAATTCAATATATTCACAGAGTTGTGCAACCATCACCACAATCAATTTTAGAAAATTTCATCACCCCAAAAAGAAATCCTGTACCCTATCCTGTCCCAAAGCAAACAACAAATTTACATTTTTTTTCTCTGTGGATTTGCCTATTCTGAACATTGTATTTAAACAGGATCATACAATATGTGGTCTTTCGTGTCTGACTTCTTTCATGTAGCATGTTTTCAAGGCTCACCTAAGTTGTAGCATGTAGCAGTACTTCATTCCTTTATATTGACAAATAATATTCCATTGCATTTATATACCATATTTTATTTATCCATTCATCAGTTGATAGACATTTGGGTTGTTTCTACTTTTTGGCTGTTATGAAGAATACTGCTTAAACATTCATATACAAAGTTTGTGTGGACATGTGCTTTCATCTGTAACAGGGAATAGAATTGTGGCATTATATGGTAACTCTATGTTTAAGCTTTTTTTTTTTCTTTTTTTTTTAAACGGAGTGTTGCTCCATCACCCAGGCTGGAGTGCAGTGGCACGATCTCAGCTCACTGCAACCTCCACCTCCCAGATTCAAACAATTCTCCTGCCTCAGCCTCCCGAGTAACTGGGATTACAGGAGTGTGCCACCATACCTGGCTAATTTTTGTATTTTGAGTAAAGACGGGCTTTCACCATGTTGGCCAGGCTGGTCTCAAACTACTGACCTTAAGTGATCCGCCTACTTCGGCCTTCCAAAGTGCTGGAATTACAGGCATGAGCCACCACGCCCGACCTCTATGTTTAAGCTTTTGAGGAACTGCCAGACTGTTTTCCAAAGTGGCTGCACTATTGTACATTTCACACACAACAGCAGTAAGTGAGGGTTCCAATTTCTCCACATTCTTGACAATACTTCTTATTATCTGTCTTTTTTGTTATAGCCATCCTGTAAGTGTGAGTGGTATTTTATTGTGGTTTCGATTTACATTTTCCTAATGAGTAATGATATTGAGCATCTTTTCATGTATTCATTAGACACATATATTTTAATTGGAGAAGCATCTATTCAGATCCTTTGCCTACTTTTAAACTGAGCTATTTGTCTTTTTTTCTTTTTATTATTCAATTGTAACAGTTATTTATATATTCTAGATACAAGTTGTTTATCAGGCATATGGTTAGCAAATATTTTCTCCCATTCTGTTGGTTGTCTTTTCACTTTTTTTGATGGTGTCCTTTGCAGCACAAAAGTTTTTAATTTTGATGAAATCCAGTTTATGTTTTATTCTTTGTTGCTTGTGCTTTTGGTGTCATTTTAAAGGAATCATTATCTAATCTAAGGTTAGGAAGATTTATCCTTATGTTTACTTATAGGAGTTTTATAGTATTAGCTCTTCTATATAGGTCTTTGATCCATTTTAGTTAATTTTTATATATTGTGTGAAGTATGGCTCTGATGTTAGTTGCATGTATGTTTATAATTATCACATCTTCCTGATGGATTACACTTTTATCATTATAAAATGTCCCTCTTGATCTTCAGTAATTAAAAAAATTTGAAATCTACTCTGTCTGACAGTAATACAGCCCCACCAGTTTTCTTATGGTTGCTGTTTGCTATATATATATGTAGGAAATCATATATGTATATGTGAAATACATTGGAAATCAAACAAACCAGAGTAATTAACATTTTAATTAAAGTGGATAATGATAAATTAACATTACATATTTTAAAAAGTAAATCATTCAAAAACTTTGGTGGTTTATTGCTGTAAGAAATTCGTTGCAAGACATTTCAGAACTGATCAGGACAAATCTCTGGGCATCAGCATAGTCACTGTGAACTACTAGTTTAGGGTAGAGTTTCTGTCTCTGCTCTACTCATCTGCCTGGAAGTTTGACTAATAAACTTCTGAGCCCCTTCATCATCATATATATATATATATATATATATATATATATATATATAATTTTTAATAATTTTAATTTTTTATTTCTTTTACATTTCCCCTTGTTTATTCACAAGAATTATATATAATTAACATGTTTGTCTAAATAAATTCAAAAGGCCATTTAAATAGAAAAGTTAAAACACAGATAAAAATATTGTATTGGTTTATTTGGTAGTTTTTTTTCTTAGTGGTACATAATATTTGCATAATTACAATTGGTGACATGATGAAACATGATACAATAAATTTAATATGAAATAGTATGATACAACATTAGGATAAGAGATGACATATGGCTCTGATAATACCTCCATTTACTTTCCTGAAGTTTTGCAAAAATTTTACTCTTGGTTATCACTTCAAAAGAATGGGCAAAATCTTAATGCATGGCTTCCTACCACAGCACATCCTCCTGACTCTTGGTATCTAACTCCTTGAAGACCAGTTTTGGGGCTTCACTCTTCACCCTCCAGGGATCTATTACTTCCTTGTTAGTGCTCCTGATCAGTGGGCTGGCTCTCTCGCTCCAAAATCTATTGATCAATTGCAGGTCATTCAAGGGCTGTTCAAAGTGGAGCGGAAATATTACTTTTCAGCTTGAGTTTTGGATGCATATTTGGTTTTAGCTTTTTTTTTTTTTTTGAGACAGTCTCACTCTGTCACCCAGGCTGGAGTGCAGTGGCGTGATCTCAGCCTCCTGGGTTCAAGCAATTCTTGTGCCTCAGCCTCCTGAGTAGCTGGGATTACAGGTGTATGCCACCACGATGGTAGATATCCATTTTTTTCTACCCTCTTATTAAATCTATTTACATCTTTAAATCTAAAGTGTGCCTCCTGTAAACAGCATATTGTTGGATCTTGTTTTTATTTTGTGTGTTTTTAAATTAATTTATTTTTATTTTATTTTTATTTTTTGGAGATAAGATGTCTTTCTTTGTTGCCCAGGCTGGAGTGCTGTGGTTCATCATGTTAGCCGTAACCTTGAACTCCTGGGCTCAAGCGATCCTCCCACTACAGCCTCCTGAGTAGCTAGGACTTACAGGTGTGTGCCACCATGCCAGGCTAATTTTTATTTCATTTTATTTTTTGTAGAGTCGGGGTCTCTTTATGTTGCCCAGGCTGAAACTCCTGGCCTCAAGCAATCCTCCTGCCTTGGACTCCCAAAGTATTGGGATTACAGGCACAAGCCACCGCAACTGGACAGATCTTATTTTTAAATTGGGTCTGACTACCTCTGCCTTTTGGTTGGATTGTTTAATCCAGTGGTGCCCAACCTTTTTGGCACCAGGGACTGGTTTCATGGAAGACAATTTTTCCACAGTGGAGGGTGGTGGTGGTGGGTGGAGGGGGGGTATGGTTTCGGGATGAAACTGTTCCACCTCAGATAATCAGGCATTAGATTCTCATAAGCAGTGTGCAACCGAGATCCCTCTCATGTGCAGTTCACAATAGGGTTCCAGCTCCTATGAGAAAATGAGAATCTTTTTTTTTTTTTTTTTGAGACAGAGTCTCACTTTGTCACCCAGGCTGGTGTGCAGAGGCAAGATCTTGGCTCATTGCAAGCTCTGCCTCCCGGGTTCAAGCAATTCTCCTGCGTCAGCCTCCCAAGTAGCTGGGACTACAGGCGCCCACCATCACGCCCGGCTAATTTTTATATTTTTAGTAGAGATGGGGTTGCGCCATGTTGGCTAGGCTGGTCCCAACTCCTGACCTCAGGTGATCTGTCCGCCTTGGCCTCCCAAAGTGCTGGGATTACAGGTGTGAGCCACTGCGCCCGGCCTCCTATGAGAATCTAATGCCACCACAATCTAACAGGAGGTGGTTGCCTGCTGCTCACCTCCTGTTGTGAGGCCTGGTTCCTAAGAGGCCAGAGACCACTACCAGTCCATGGTGCAGGGGTTGGGGACCCCTGGTTTAATCCATTCACATTATCGATATACATAGTTGAATTTCCATCTGCCATTTTCTAAACATGTGATGTCTTTTTTGTTCCTCTATTTCTCCTTCAGTGCTTTTTTTTACATTAAGTGAATATATCTAGTGGGACATTTTAATTCCTTTAATGATTTTTTTAACTACATTTTTGAGTGATTTTCGTCATATTTGGTCTAGGGCTTACCTGTGGGCAGTGTACTACACTATCTTCCTGTCCCGTCCAGGTAAGCTGTCCACAGCAAAGGTCCTGGGCGGAGGCCACAGCGGGAAAATTGCCTGAAGAGCAATGCATGGCCTTGGACAAGGAAGCCCCAAGGAGGAGAACTGGGGCCTTGAGATGGCCACAGGTGGCCCCAGTGAGCAATACAGTGGCTGTAGCTTTGATGGGCATGTTTTTGGGCTGCACGGCCCTGGGAATCACCTCAGATTTATGAGTCAGAATAGATGTCCCGGCCCTAGGACAGGGGTCTGGGGTGAGGATTAAAGGGTGTGTCCTAGGGTCTGGGCACCACTGCTGTCTGGCTGCCCTGGCAACTGCCTCTGCCATCTCTGTCCCATGCTTTGAATGCCTCCCATCGTGAGCCCCTGAACTGTCCACACTCCTCTCTGCACCAGGGGCCAATAAGACTGTGGGGCAGGGCTCAGTGAGAATGGCAGCTGCCCCACCCTTCCCTTGCACATCCTAAAATGTGTCAAGGCCTGAGCTGGGACTGGCTAGCAGGCAGACAGAGGATGAAGGGCAAAGCAGGGGCATCTGATGTGGCGAGGCATCGGGAGTGGAGGCTGGTGAAATGCTCTGCCTTCTCTGGTCAGCCAAAGCCCTGCTGAGAAAGTACTGGGTCCCTATTGGAACCCACTCTCTGCACATCTGGAAATCTTTGGAAATAGACCAGAGACCAGGGCGCAGGTGTGCCATGGGACAAGGTGAAGACCCAGGATCACCTACACACCAGAGTCCACCCAGTAGGACAGGTGCCCTGCCACTCACTCAGACTTCCACAGGGGCCTGACTGAGGGCTTGAGGGGCCAGGGTTCAGCCCTTGGTGGGGGGTGGGGTGCATCTTGGGAGGGAAGCTCTGCCCTTTCATCTTCACCCCAGGCCCCTGCCCCTCATCCCAGTGATGCTCAGCTTCCTGGCATCCACCACACAGTAGTGCAGGGTGCTGCCTGCCAAGCGCTGGTCCAAGGTAGAGGTGGGGGTACAGTGTCTGAGGATCCATGTGGGAGACCGCAGAGGAGAGGACCTGCCCTAGGCCTCTGACCTCCCACCCTGGCCTCACCCCCAATCCCAGTGCTGGCTCCTGGATCCCAAAGGCTCAGAGCCCCTTGCAAGGTCTTCCCCCATGAGATCTGGGCCTCACTCCTTCTCCACCTCTGCACCCTTGGACAGTCAAGGCTGGTGGGCCCACGTGGCCTCCACCAAACCCCTGAGTCTCCTGGGAGATATACCTGGAGCAAGAGGGGTGATTAACATACAGACCAGGACTTGCACTGGGGTATGCAGGTCAGAGAATGAACATGCACAGGTGTGCAGGTGCCCAGCTCAGCGTCAGACCCTTCCCAGCCCTGCCAGGGGCCAGGGGGAAAGCACTCCCTCCCCCCATTAGCTGCCACCAGCCTGCCTCCCAGGGCACTCAGAACATGCACGGTCCCCGGGCCAGCTCTGCCCCTCCCACCAGGAGGTATGGGCAAGAGACAGGAGGGCGACAGAATGGAACAAAAGGGATTTCTTCCCTCTGCCTGCAACCTTCCCAGGGCCACAGGTCCCAAAGGACGGCCCCTCTGAGGGTGGAGGTGGTTCCCAGCTGATGCTAGGCCTTGGATGCCTGGAAACTCCACAGTGGCTTTCAGAACCCTGTCTACACCTTTGCAAGTGTCCACTTCACTCAACTCTCCTCTGTCCAATATCACCTGTGTCCTGCCAGGATCCTCACCCGGAGCCACCTAGTTGGAGGGTGGGCTCTCAGCCTGGGTCCCTGGGGTAGCCAGGGAGCCTGCTGTACATCACCAAACCCCTGGAGACAGTGCTCAGTCTCCCAAGAGCTGTGGGGGAAGCAGAAGAGGGACTAGCAGGACAATTGGAGGATGGCCCAGCCTGGAGGGAGGGAGGGAGAGTGGAGAGAAGACGGCACTACCTTGCCTCTTGGTGAAGGATGCTTCTCGGATCTGTTCTTTTTCTTTCTTTTTTATTTAAAAAAAAATTACTTAGGGCCGGGTGCAGTGGCTCATGACTGTAATCCCAGCACTTTGGGAGGCCGAAGCAGGAGGATCATGAGGTCAGGAGATCAAGACCATCCTGGCCAACATGATGAAACCCCGTCTCTACTATAAATACAAACATTAGCCAGGCATGGTGGTGGGTGCCTGTAGTCCCAGCTACTCGGGAGGCTGAGGCAGGAGAATTGCTTGAATCTGGGAGGCGGAGGCTGCAGTGAGCTGAGATTGCACCACTGCACTCCAGCCTGGGTGACAGAGCAAGACTCTGTCTCAAAAAAAAAAAAAAAAGAAAAGAAAAGAAAAAGGAAAAGAAAACAAACAAAAAAATTACTTAAAATCTTTATTTTAGACACACTTGAAAGACTTCTTTAAAACATAGTTAACATATATAAGTCTTTTGCTTAGGTACAAAGGAAAACGCAAACCATATAAATTAGTTAAGCTTTTCCTAAAAAACTCCCTTTTTTTTTTTATACAGGTTCAAGTGATTCTCCTGCCTCAGCCTTCCAAGTAGGGTGGACTACAGGCACGCAACACCATGCCTGAGTAATTTTTTGTGTTTTTAGTAGAGACGGGTTTCACCGTGTTGACCAGGCTCGTCTTAAACTCCTGACCTCGGGTGATCCACCTGCCTCAGCCTCCCAAAGTGCTGGGATTACCTGCATGAGCCACTGTGCCCAGCCAAAACTTCTTGACGTTTAGAGTTTGAATCTTCTGAATCATGAAACATTTTTAAATTTTTACATTTACATACAGTAAAATTCACTCTTTTTAGTGTACGGTTCTAGGAGTTTCGGCAAAGGCGGAGAGTTGTGTAAACACTGGCACAGTCAAGAGACAGAACTGTTCCCATCACTTCATGCCGTCCCTTAGTGGTCAGCCCTTCCCCACATCTGATCCCCTAATTTGATCCCTGTTTCTTGATTTCTCTTGGGCCTGTTCCTGTAGTAAGGCAGCCGGGGTAGGGGGTGGCAGGCAGGCTCTTTGGGGGTCCATGATCATTCTTCTGGCACATGGGCCTCCTTCTCTACATAACATGCCAGGGCCGGGGTAAGGAAGGAGGCCGCCAGCAGCCAGCTGCTTTCCATCCTTCCCCAGGCCCAGTGGAGGGAGTGGGGAAAAGGAGGGCGTGTCCGGGGCATCTGGGGGTGGGTCTATGGATCTCTGGGCTGGGGGAGAGTGGGAACCCACATGGCTCCCTGGCTCTGCCTGCCCCAGGGAATCAGGCAGGACGGCTGGTCATGGTGAGGCAGCCACCCAGAACCGCCAGAGCACTGGGCATGTTCTACGGAGCAGCTACTGCTATGCTGAGTATAATCACTTCCACAGTGTGTCAGGCGCTGGGCCGGGCCTGATCCCCGCAACAGAACAGCAGTTCTTTGTTGCCGACGGTGTATCATTAGTTCCATTTTACAACGAGGACACCCAGACTCGGAGAGGTTGAACAACTTGCCGAGCTCATCCAGCTAGGACCTGAACCCAGGTCTGTCTGGTTCCCAAAGGATAAAATGTCGCTGATGGTTTAGTCTGGTTCAAGTGCCAGTGCCTCATGTCACTAGCTGCTGTGTGCCTTTGGGTAAACTGCCCCACCCTTCTGAGCTTGGCTGACTGTCCCCTGGTGCAGTCCTCTTGGGCTGTCCTATGGTCTGCTACTGCAAAGCAGAGCCTCCTTCGAGCCAGTGAAGAGGCACCATAAGCTCTTTCCTGCCTGAGCAGGTTGCCCTTTCTTCTTCCTAACTTCTCCTGCACCCCTACTCCCTAGCAATGGCCCCTGGACAGGTTATCAGGGTATGTCAGTATCCCCATGGCTTTGGAGGTGCTGCTCCAGGTGAGAAAGGAGGAGGACAGGCCGGGAGACACAGAGGAGACCCGACCCTCGAGACAGACATGGGTCGGTGGAGATGCTCCTGAATCCACAGGTCCACCGGCACACTCAGGGGCCCAGTCTGTCCGGCACAGGGGTCTGGATGGGCATCAGAGTTCAGTTGGCTCCTGGCTTGGAGAACTGCAAAGCACCAAGGCTCCAGGACACTGGCCTAGTAAGAACCTGCCCCCAGAACCCTCTCTAATGAGGCCTGACACCCTCTTCTTCCCTGAGAGGGCTCAAGACAGGAGAGGGGGCCCTGGCCCATGGTCCCCGCCAGGGTTCTTCAGCCCCTTGGCTCTCTGCTTTCTTGACTTTCTGCTCCCAGAATCAGAGGCTACAGGAACAGGACAGACTCCTGGAGGGTGCCCCACCCAGAGCCCCCAAGGCCTGACCCATAGGGTCATAGTGTTGGCCCAGGGGTGAGCAGCTGGCAAGAGCCAAACACCAGGCCCTGCAACTCTGTCCAGCTGCCAGCCCCCGCAACTCTGTCCAGCTGCCAGCCCCCAAGTGCTCCCTCTCCTTCCTGCCTCACACCTGAAATTCTCAACTTGCAACGCACCCCCACACCCTACCCGTCAGGGGCCAGAGAGGGACAGCCAGGATATGCCTCCTCATGGTTTAGTGTCGAGAGGCCACACGAGAGGAACGTCATACCCCACACCCCTCCCATGACCTAATACATCAGCGACTGCAGGCCAGAGAGTATCGGGGTCAGCCCTGGAGGGGTCCCCCACAGATGGTGGCTCTGTCACCTCCCCACCACTCTGAGGAGAGCACCCGACGCCCTTGGGCTGGCCCTGCCATCCTGGAGAGAATCTAGTCTCTCCCCCTTTCCCATCTGAGCCCACCTGGGAGGGACCACCATCCTGCCCAGGAGCAGCCCTAGCCTTGGTTCTAAGCTGCAGAGGCTTGAGATGGATCTGGTTCAGAAATGCTTCAGAGTCTGAGGCCGGTGGCCCCCTTCACCCCACATCAAAGATGGGTGGACCTCGTGGGCCTGGCTGGGACACCTGCAGACGCTGAGCTTCAACAAGGCTCATTCTGGGACAAAAGTGCATACCGGAGGTCTTTGGCTGGTGCTTGTGGGGCTGGATTGGCATCTGTCCCCACAAAGCGGTGGCCCTAGAAGGCTGGGGTCTCCAGCTAGACTTTGTCCTTTTCTCTTTCCTCCTTGTCCAGGTGCCTCATGCTCCACAGCGAGCCCTCGAGACATGCAGGAAGGATGGACGTCCCACCCCTTCCGTAACAGAGCCCAGGAGCAGGGAAGGAAGTGGTTTGAGCACAGTGCTGAGCTAAGCAAGTTTTAGAAGCACTGAATCAGACCACGTGCAGCCAGTAGGGGAGGAGAGAACCTCTGGGCCGGTGTCCTGGAGGCCCGCGGGGGACAGGGGCACAGAGGCGCAGACTCAGGGAGCTGAGCTGGGAGAGGAATCCCGGAGGAAAGTGAGAGGGCTTCAGCACGTTTATTTAAAGGGGATGGTGAGAAATCTAGGAAAGAGTGAAACCCCAAGATCTGAGGGTTTAAGTGAGAGAGGTAGGTAGAGACTGGAGTTTTAGGGGAGTTCCCATGGGTTTCAGGGCTTGCTTGAGCTGTGGATCCAAGGCCTGGAGGACAGGGTGGGGCCAGAACAGATCCCACCGACAAGAGCAGGAGCCAGGTTGCAGGCATCAGAGAGGACAGGTGACCTGTCGGGGCCTGGAGCAAGGGCCCGGGCAGCTTCCTCCACAGGCCATGTGAAGATAGAGCCATGGATTGGGAAAGGTGGAGACTCCGAGTGTAGAGGTGTCCATGTAACAGTGCTGGCTGAATGGGGGACTTCCAGGTCACACCCCAAAAAGCTCTGAGCCGATGTTAGTAACAAATGGGGAGGAAGGCCCAGCTGTGGCGCCCTGGGCATTAATCCTAAAAAAGATACCACTTCTATGTGCCAGAAACTTCAAAGCAAGTGAACACTTCAAATACGAGAACCAGAGGTGTTTTTTTGTTTTTTCTTTTTTCTTTTGAGATGGAGTCTCGCTCTGTCACCCAGGCTGGAGTGCAATGGTGCAAATCTCAGCTCACTACAACCTCCGCCTTCTGGGTTCAAGCAATTTTCCTGCCTCAGCCTCCCGAGTAGCTGGGATTACAAGCATGAACCACCACGCCTGGCTAACTTTTGTATTTTTTTTTTTTTAGTAGAGACGGAGTTTCCCCATGTTGGCCAGGCTCGTCTCGAACTCCTGACCTCAGGTCATCCACCTGCCTCAGCCTCCCAAAGTGCTGGGATTACAGGCGTGAGCCACCCCACCCGGCCAAGAGGTGTTAAAACCTAAATCAGACTATGTCATGCCTCGGATCTGAACCTTCCAGTGACTGTCCCTAGCAAAGCCATAGCCTGTGAGGTGCCCCCTCAAGGCCTCACCCGATTTCATTACTTGAGGATCTATCGTCTATCTTACTCTGCAGAATGGAAGCTCCAGGAGGGCGGGGGTTTTTAGACAAAGTAGAAATTGTCCACCATTTTATCCTGGCAGGTACAATATGCCCGATAAGCATTGTTGAATGTAGACTCACAGCCAATTTGTGACACTGGTGTCACCATTCTCCTTTACAGATGGGAAATGGGGCTTCTGGGGGAGTGAATGGCTTGCTTAGGTCACGCAATTCTAGATTGCAGAGTGAGGATTTGACTCAGACCTGTTGACCTCAGAGCCTGATGTCCAGCCAACAAATTCTCAGAAACTCGGGGTTTCTGAGAAATAGGACAGTCAGCCTAGGGACCCCTGAGAGCCCAGGCCGAGGGGGTGGGTTTCCTGGAGTAGAGGTTTTGAGAGGCAAAGGCAGTTATCATCAACCCAGGCTGCACTGAAGGGGGCTGTTCCAGAGCCAGGGTGCATTGTTCAGCTGCCCAATGGGCCTCTGGGTTTCTTTCAGTTCCCTTTGGTGACACGGCTTCCCTCCTCCCCCCTGCTCCCCACCCCAGCCACCCCACTCTACACTTGCTCACACAGCGTAGCTTCTACTCGAGTCAGGAGAGGGTGCCTCCTACCACACCCTCAGTCTGTGATATTCCAGCCAGGGGAAATGGGGGAAGGGGCCATCTCACCGTGGGGAGTGGGGGGCCTGGACAGACCTCCCTGTCCCCACCGCCTCCTGCCCCATCAAGGGGAAATGGGAGTACTCACACAGGGGCCGGGTGTGGCTTCACTTCCCCTCTACTTGCCCTTCCACCCCCAGGATGGCACTGGGAGGCCAACGGATCCCAGATCCTGGAAACACTGGAGTGTTGCTCTCTGTCCTTCCTTCCTCCTGGGCCATGTCTCTGGCCCCAGATGATTCTTGGCTCAGGTTCTTTCAGTTGAGGGAAGTCAGGATCTGAGCCAAGCTGAGCCCCTGCATAGCCTCTATCCCAGGAGCCCCATATCAATGCTGCCGGCTTGGTAACATCATCCTCCTTTTAGAGACGAGGAAATGAGATTTGAGGACCTACTTAAGGCCACTTGGCTGAAATACAGCAAAGCCAGGTGCAAGCCCCTTCTCTGCACGCAGCCCGTGCTGCTTCTTGAGGTTCAGAGGCTCTAAGGAAGGGGCCTCACCTGAGCAAGATGGACAGTGGGAAGGGGGCAGAGGGCAGAATTCTAAGGTCTCACGGTCCCTCAGAATGGGTGAGGAGTATTTAATAATAAAAGAAGGCTCTTCTAAGCTATTGCTCCAGATATGACCAGCATAGAATATTTTTCTATTAAGCATAACTGACCTCCAGTGAAAAAGGTTCCCATTTTGTGGGGAGCCACTTTTGAAATAGCAATTTCATTTTATTATTATTATTTTGAGATAAGATCTCACTTCTACACCCAGGCTGGAGTGCGGTGGTGTGCCTCCTGGGTTCAAGCAATTCTCCCACCTCAGCCTCCCAAGTAGGTGGAACTATAGGTATGTGTCACCACGCCAGGCTAATTTTTGTATTTTTTGTAGAGACAAGGTTTTGCCATATTGCCCAGGCTGGTCTCGAACTCTTGGACTCAAGTGATCTGCCTGCCTTAGCCTCTCAAAGTGTTGGGATTACAAATGTGAGCCACCGTGCCTGGCCTAGCAATTTCATTTTTAAAGAAAGAAATATAAAACGATCTACCCATTCACATTTTCCCCATCCATACTTTAAATTTTAAAAATATGAAATAATGAAATACTCAGCAGATACAAATAATAAAATACTTATATATAATGATATTTCGACTTCATATTAGGGCTACAAAGGTCAGGAGAGAGGGAGAGATACAGAAGAGAAAAAAAAAACGTAACACATGAGTGTCTTTTTTTAACTTGTTAAAGGTAAAGTTCAACCCAGGAGAAGGGAGGGGAGGGAAGGTCAAAGTTCTGATTCATCAACAAATACTACTTTATTTGTTAAAAATACAAGGCTCTGCTTGGTGCAGTGGCTCCTGCCTGTAATCCCAGCACTTTGGGAGGCCAAGGCGGGTGGATTGCCTGAGGTCAGGAGCTCGAGACCAGCCTGGCCAACATGGTGAAACCCCGTCTCTACTTGGGAGGCTGAGGCAGGAGAATCGCTTGAACCGGGGAGGCAGAGGTTGCAGTGAGCTGAGATCGCACTGCTGCACTCCAGCCTGGGTGACAGAGCAAGACTCCATATCAAAAAATAAAATAAAATAAAATGAACAATGAAAAGACAGGAGGGAGGTTCCTGAGTAAGCTGATTCGAGTGGAAATCAGACATCAAAATTGAAACCCAGTGAATTTTCCAAAAAGCCAGATGCTCATAGAACTGAAGCTTGAGACACTTACATCAGTACACCTGCTGCCTGTTGACCAATTCCTCTTCCTTGTGCCTCCTGTTTTCCTTCCCTGCTATATAAGCCCCTAACTTTAGTCAAGGGGAGGGATGGGTTGGAGGTTTGTCTCCCCTCTCAACAGCTCACTGGCTGATGTCACCGGAATAAAGTCTTCCCTGGCAATACTCGCTGTCTCAGTGATAGCTTTCTGTGCGGTGAGCAGCCAGACCTAGACCAAACCCATGGCAATCCATAGCAAAATCAACCAGGAAGCTATTTGCACCCTGGAACCCCACCTGGGAGGGGAAGTCAAGGCAGACTTTCCAGAGAAGGTGATGCTGAAAATTTCAGAAACAGAAATTTTGAAGAGCAAGAGTTACCAAGCAAAGAACATTCCAGGAGAAGGAACAGGAAGTGTGAAGGTGGAGGTCCTGGGGGTGAGGTTCTTTATGGAATCGAAAACGGTTCAGAACCACAGGTCGACGGTCAAGGTAGTAGTGAGAGGAGGTGGGACAGGCGACCACGCCGCTGCACCTGGGATGACTGGAAGGCGACTTAGGGGAGCTGGGGCGAGACAGGTGTAGGGGTTGAGGATGAGAAAGGCACAGAGTGACTAGAGGATTCCTGCCTGCAAGCACATCTGGAAGGGGTGTCTGGATCCTGGGGGCAGCGATTGTGTTCTAGGGCGAGAGCCACCCTCGCCAGGGGTGCAGGCAGGCGAGAGGAGGGCCTGGAGCTGTGGGTCGGCCACACTGCGCCCTCATTTGTGTGCAGCCCCGGAGGACCAGAGTGCTTCCCCCACCCTCTCCCAGGGCCCAACCGAGCACTGCAGCGGGAGGTACGGGGTTGTCAAATGACAGTTTTGCGGTTCCAGATTGCCAAAAGAGCCAGTGGCCAGTCTAGGGCACCGGGCCGTCTGGCATCTCCCTGGAGGCCCTGGGCCTGGCCCGAGGCTCAGCCCGGATCTGCAGTTGCCAGGTCAGTGCGGGGCCCGGAGTGGATTCGCGGGGCGGGGCGGGGCACTGCCCGCGCCCGGAGCTCGGCAGCAGCTGCCCAGGGGCGGGGGCGGCAAGACGCGGAAGTGCCCGGCAGGTTGGCGGACCGGCGGGAGGCGCAGCCTGGGCAGAGCTCAGCTTGGTCCCGCCGCCCAGCCGGTGCTCCCTGGCGCAGCCACGCAGGCGCACCGCAGACAGGTGGGTCCCAGCCGCCGCGCTCTCCTCTCTGCGTCCGCGCCCGGCGCGCCCCGAGGGAGCGGGAGCGGTGCCGGCTACTGCCCCCAAGTCTAGGCCTAGACTGGGGCCCGCGCCCCCCAGGCACCTCCGGGCGGCGGGATGAAGACTGGAGTAGGGCGGGGTCCGCGTCCAGCTGCGCCTGGAGAGCGAGCTCGGGTGGGTGCCTACAGCAGGGTGCGCCCGGCCGGCCTGGGACTTCCAAGGCGCCTCCCACGCCCCGATCAGTTTGGGGTGCTGGCGCCCGGGGAGCCCAGTGACCCAGGCGGCGGAGTGGGCAGCGCTGCGGGGGGGCGCCGGCTCTGCTGCTCTCCCTCCCTCTCGCCATCGCCCAGAATGGGGGCTCCCGGGCGCCCCGCTGGAGGCTGGCTTGGACCACAGACGAGCGAGGCCCGATCCTTACTTTCGATGCACTCGCCCTTGCTCTTACCGGGCCACCCTCACCCTTTCGGAAAAGAGGTTGAGGTTAAAGCGTTCATCCCCCGGGATCTTCAGGCCAATGGCAGGAACTGTGCAAGAGTTTGGGGGAAGATGGTGTCAGGTAGAGGCTGCGTCCCTGGGCTCGCGGCCGGGAATGGCAGACTCTCGTCCCCCGAGCAGCGGAAAAGGATGGGGCGCAATAGTTCCTGGGCTGGTTTCCTCAGGTCCTGTCCCAGAACTTAAGAAGGCAACAATGAAGAGGCTAAACGTGGAGGAAAAGTGAGGCTAGCATGGCCGGGATGCGTGGGGAGATGGTTGTCTCCGGACCCCGGGAGGGGGGGGAGCGGGTACCTGGGAGCAGAGGCTGGAGTGGGGGACTTTCCCAGCCTCGCGGCCACGCTGAACACAGCAGGGCGAGGACCGGGGTGCTGCTCCTCCAGCAGCAGGAGGAGAGGTCCAGAGGCCGACCCTGGAGGTGGGGGTGGCTCCGCGGGCTGGCCCAGGGGGTGTGCCTCAGCGGAGCACGCGGGAGGGGTGGGGGCGGAGGGGAGGGGGGAGCAGGGGCGGAGGGGAGGGGGGAGCAGGGGCGGAGGACTGGGCTGGGCCTGGGCTCCTCGAGGGCCCAGAATGGAGATAAGTGACCAGAACCAGAGAGGGCTCGGCTGTATCGATGTAGGAAACTGTAGCCCCTCAGGAGGCCCTCTGGCAAGACCTCCCCTTCCTGCCCCCACCCCCAGTAGTTATGGGGCCTGGGGTGCTGGGGCTGAGGGGTTCCAAGAGTCAAGGGAAGCACTGGGAAATCACCCCTTTTTATCTAAAGGCCCTACTTTGGGGTTTTTCCCCTGTACCCTGGTCTTCCCCTACCCTGACCCTGGGAGGAAGCCGAAAGAAGCTTCTTTCTGGGCACCTTTTGCCCCAGAGCCTCAGCCTGTCTGGACCAGGTGGGCAGCAGAGCCCAGGGTGTGGGCAGCTGACCCGGAGGGGTGGGATTTGGGGGTCAGGGCCTGTACAGGGAACCCCTTGTCCTCTCCCTGAGCTGGGTGTGGGTTTGCAAGGAGACATGTGACCCAGACCAACCCTGGGAGCAGCAGGGCGCCTGCTGTCTGGCCACTCTTACTAGGACTGCTGTGGCACTTCCTCCCCTAGTGGGTCCCTGGTGCCCATGAATTGCAGCTCCTGGGTGGTGGTGGGGGCACTGTCTCCTGGGACTCCAGCATGGCCCTGGGGTGAGCTGTGGGCTTGCCCCACCTCAGCAGGTCCTCTAGGGCTGCCCACTGGATGCTTCGCTGCCTCACACACTTGTAGGGACTTCCTCAGGCTGTTGGATTTCCCCACCTTCCGGGGCTCAGGTCCATTGACTTAGGTCTAGGGCTCCATACATTTCACCCAGAGACTCCGGAGCCTGGCAGGCAGACCTGTTCTGATACCGAACTTCCAAAGTCATGGGCCTTGATTGGGGTGGTCTGAATTAGACCTAGCCCTTTTGTGGGCAGAAGGGAGCTTCTGGGAGGATGGATGCTGTTCGGGTTAGAGCTCGTGTGGCTGCAGGCAAAAGCCTTGAGGCTGAGTCCCTTCTGTGGCGTGGTGGACAGACTCTCGCTCATCACAACCGGGCTTGTCACGGGAGCTCCTTCTCCACACCCCTCCCTAAGCTGACTGTATGGACGCGGCCCTCTGACACTGAGGTCGGAGTTATCATTTCAAAACCTTGCTCTGTATTAAACAGCCGTGTTGGGCAGGGCCAGACTGCTGGACTGACAGTAGGGGGCAGGCAGCCGGACCCTCTGAGCTCCCCAACGGCACCAGCGCCTGCACGGCCTCAGCCCAGTGTGTCATTAGGGAAGCTCTCCCCGATTCTGCGCAGACAGAGCTTCCTCTGTCCATCCTCGCTCGGCCAGAATTGTGTGCCGCTGGTGACTGGCACCCCTCTATTCTAGGGCCAAGGCCTCTCAGGGGTCTACAGATACAACTATGGGTGGGTGCACACCCATGTTATAAACCACACTAAATGCACAAAAACTGTCTGCAAGTTTGGGGTGCGGGGAACAGCTCTGGGTGGGAGGTTGGAAATTTGGTCTGGGGGACCCACTCGGCTCCCTCCCTCAGCCCACAGTGAGTCTGGTTTCTGAGTTGTCCCGGTCTAGCCACTTTCGTTTCCCCTGGGGCCGGGTGGAGGCTGGGGCAGAAAGCGGAACTGAGCCCGCGTGTTCTGAGGCCAGGGCAGGGCTGGAGTGTTCTGAACACCTCCCCGTCCCAGCCCCTGGGCCAGGCAAGGGCCAGCCTTACCTCTCCTGGGTGGGTGGCAGCAGAGCTGGGCTCTGAGAGAGGCCTGCAATGTGAGACAGTAGCAGCTCAGAGGCGGCACTAGGCAGGTGCAACCCCAAAAGGTACTGGGCAGGGAATTTCAGGGGAAACTGAGGCTCCATGCTGCAAGGCCAAAGCAGGCCCAGACACAGGGAGTTCAGCTCGAACCTTTGCTCCTTACTTGCTGACCGACACGTTCACTTCTGATGGGCTGTGCTGTGTAATGACCCAGTCCTTTCTGTCTTCCACCCAGGGGTCTCAAGTGAAGGGCCAAGGGCATGGGTAAGGGGAGGAGAGGGACAGAAGGGAACTCAGGACTGTGGAGAGTTTCCGGTTCTGGGCTGGAGAGGGAGTTGGGCAGGTGGAGGGGAGGAGGCAGGGTCCCTCTGGCCTGACTCCAGGGAGGCAGTGAAGCTGTGGCCTGGGAGGCGGGGCTCGTGCCCCTGGGTAGGTAGCAGTTAGAGCTGTGGCTTCTGTTTCCTGCAGCCTTCCTAACAGGCTCCGGCAGGCGTTAGGGCCTTCCTAAGTGCTACCCGAATGCATGTCCAGTGGGAGGAGAAGGGGGAGGACCAAGAACCTAGATGAATGGCCCTAGAGAGGTAACATCTGTTTGGTGCCTGCTCTCATTGGAGGTAGGTTGAGTTGGTTGATGGGATTTCTCTAAAGATATTGAGAAACTGCTTTCCTCTGAGGGCAGGTGTCCTTGGGAGCTCCAGATGAGATTCTTGTTGAGGGCATCTCCGGAGGGAACTCTCAGGGGGTGGAGGGTGAGAAAACTTGGGCAGGGAAGAATCGAACCAGGGGTGTAGACTGAGCAGGAGGCTGTCTTCGGGCTGATCCCACAGAGCGCTCGCTGCCCCAGGTAGCCAGCTTGAGACAAGACAGCCAGGCTTTTGGTGTCAGGCAGTCACTGGCTGTGGGCTGCCCCCCAAGAGCAAGGGGTGGGCCTAACCTGTGGTGTGAGTAGTGGAAGGCGGTTCTCTGGCCAAGGGCTGCTTGCTGCTGTTAGCAGTTGGAGAATGGATGCCTCTGCCCGGTAAAGGGCACCTGGGGCCGCACCCGCAGCATTCACTAACTCGTAACTCTCCTTCCCTTCCTCCAAACACAAAATTCCATGACACTAGACAAGAAAGCTGATGCTTGGAAAAGAGAATTGGCCTTAAATACCTAGATGGACTGGAGAGACCATCCTTTGTGGTCCATAGCTTGACCTCTGAGCACCCTGTTCCCATCCACCTGCAGACCTGCTGAGGCTCCCCTCTGGCTTTCTCCTGCAGACCCCTCTGCCATGAACCAGTCCATCCCAGTGGCTCCCACCCCACCCCGCCGCGTGCGGCTGAAGCCCTGGCTGGTGGCCCAGGTGAACAGCTGCCAGTACCCAGGGCTTCAATGGGTCAACGGGGAAAAGAAATTATTCTGCATCCCCTGGAGGCATGCCACGAGGCATGGTCCCAGCCAGGACGGAGATAACACCATCTTCAAGGTAAGCCCCGGGGAGGAGGTTGGCTGGACCTCCAGGGCACCCTGTCCCCAGAAGAGGAGCTCACATAACACACACAGGCAGCTCCTCAAGGCTGGCCACCCGCCCAGCTACCATGCTGCTGCTGATGCCAGGCCCGGACTAAGGGGATGCAGATGTAGACACAGGGTACACCTTTTTCCTTTTTTTTTTTTTTTTTAAGACAGAGTCTCGCTCTGTAGCCCAGGCTGGAGTGCAGTGGCACGATCTCAGCTCACTGCAACCTCTGCCTCCTGGGTTCAAGCAATTCTCCTGCCTCAGCCTCCTGAGTAGCTGGGATTATAGGCATGAGCCACCACGCCTGGCCTAGGGCACATCTTTTCTAACCTGCACCCTAGAGCATCCTGGGGACTGAGGGTCCCCAGAAGGCCTTCCCATAACTCGTCCTACTCACCCTTTGCTCGTCTCACTCCTATTACTCATGAGGACTTGTTCAGTGCACGCATATGCTAAAGGAAGCCAACGATCATCCATCATCTTTCTAAAAATTTTATTTTTAAATTAATGTATATTTATGGGGTACACAGTGATGATTTGATAAGCACAGTGATCAGATCAGGTACTTAGCATATCCATAATCTCAAACATTTGTCATTTCTTTGTGTTGGGAACAAACTATTTTTAATATAAGATTCAGATACATCATCAATCTTTTAATTTTTTAAATTTTCTAATTTTTTTTAGAGACAGGGCCTCACACTGTTGACCAGGTTCCAATTTTTTTTTTTTTTTTTTTTTTTTTTGAGACAGGGTCTCACTCTGTCACCCAGGCTGGAGTGCAGTGGCGTGATCTCAGCTCACTGCAGCCTCGACCTCCCAGGCTCAGGTGAGTCTCCCATCTCAACCTCCTGAGTAGCTGGGATTACAGGTGCCTGCCACCACAACTGGCTAATTTTTTGTACTTTTAGTAGAGACTTTGCCATGTTGCCCAGGCTGGTCTCAAACTCCTGGACTCAAGCAATCCACCCACCTCAGCCTCCCAGAGTGCTGGGATTACAGGTGTGAGCCACCGTGCCCGGCCCAATCTTTTTTTTTTAATTGATGTACTACAACTGTACATATATACTTTTTTTTTTTTTTTAAGAGATGAGTTGTTGCTCTGTTGCCTAGTGTTGCACCACTGGTGAGCAGTGGTGCAGTCATAGCACAACCTCCAACTCAGCTCAAGTGATCCTCCAGTCTCAGCTTCCTGAGTAGCCGTGACTACAGGTGCATGCCACCATGCCCAGCTAATTTTTTTTTTTTTTTGAGATGGAGTGTTGCTTTTTCACCCTAGCTGGAGTGCAATGGCACAATCTCAGCTCACTGCAACCTCTGCCACCTGAGTTCAAGCAATTCTCCTGCCTCAGCCTCCCTAGTAGCTAGGATTACAGGCACCTGCCACAATGCCCCGCTAATTTTTTTTTTTTTTTTTTTTTGTATTTTTGGTAAAGACAGGGTTTCACCATGTTGGCCAGGCTGGTCTTGAACTCCTGACCTCATGATCCACCTGCCTCGGCCTCCCAAAGTGCTGGGATTACAGGCGTGAGCCACCGTGCCCAGCCTAATTTTTTGATTTTGATGTTTGTAAAGATGAGGTCTCACTTTGTTGCCCAGGCTGGTCTCAAGCTCATGGGCTCAAGTGATCCTCCCACCTCCGCCTCCTGAGTAGCTGGTATCACAGGCGCAAGCCACTGTGCTCTCTCCAGTAATCTTAATGCTAGGACGTACCTAGCATAATAGTTTTTGCTTACATTTTAGTTTTTTTGCCGTGTGTGTATATGGAATGCAAAATTGGAATCAAGTGAATATCTTGATTTATAGCCTGGATTTTTTTCACCCAATATCAGGATCAGCTTTCCTTTCCAACATACGTCCACATCACTTTTCGTGACTGTAGAATTTCCACTGGGATGGTTTAGCACAATTTGGTCACTGAGTCTTGGTTTTTAGATACTTGAGATTGCTTTTAAAACCTGAACTTAAAAACCACATTGTCATGTAGGCTGTCTTAATGCTTCCCTTTTTTTCATCCTCAATTATTTTGGGGGTTGATTTCCTAGAGTTGAAAATTGCTGGGTCAAAGGCAATGCTTATTTTTTAAAACTTTGGGTACATATTTTCTTAGTTTTTGGGCTTGATCCTTACCTTTCCAAAATTCTCTTGCTAATCCATTTCTTATTTTTGTATAGGTAATACAGTCACAAAATTCAACATTAAAAGGCATAGAATGGTTTAGAGCAAAAAGTCTCCCTCCTTCCCTGGTTCATCACCACCCACTCCCCTCCCTAGCCTTTCCCTAGAGGCAGCCATGCTGTCATTTTCTTGTTTAGCCTTCCTGAGAGATTTTTATGCACATGTAAGCAAATATGAACTATCCTTTCCTCTACTTTTCATAAGAAATGCTAGATATCTGCATATTTGTCTAGACTGAATACTTCTTGACGATTGCTACATGTCAGCTTATAAACAGTTTCCTGCTTTTTCTTTTTTTGTGCTGCCCAGTATTTTTCATTCAATGGGTTGGCCGTAATTTCACCAGCCCCTCATTGATGGATGTTGCATTGGGTATTTGGGGTCATCTTTTACACACAGTACTGCTGCGAATAACTTTGTGTGTGCAATATTTTGTGTGAATGCTTCTATGATATTTAGGATGAATTCCTAGAAATCAAATAGCTGGGTTAAAAGGTAGAAAGAAACGTTGGTAACCCTCACCTCACCTAATTGCCGTTCAAAATAATACCAACAGCTCCAGTGTCTCAAGCCTGTCCTATGTGCAGGTTTAGCTCTGAGTGCTTTACGGACATCAACTCCCCTCATCTTTTTTGAGATAGGGTATCACTCTGTTGTCCAGGCTGGAGTGCAGAGCATAATCATGGCTCACTGCAGCCTCGAACTCCCCAGCTCAAGCAATCCTCCCACCTCAGCCTCCTGAGTAGCTGGGACCACAGGCACCCACCACTATGCCCAGCTAATTTTTTGTAAAGACAGGAGTCTCATTATGTTGCCTAGGCTGGTCTCCAACTCCTGGGCTCAAGCGGTCCTCCCACCTTGGCCTCCCAAAATGTTGGGATTACAGGTGCGAGCCACTGTGCCCAGCCAACATCAACCCCTTGAGTCTTCGCTGCCACTCCATGAGGTGGGCAACTGTGAGGAGATCAAGACAAAGGGAGGCAGTGACGTGGCCTGGCACACAGCTGGCGGGGGGCGCTTCCAGATTCAAACTCAGCCTGGCTCCAGGGTGCTCACCGTTATCCCCCACGCTGTCCTCCTTAGAGATCACACTGATTCACCCTCCCAGGAGCAGGAACTATGGATGCATCTCATAGCCCCTAGATTTCATGTAGCTTGCTGGCAGCCTGAGGGCTGGGGCAGGACTGTGGCAGACTCCCACACTGCAAACCAGGTCTGGGGCTCAGCAAGGCTCAGCCTGTAGCCGAAGTTCTCCCCACACAGTAGAGTCTCCTATGGGACAGGAGGCAGACTGGGGCTGTGGCAGGGACGAGGTTCTCTGTGGTCGGCTATCTCTTCCTGCCCCAGGCCTGGGCCAAGGAAACAGGGAAATACACCGAAGGCGTGGATGAAGCCGATCCGGCCAAGTGGAAGGCCAACCTGCGCTGTGCCCTTAACAAGAGCCGGGACTTCCGCCTCATCTACGACGGGCCCCGGGACATGCCACCTCAGCCCTACAAGATCTACGAGGTCTGCTCCAATGGCCCTGCTCCCACAGGTATCAGGCCTAGCCCTCTGTGGGCCACCTGGGAGGCTGTGCAATGTCCTGGCCCCCAGCCATGAGCTCTTGGGTGCAGGCAGGCCAAGGGCCCCTCTAGCAGGCAGTGGTCCAGGACACGATGCGGGGGCTCCCGCTAGGTCATGACACCCAGGGCTTCCAGGAGTGGCTGGGAT
Organism: Gorilla gorilla gorilla; assembly: GCF_029281585.2. Taxonomy (NCBI): domain Eukaryota; kingdom Metazoa; phylum Chordata; class Mammalia; order Primates; family Hominidae; genus Gorilla; species Gorilla gorilla. Next base: position 138,019,499 of record NC_073230.2, read on the forward strand.
GGGTCACTGGCAGATCAGGAATGGCTTGGCGTGCAGTCAGGGACCTGGGTGCTTCTTCCTTACCATTGCCCTCGTTTTGGCTTCTGGCTCCAGCCTAGGTCTCATGGCCCATGGAGTCGGGGAGGTCTTTCCCAATCCTGGTGGCTGTGCCCTCCACCTCGCCCTGTGTTGGGGCAGCTTTGGGGAAGGCAGAAGCTGCACAGGAGCTACAGGCAGCCTCTCGGGGGGATCTTGCTTCTCCTCCGACGTTGACTCCTTTACTGCCCTGCTATTCTCTCCCTGCTGTGCAGACTCCCAGCCCCCTGAGGATTACTCTTTTGGTGCAGGAGAGGAGGAGGAAGAAGAGGAAGAGGTGAGTGTGGGTCGAGGAGGCAGGTGGAGCCCCGGACAAGCTCTCTGCTGTCCCCATCGGCCTTAGGTTTCTGCAGCCCCACTCCCATGGAGCCCCGTGGCCCTCTCAATGGTTCTCCTTGTTTCTTCTCCTGGGATTCTGAACGATAGGAGCACAGTCCCCACCTGCTCCTTCCCAGGGCATTGTCATTACCCTGTGTGTGTGACCCATGCAGCAGCTGGGGCTTGGTAGGTCTGACTCCCCGCAGAAGGCAAATGAGGAAAGTGAGGCAAAAGGCTTTTCTGACCTGCCTGGGATGGACGAGCTGGGACCGGAGGCAGGGTCTTGCCTGAGCTAAACTGAGGCTAGGGGAGTTGCCTCATGGTTCTCGCCTGTTATTTCCCCAGCCCCAGGTCAGTGGAATAACCTGTCCTCCTTTCTCTCCCATCTCTTCCCTCCCTTGCTGGTGGTGTCCCTTCAGCTGCAGAGGATGTTGCCAAGCCTGAGCCTCACAGGTGGGGCCGGGAGGTGGTGGTTGGGGGTCTAGTATACAGAGAAGCTATAGGTACCATAGGTACCTGGAAGGGGGCTGATGGGAGGCTGGGGTGGCCCAGGGCTGGGAGGAGGTATGCCTGGGAGGCAGTTCATGGAGGTGGCACTGACAGCCGTCCACACGCACTCTCTGTAGATGCAGTGCAGTCTGGCCCCCACATGACACCCTATTCTTTACTCAAAGAGGATGTCAAGTGGCCGCCCACTCTGCAGCCGCCCGTGGTGCTGGGTCCCCCTGCTCCAGACCCCAGCCCCCAGGCTCCTCCCCCTGGCAACCCTGCTGGCTTCAGGGAGCTTCTCCCTGAGGTCCTGGAGCCTGGGCCCCTGGCTGCCAGCCTGCCCCCTGCAGGCGAACAGCTCCTGCCAGACCTTCTGATCAGCCCCCACATGCTGCCTCGTAAGGACCCATGGCTGGGCACGGGGAAGCAGTGCTGGGGGATTGGGGTAGGATTGGCAAGGAGGGTGGATGGTGCTGGACTCCCTTGGGTGGGAAAAGTGGGAGGGCGGATGGGGCTGGGCCTGGCCACTGGGCTGCAGAATGGGGAGGCGTGGGGCTCAAGGACAGGATGGGCCTGCCTTCTGCCCCACAGTGACCGACCTGGAGATCAAGTTTCAGTACCGGGGGCGGCCACCCCGGGCCCTCACCATCAGCAACCCCCATGGCTGCCGGCTCTTCTACAGCCAGCTGGAGGCCACCCAGGAGCAGGTGGAACTCTTCGGCCCCATAAGCCTGGAGCAAGTGCGCTTCCCCAGCCCTGAGGACATCCCCAGTGACAAGCAGCGCTTCTACACGAACCAGCTGCTGGATGTCCTGGACCGCGGGCTCATCCTCCAGCTACAGGGCCAGGACCTTTATGCCATCCGCCTGTGTCAGTGCAAGGTGTTCTGGAGCGGGCCTTGTGCCTCAGCCCATGACTCATATCCCAACCCCATCCAGCGGGAGGTCAAGACCAAGCTTTTCAGCCTGGAGCATTTTCTCAATGGTGAGGGCCCAAAGCTGTGATCCTCCTGGCTGCCTCTTGCCCAGGGCATGGTTCCAGCCTCTGACTAGGGACCTTGATTTTGATGCAGAGCTCATCCTGTTCCAAAAGGGCCAGACCAACACCCCACCACCCTTCGAGATCTTCTTCTGCTTTGGGGAAGAATGGCCTGACCGCAAACCCCGAGAGAAGAAGCTCATTACTGTACAGGTACATCTCCCCTGCCCCAAAGTCGGCCTTGGCTTGAAAACTGGGGAATCCTGGGGCTAGGCCCTTGCTCCAGGCTGGAGGCTCAGCGCTCCCTGAACAGTGTGAACTTGGCCGCCAGAGACCATCAAGGCTCAGAGCCGGAGAATGCAGTCTATTACTCACCCCTGATGGCTGTCCTCATGCACAGCTGGATCTGGCAGCCCTGCCACGGGTCTCCCTGTCTCATCTCCTCTTTGCCTCCCAGGTGGTGCCTGTAGCAGCTCGACTGCTGCTGGAGATGTTCTCAGGGGAGCTATCTTGGTCAGCTGATAGTATCCGGCTACAGATCTCAAACCCAGACCTCAAAGACCGCATGGTGGAGCAATTCAAGGAGCTCCATCACATCTGGCAGTCCCAGCAGCGGTTGCAGCCTGTGGCCCAGGCCCCTCCTGGAGCAGGCCTTGGTGTTGGCCAGGGGCCCTGGCCTATGCACCCAGCTGGCATGCAATAACAAGGCTGCAGACGGTGACTGGCCCTGGCTTCCTGGGTGGCGGTGCGGACTGATGTGGAGATGTGACAGCCCCGATGAGCACCTGGCTGGCTGCAGGGTCCTACCTCTGGGTTTCCTGGAAGTGGATTTGGGCCAAGAAGGAGAGGGAGAAAGGCCCGAGCCCCTGCCTTCCCGGGCCTTTCTCTCCTGGGCTGTCTCTGGTCTGGTCAGCCTGGCTCTCGGGAAATTCAGCCATGAGCAGGGAAAGAACTCCCCCAACCCTGGGGCCTAGCTGTATAGGAGGAATTGCCTAAGGGTGGCCCACTCCTGTGATTGCCCCATTTCCTCTGGCAACAAAAGCCAGAGTGTTGTGGGCCAAGTCCCCCTACAGGGCCTCTGCAGGGCATGGCCCTGATTTCCCTGGTTTGAGCCTTACTTCCTCATCTCCCTGTCCTCTGAGATAATATGAGTGAGCGCTTAGGCATCATATCAGATGCTCAAGGCTGGCAGCTACCCCCCTTCTTGAGAGTCCAAGAACCTGGAGCAGAAATAATTTTTATGTATTTTTGGATTAATAAATGTTAAAAACAGACTCAGCTGTTTCTTTCCTTTTTCTACTACCAGTTGCTCCCATGCTGCTCCACCAGGCCCTGTTTCGGATGCCAACTGGCCCACTCCCCAAGCACTTGCCCCCAGCTTGCGACCATTGGCACTGGGAGGGCCTGGCTTCTGGGCCGATGGGTCAGTTGGGCCTTCATAAACACTCACCTGGCTGGCTTTGCTTTCCAGGAGGAAGCTGGCTGAAGCAAGGGTGTGGAATTTTAAATGTGTGCACAGTCTGGAAAACTGTCAGAATCAGTTTTCCCATAAGAAATGGTGAAAAAGAGTGGGCTAGCATTGCAGCTGCATTTGGGACCATTCAAATCTGTCACTCTCTTGTGTATATTCCTGTGCTATTAAATATATCAGGGCAGTGCATGCAAATCATCCTGATATATTTAATATATTTATTATATTGTCCCCTGAGGTGGGGACAGTGAGTGAGTTCTCACTCTTAGTCCCCCAGAGCTGGTTGTTAAAGAGCCTGGCACCTACCCCCTCTCACTTCATCTGTGTCATCTCTGCACACTCCAGCCCACTTTCTGCCTTCAGCCATTGAGTGGAAGCTGCCCCAGGCCCTTACCAGGTGCAGATGCCCAATCTTGATGCCCAGCCATCAGAACTGTGAGCCAAATAAACCTTTTTCTGTATAAATTACCCAGCCTCGGGTCTTCGTTTACAGCAACACAAAATGGATGATTAAACCCCCATAAATGTTCAAGGATACCTTGCCCCACAGCCTCGTCCACAGAATATATTGTCACTGTTTGGATTTTTGCCAACCTGATAGGTGAGATAGTATCTCAGTGCCACTTCTCATTATCAGCAAGGCTGAGTAGCTTTTCACATGGTTAAGTGGCCTGTACAGATTTTTTTAAATAAACAATTTTAGAATGGTTTTAGATTTATGGAAAAGTTCCTAATAGAGTTCCTATGGACCCACACTTTCTCCAATTGTTAACATCTTACATTACTATGGCACACTTGTGATAATAATGAAACCATGTGGACAATTACTATGAACTCAACTTCTTTATTTGGATTTCATGAGTTTTTCGGATATCCTTTTTCCGTTCCAGGATACTATCCAAGATATCACATTACATTCACTTGTCACATCTCCTTAGACTCCTCTGGTCTATGACAGTTTCTTAGACTTTTCTTGTTGTTGGTCTTGACGGTTTTGAGGAATACTGGCCATTTTTTAAAGCATGTCCCCCAGTTTGGGCTTATCTGATGTATTTCTCATTTGTTTTTAGAGATAGGGTCTTTGTGTTGCCCAGGCTGGAGTGCCATGGTGCAACCTTGAACTCCTGGGCTCAGATGATCCTCCCACATAGCTGGGACTACAGGTGCACACCACCACACCTGGCTTTTTTTTTTTTTTTGAGACCTGGTCTCAATATATTGCCCAGGCTGGTCTCAAACTCCTGGCCTCAAGTGATCTTCCCACCGTGGCCTCCCAAACAGCTGAGATTACAGGTGTGAACCACTGTGCCCCGCCTGTTTCTCATGGTTTTTGTATGGAAGACCACAGAGGTGAAGCATCATTCCCACTACATCATATCAAGGGTGCATACTATTAACCTGATTTATCACTGTTTCTGACTGAGGTAGTGATAGATTCCTCTATCATAGTTACTCTTCATCCTCCCTGATCTATATGTACACAGGTACCGTGGTTTTAGTATTATTCACTTGCATCCTCTTAAACTTCACCAACTAGAGTACAGTGATTATGTAGTTCTCCTTTTGTCTTTAGTCTTAGTTTTCAATCATTTACAAAGGTGTGCACCTTTTTTCTTCACAGGCCTGTGCAGTTCTATTCCCTCTTACAATTGTCAATGTTTTGAGATTAGGAGAAGGGAGATGTCACATATCTGGTTTCCAGCTTCTTCCAAAAAACTGGCAAATACGAAAACACTGTCATACATTCCTCAAAGGCAATAATCAGCTGGAACTCTGGATGGGGAATGTTCTCCCAGTTCAATACGGTCCTCTCCTGGCCTGCTTCTTTTCACTGCTCTCCATGTCCCTAAGGGCATTTGAGTTTGCAACCCTTGATGAACGGTGGAGCAGGGAGACTGAGTGTAGATGAATTGGGGAAGCTTGGAAGGGCCAGGTGCCCCTCGCGACCACGAGTGGGCTGACTTCCCCAGTACTGCTAGCAGTTGAGTAACTGCCAAAAATCTTCCCTGAGTTTGTATTAATTGGTTTCCTAAAAATAAAATGAAAACAGCAATGAAAACCTGGCTGTCACTTACAGATCTCTGTGTTGTAGTAGCCAGCTGTGGATGAACATTATCCAGAAGTGACAGATGTAACAAACTCCAGAGGTAAAGGCAGGCCAGTGTGAGGTACAATTCACTGCTCCCAAGCCAGGCTAGGGCTCCCCTTGGTAGTAGCTTTTGGCTGCTCTGGTGGCCTGTGCTGGAGCTTAAGTTGGAACCCACAGGACCTTGATGCCCACACCCTGGGGATGAATGCATCCCTTTAGCCCCAGCAGTTTCTCTCCCTTCTTTTAAGCTCCTTGTCCCCACCAAGTTCATCCTTGTAACCAACTAAATATACCCTTCTTAAGACTCTCAGCTCTTTGACATAAAGAACCTACCCTGGCCGGGTGCAGTGGCTCACGCCTGTAGTCCCAGCACTTTGGGAGGCCAAGGTGGGCAGATCACGAGGTCAGGAGTTCGAGACCAGCCTGGCCAACATGGTGAAACCCCATCTCTACTAAAAATACAAATATTAGCTGGTCATGGTGGTGGGTGCCTGTAATCCTAGCTGCTCAGGAGGCTGAGGCAGGAGAATCGCTGGACCCCATCAGGCAGAGGTTGCAGTGAGCTGAGATCCCACCATTGCACTCCAGCCTGGGCAACAGAGCAAGGCTCCCTCTCAAAAAAAAAAAAAAAAGAAAAAAAAAGGAAAAAAAGAAAAAACGTACCCTTTTCAGTCTCTGTAGAGTAGAAGATATCAATGGCTTTTCCCATTTTTGCTGAAGGAGCATTCTTGGAAGGCAATGTTCTCATTTGCTGGTAATCTATCCCAAAGAATCAGGCACATCTTGTTGCAAAATCTTGAACCTTTAAGGTCTCTTGGTTTTGGCTTTCATCTCATGATTCACTTAAATCAGGGCCACACAAGGTAGACATTTAAATAAACTCATGAATGTTGATGCCATTCAAAAGCACAGTTTCCTTTATGTCTTAGGTGTGCATTCTCAGTTACTGTTCTTTATAACAATTCCCTTCAGATACATAAGGATTACAAGTTACTGTGTTTTAGTACAGTCTTGCTGGAAATAGCCCCAGTGCTGATGATCTGTGTTCCACATAATCATGGCCAACATTTCATGGCTAATCCTATCACGGAACAGACAATTCTGTGGGGAGATGACTTAGGCAAGTTCAGGTGCAGTTAGCTGACCTGCCCACATGGACGGGAGATACTCATCCTATTTCTACTAGACAATGTCATGCAGAAACACAGCATCTCCATTAGGTGAGCTGATCCTGAACAGTTCCTTTTTAAATTAAAATCTAGATGGGCATCCTTGCTCTGCCGAAAGTTTCAGAGCAGCCCTTTCAAATAATCTGTAAGGCTTAAGTAAGCAGTGAGGTTCTGACACCATTAACAACACAGGGCTGTTTGCAAAACTATAACTTTAGATATGCATTCCACATGCCGTTTTTCAGTGGCTAAGGAGGGCTGCATTAAGTCTTCCACACATTTTTTTCAGTTCCCCACACAATTGCCTGTGAAAACAGCCAAATTCCTTAAACAGAGCAAAATCAACTGGTTATTTCAAGGACCTATGGTTGGACAAAACTTAAAGGTTTTACTATTTAGCCAGAACATGAGAGGGATGGCTGGGGTAATGTGCTGATCCCTGGAATCTGATATCAGTCTATAAACACTCAAGTTTTTTTCTCTCCTTCTAATATTGCCTCTTTAGAGATTAAAACCCTGTGTACCACTGATGTTATGCTGGAAGATTTGTTTCACCAATTCCTATTGTTCTGTAGCTTGAGGATTTATGCCCAGGAGTGAAAAAGTTAGTGACAGGCAAACAAAAGGCAGAGAAGTGTCAGTATATCAACAACACTGCCAGATGTATCACATTAGAATACAGCTCTGCAGTTATTAGCTCAAAGCCCAATTGCCATAACAGACTGTTATGATTCCATTTATTAAAAACTCAGGAAAATGCAAACTAATCTACAGTGACAGAAAACAAACCAGTGGTTATGTGGAAATGGGGATGGATGGGAAGAGGCAGGAAAGAGGTATTACCTAGGGGTTCAAGGAAACTTTTGGAAATAAAGAGTATGTTCACTACCCTGATTGTGATAACGGTTTCATGGATGTATCTTATGTCAAAGCTTATCAAAGTGTATACCTTAAACACATGCAAATTATGTTAATGATACTTCAATAAAGTTTTTTCTTTTTTAAAGACCAGTAAATCTGTAGGTCAGGAAACTGTCTACTTGGGTGGCCATAGTAGAAAAACCATACCACACTGTTTAACTGAAAGAGTAACCCAACTCCCTTTCCCACTGAGGCTACACGAAAGGGTAAAATGTAAGCGTGATGAGCTTTGGTGTGAATTAGGAGAATAAAAAGTGCAGAATGAACCACTTCCCTGAAGTCTGAAGGGTCTGTGGCATCAGGGCAGGGGCCTGCCCTTTCAACTCCATCCCCAGATGTCTATCAGGTACCAAAGGCTGCTTCCATAGCTAGTCTAGCTGAACCATTTCCGAGCTACAAGGCAGTGAATGAAAGTAAAAACAAAGAAACACTGGTTAAATTTTAAAAATTTATTCTTTTTCTTTTGTTGCTGTTGATTTGTTCTTGAGATGGCTACAACACCAGACAGAACAGTGCCCTCATATCTGATGGCTGTGAAGGGCTGTACTCCTTTGAAACATTAAGATCTGCTTTGGGCTTCCCTCTTCGGCCTCACCCTCCCCTTAAAATCAAGTCATTTCCACACTTTTTAGTAAAATACTAAATGACACATCATCCCTTGTTAGCCCTGTAAACATTTTTTCTCCACACACCCTCCCTCTTTTTTTCTCTCATGTCTGTGGGTGAATAATTCACTAAGAAAAAAAACCTTAAAAAACAAAAACTTACACATTTATATCCTGCACTCCCCACCCACCCGCCCACCCCAGTTTTGGCTCTTCTCTCCAAGGCAGACAACAATCTGATGTGGATTGGAAGTGGACTGAGAGAATGAACGGGGTCAGGGTTCAGATATCCATAAATTCTGACCCTGGCAGGTCCTGAGCATCACCAATGTGACCACGATAGAAAGCAGAACAAGTTCCTTGCTTACTCCTCCTTGTCTAAACAACTCTAAAGGTGGGAAGAAACAGCTGGAGAAGGTAGAAGAAATTTCTACTCATTTGCATTTAAAAGGAGGGGAGAGAGAAAGAGAAGGAAGGGTAGGAGAGGAAAGAGAGGACAAAACAATAGAAAACCTGAACAAATGACCCTGACCCTCTTCTTCCAATTGCAGCTATTTAATTCATGTGAATCCCCACATTATCCCTAAGTAAGTATTTTGTTTCACAGAAAGCTTGTCCTTTTGTTTTTCCGTGTACACGTGCGCACTGGCGCTTGTGCGTGTATGTGTGTGTGCGTGCATGTGTCATTTGCTACCAGGTGAATGTTTCAGTTCTGGTTTCTGTTTAGTCTTCCTTTTTTTTCTTTTTTCTTTACTTAAAATTATTTTTCTTTTTAGAAAGTTCACCAGGAAACCAGCTCCCCTCCCACCACGCCGGGCAGGCCACAGCCATCTTTTTAAAATCCGCGCTGATTTTCCCTCACACCCCCAAACAGGAACTCCTCAGGATGGCCTCAGAAGGCTGGAGTCTCTCCCTGTCTGGCGGGACACCCTGGTGGCGGTGAAGGCCCCTCTGCCACAACGGAGGTTTCTGATTGTGGGACACAGTCTGGTTTTCGTTTTCTTCCTGTCTTCTAATTAAAAAAGACATTCCTGACAAAAGAGATAAGACAGTCAATAACTGCACCAGAAAATAGAGCATTTAGTAAAATCAACCTTAAGGCAGAGGTTTCTATATTTCCTCAGGTACCTCATTCTGAAGTCTGCCATAAGAACTCAGAAAAAATAAATAAATAAATAAATAAATAAAAGCCTGGCGTTTTAACTTGTGGGTTCAAGGGAGTTACTGCTTTAATGAGACACTGTCTGCAGTGTGCTTCCAATGCTGAGTGTGCTGTGGAAACAAGGGATGATGTGTCAGGAGGGCAAAGAGCCAGCAGGTCCAGGCCTCCCATTCCAAAGCAACCAGGGAAGCTTTGCCTCAGTCTGCTAAATCCCACAGGCTTCATGTCGATTTTATTTTGAAAGAAGGCTTTGCCTACTAATAACAGTTGAAAACAAAACAAAACAAAACACCAATTTAGATGCTATCGAAAGGATACTGTACTAAGCGGAGTGGTTCAAAGTGAGGACTCTGGTACCAGAATATCTACATGTGAATTCTGGCTCCACCAATAACTGTCAGGCAAATTGTTAAACATTGTTGAACCTCAATTTCCTCATTTGTAAAATGGGAAAAATAGTACCAAATCCAGAAAAGCAGATGAGGATTATCTTAGTTAATACATCTAAAACACTTAAAACAGTGCCCTGACACACAGTAAGGGCACAATAAAAGTTAACCATGAACACCTACAGCTGTCCATGAGCAACCTTATGAGGTGTATCAATGTCAGCTAACCCAGACACCATGCAAAACCAGGACATTCCAAATGACATTATTACTCATTAAAACAATCAAAGTTGAGAAATGATTTTGGGTGTGGCAAGGCACTGCTGAACATCACTTTTACCTATGAATGCATTTAACACAGAAACTACCAGTGAGCGCTACAGATTCATCAAGAATTGCCTCCTGGGAGAAGAAACTCACCTTGAGACATCAAAGGGTGGGCTTAGAGGAGAGCTGCCTTTCTTCTCTCCATCAAGAAACTGGCACCCAAATTCTACTACCCACTCCTTTCAGCTAAGCTTCTTGCTTTGCTTCAGAATCAGGAGACGGAAAGCACGTGGAGAAAAGTGCTCATCGGGAGCCAAAGATGCTCCTCCTTTCCTGTAAGGGCCAAGCATCCCTAACAGCTGAAACTTTTTGAACGCTGATATGACCCTCAAGCGAATGAGCATTGGAGCATTTTGGATTTTGGATTTTTGGATTAGGAATGCTCAACTGGTGTGCATTCTGCAAATATTCCAAAATCCCAAAAAATCCAAAACTGAAAAACACTTCTGAAAGTGTTTTTTCCTCCGAAATCCCAAGCATTTCGGATAAGGGATATTCAATTCATACCTCCTGCCCTGGTCAAAACCTGGCACTTCAGCATTCGGGTCATAAAAGTGATAAGAATAAGCTCTTTGCTCATTACATCTGGAGGGTCAGTTTTAGGAGACTGGCACCATATGTAACAGTCAACTTGAGGTTGTTTTCGCTAAAGTGGCCAGGTTAAAAATACTTATTTGTTTGTTGCCATGTACACTTACCATTTTAGAAGTGTCTGTAAGGGGAAGGGGGAAGAAAATGTTTCAATGCACTGTGTAACAGTTACTTTCTTATGGAGGTGAAAATGGTACCCCAAAGACACTGACAATTACTGGCTGCCCAGGCCCAAGAAAATCCGGGCCCTGTATATTCCAGCTGCTCACCACAGTTAAACTGCTGAGTCCTTCCCTGACTCTAGCTATAAGACCGGTCCCATGATAGGCATTAAAACCTATCCCCATTCCCAGGCATCCCCGACAGTCCGACAGTCCGGACAAAAGCTGGGAACTATGTATCCTCACCTGGGTGACAGGCACAGTGCAGGAGTGTGAGCTATCGAAACAACCTGGTGAAGTCTCGCAAGGCCCAGCAAACTTGCTTACATTCCTCAGCACTAGAAAAGAAAAGGTAGGTTGGTCCTTGACTGAGGAGAAAGACAGAATATGCTGAAAAACAACTGCAACACTGGGGCACACTGAGAACCGTCCCAACTCTGCTAGGAGCTCTCTCCATCGTCTCCTGAGCGACTCTGGCTTCAGATCTTTCTGTAATTCAGGGCAAAAATTATTATATATGAGAAAAGTTATAAGCTTGGTGGTCTTCAAAGGGTGGACTCTGGACACAAACTGCCCGAGTTTGAATCTTGGCTCCACTGTGCCCTTGAACAAGTTACCAATCTTTGTCTCAGTTTCCTCATCTATTAATATTATCTACTTCATAACACTGTTTAGAGGATTAAAATCGTCCACATACAGAGTGCTTATGAAAATAGAGCAGTGAACAAAATAGTATTCAATAAATGTAGGCTGCTACAACAACACTTGGTTGCTAAGGCTCTCATAAGTTTCCTCATTCTCTTCCAAAGATAGATTTTGTTTACAAAGGCGGGTCTAGCAACTAAGTCTCCACCAGTCATTGATTTTCTAGTTGAACAGGCTGCTCAGGATTTCCTCCTGTGGGAGGAGGAGGGAGAGAGGAAAGGGTTAAAGCATGTAGAAAGAGACAAAGCAGGAGATGCCTATGTGATATGAATAGCCCAATATTCAACTGACCCTGTTTTTACAAAAGCCCCCGACCTCCCTTTGTCCAAAACTGTCACCAAGAAACCAGTTGATGCCAGCTTCATTCTACTCTATCTGTCTTCATAACAGTTTTTGCTAAATGAACATAAGGCTAAGCTAAAAGCTAAAGCAGTGGAGAAGGAAGCACTTCCTTTTTTTTTTTTTTTTTTTGATATGGAGTCTTGCTCATGTCATCCAGGCTGGAGTGCAATGGCACGATCTCAGCTCACTGCAACTTCCGCCTCCCAGGTTCAAGCGATTCTCCTGCCTCAGCCTCCCCAGTAGCTGGGATCACAGGTGCCCACCACCACGCCCGACTATTTTTTTGTATTTTTAGTAGAGATGTGGTTTCACCATGTTGGCCAGGCTGGTCTCGAACCCCTGACCTTGTGATCCGCCCGCCTCGGCCTCACAAAGTGCTGGGATTACAGGCATGAGCCACCGCGCCCAGCCAGGAAGCAATTCTTAATATGCTTGCCTTCCTGTAGCCCTCTCCCTGGCTCAACTAACTCAGATACCAGTGCCTACAGCCAAGGATTCAATGCAGATGAAAACACACTTTCCATCTCATAATGGTTAAACACCAGGGGAGGAAACTGCTCTAAGCGATCCAACAGAAAAGGTGAAAATAGAGCTATCCATTTAGGTTCCTACATCCAGATTTCCCTATCCATTGTAAGTTCTGAAACATCATTAAGAACCTTGACTTAGACTCCATGACTTGATTCAACAGAACATTCTAGAAACTTTCTTCTAGTCTCTCCATCCTAAAAATGTAATGAAAATAAGGCAGGTGGCCGGGCACAGTGGCTCATGCTTGTAATCCCAACACAGGGAGACCCCGTCTCTACAAATAATTTAAAACTTAGCTGGGTGTGGTGGTCCACACCTGTGGTCCCAGCTACTCACGAGGCTAAGGCAGGAGGATAACCTGAGCTGGGGAGGTTGAGGTTGCAGTGAGCCATGATTGTGCCATTGCACTCCAGGCTGGGCAACAGAGTGAGACCCTGTCTCAAAAAAAAGAAAAAAGAAAATGAGAAAGGTCTTTTGGCTTTATTGGAATTGCCATTACCTCTGTGGATTTAATAAGCTTCAATTTAAGTGTTACATTTCTCATTTTACTTCCAAATTAATACTGACTGTTAAGTAGGCAGCCAGGGTATGTGAGCCCATATCACTCATGCTCCCAATGTCAGGAAGGAGGAAGATCTGTAACCCAAGAGAAGTTGCTATGTGGTGTGTTATCACAAGGGACTAGGATAATAGAAAACCCTGAAAGTTAGAACAGTGCTGGAGACCGAGATTTTTTTGCTATCCTAATGTCTTACATGTTTTAAATTTTACCCTTCTTCAAGAGACTTCTGTTTTGTTTTGTTTTGTTTTCAGAACAAATAGAAACAGATAGAAACAGGGTCTCACTGTGTTGCCCAGGCTGCTCGAACCTCTGGGCTCAAGCTATCGTCCTGCCTCAGCCTCCAAAGTGCTGTGATTACAGGCGTGAGTCACTGTGCCCAGCAGAGACTTTGGAAATGATAACTTCACAGCCTCCTTTGTGGCACATGAGAAAAAGTATTGAAACTGAAATGCAAGTGTGGGAGAACTTTAGTGCGATAGGGTGAAATGAGGGACAGGTGACACTGTCAACTTGGCTTCTGCCCCAATCCTATCTGCAAGTGCTTTGGTGTCAAACACTTCAGCCAAATGTTTAACTGAAGTGTCCTTGGTGGGGAGCCCATAGAAATGGATCAAAAAGCTCCTTGAGGCCGGGCGCGGTGGCTCACACCTGTAATCGCAGCACTTTGGGAGGCCAAGGCGGGTAGATCACCTGAGGTCAGGAGTTTGAGACCAGCCTGGCCAACATGGTGAAACCCATCTCCACTAAAAAGACAAAAATTAGCCGGGTGTGGTGGTGGGCACCTGTGATCCCAGCTACTCAGGAGGCTGAGGCTGGAGGATCGCTTGAACCCAGGGGGCGGAGGTTGCAGTGAGCTGAGATCACACCACCACACTTCAGCCTGGGCGACAGAGCAAGACTCCGTCTCAAAAAAAAGAAAAAGCTCCATGAATGTTAGAACTATAGTTATGTGCTACAATGATGTTTTGGTCAATGATGGACTGCATGTATGACAGTGATCCTATGAGTATAATAGAGATGAACAACTGCACGTTGCGTTACTCACATGCTTGTGGTGATGCTGGTATAAACAAACCTACTGCACAGCCAGTCATATAAAAGGACAACACAAACAATTATCTACAGTACACAATACTTGATCATAAGCAACTATATTACTGGGTTAGGTATTTACTATACTACACTTTTTATCATTAATTTAGAGTATATTCCTTCTACTTACAAAAAAAAAAAATTACTGTAAAACAGCCTCAGGCAGGTCCTTCGGGAGGGATTCCAGAAGAAGACATTGTTATCCTAGGAGATGGCAACTCCATGTGTGTTACTGCCCTTGAAGACCTTCTAAGTGGGACAAGATGTAAAAAGGTGGAAGACAGTGATATTGATGATCTTGACCCTGTGTAGGTCTAGGCTAATATGTGTTTGTGTCTTAGCTTTTAACAAAAAAGTTTAAAAGCTAAAAAAAAAAATAAAGTAATTTTAAGAATAGAAAAAAGCTTATAAAGATAGAAAAAATTTTTTAATGAGCTGTACAATTTGTGTTTTAAGCTAGGTGTTATTACAAAGGAGTCCAAGAGTTAAAAAAAATTTTAGTTTATAAAGTAAAAAAGTTACAGTAAGCAAGAGTTAATTTATTATTATTATTATTATTTTGAGACAGCGTCTCACTCTGTCGCCCAGGCTGGAGTGCGGTGGCACAATCTCGGCCCACTGCAACCTCTGCCTCCCAGGTTCAAGCGATTCTCTAGCCTCAGCCTCCTGAGTAGCTGGGATTACAAGTGCCCACCACCACGCCTGGCTAATTTTTTAAATTTTTAGTAGAGATGGGGTTTCACCATGTTGGCCAGGCTGGTCTCAAACTCCTGACCTCAAGTGATCTGCCTGCCTCGGCCTCCCAAAGTGCTGGGATTACAGGCATGAGCCACCGCGCCTGGCCAAGGGTTAATTTATTATTGATGAAAAAATTTTTTTTTATAAATTTAGTGTAGCCTAAGTATACAGTATCTATAAAAAGTCTACAGTAGTGTACGGTAATGTCCTAGGCCGCCTATTCACTCACCACTCACTCATTGACTCACCTAGAGCAACTTCCAGTTCTGCAAGTTCCATCCATGGTAAGTGCCCTCATACAGGTATACCTTTTTTTTCTCTTTTATACTGTATTTTTACTGTACCTTTTCTATGTTTAGATATGTTTGGATATACAAATTCTTACCATTGTGTTACAATTGCCTACAGTATTCAGTACAGTAACCTGCTATACAGGTTTGTAGCCTAGGAGCAATCGGCTACACTATATAGACCAGGTGTCCGGTAGGCTATACCATCTAGGTTTGTAGAAGTATACTCCATGACGTTTGCACAACAACTAAACCACCTAATGACACATTTCTTGGAACATATTCCCATCATTAAGTAACACATGACTGTATTTTCTGTCTCAGTCCTTCTGACGTTTGATATTTCTTAGCTTTTTATTTATTTACTTTTTTAACTGCCAGTATTTTTTAGATTCTGTTTTCTGGCTTCTAGTCCCCAAATTCCTATCCTTCCACCATATTTCTGAAAGCTTTTATGGTCACTATTTCTCGAGCCCCATAAGATTACTAGGGGAGTGCTGAGAAATGAGATCCTTTTGATCCGATGACCTGTTAGGTAACAGAAAATAATGAAACTCTGATGACTTGACTAGGGATTCAACCCCTTACTGGCCTCTAATTCCAGTATCAATGCTTCCCATGTTCAACACCTTTTGGCTTTGAAGAGCCCCAGGCAAGTGACAAGTAGTCATAGAATAAACACCAAGATGGAGAAATGGAAATGATGGCAGGGTTTCTTCTAGTCCCAATTGGTCTTAGTTAATGATAGGTTCATTTGGCATTGGAAAGCAAGAATGTTATTTTAGACTGAAACGTCCCAGCTTTCTTCAAGTTGACCAACTGAAAAAGCTAGGGAATTAATTACCAGTACCATGTGAAAAGCAGGCTTGGACTTGCTGAAATGAAACTGAACCAGTTCACCCTCTCTGCCAGAATGGCAAACAAAGTAGCATGTTGAGGCAGGTGTTACGGACCTTAAAATCAAAAGGGAGACTGAGTCATGCATGGGACAGAAAGCTCAAGGGCTTTCTGTCTTGTCTACTACAGGCATTCTAGAGGAAGAGAATTACTAAGAGGAGATGAGCAATCTCAAGTCCTTTCTCTAGCACCTCTACATTAGCTCTTACTTCTGTTCATTTCCCACCACTATGTTACATATGTTACAGCCTGCTATAGGAAGAGCTGCAAAACTTGTTTAGTAATGGAAGATCAAGTAGGTCAGGTTGGTGGTGCACCTTATTTTCCCATATCACAGGACAAAGATAACAGGTTTTTTTTTCCCCCCACAGCACTGCTTTACTTAGGTCTCTTTTCCTTGCCCCAAGATTTATCTTAAATTAGGAAAGGATATCTATGACCTTGATTTCAGACTTACCATATTATTTTATCTGTCATATATTAGTCCCACTGAGGGAAAGAGGGCTTGATAAAGACTTATTCTACAATGTGTGGGATTCCAGAATGTGTGGGTGGCTGCCTTAGAGTCAACGGGAGACATGCCCCAGCTAGTTTTGCAAGTACATAATGACATTCTAGAAGTTTCTCCTCCAAGGAGAAAGGAGTTAACATTCACTGATCACATACTATGTGCAAGATCTTCTTTAGATTTCCATTTGGTATCTCATAATAACCTTATGAGACTGGTAGTACTAACCCTATTTCACTTGATAAATAAACTGAAGTTCAAAGTAATAGGGTATGTGGCAAGATTCAAACCAACATACTTGACTCCAAACCCCATCTTTGGAGGGTTTTCCCTAGGTTCCCATTTGCTTTAGGAAAATTAGAGCCAATACGATCCTGCCCTTATACTGTAACCAGCACTGAATGGATGCAAAACAGAAGCAGAGAGAAGCAACTACTATACTTCTTTCCCCTGAGACAGCTTGTAGACAGAATACTACTTCTACTGAGAAGATTCATAGTAAAAGCAATCAAAGAATTTTTAAGGTCACCCCAGTCAATATATGCCTACCCAGTGGAGGGGAAATCCCCACTTCTGGCAAAATGTGTCATGAAGGGTCACATGCTATTTTTCAGTCATGCATGTCACTTGATCTATGGCTAAAAGTGAGTTATTTCTGGGGCATACTGGGCTTACTACTTAAGCCACTTAGTGAAATATAAAATAATAGCATTCCATGGTTTGGGATTTTAACATTAACAAAATTGTTGGAGACATTCCAGAAGATGAGAAAGTAAACTATTTTGGAAAGTGACATTAAGAAATCAATTCTGAGAAAAGACAACTAGCTCTTGTACCACTGCTTAAAGTTCATTTTCCTTCCCTTCTATATCTGATTTTACCCATAAAAGTGTAATTTATGCTCATAAAAAAGTGCACATAGTGCAGAAAGTTATGAAACGAAAAGCCTCCCTTCCCCTCCTAGTCTCACTTATATATCTTTCCGAAAACTTACTGTGCAGAAAGTAGCCTGTGTGTGTGTGTATAATTTATAATAAAACAGCTCTTTAAAGTACAAGTTGGTTCGTTTACAATAGCATAAAAAAAACTTATGAAAAAATTTAACCAAGGAGGTGAAAAACTTATACACTGAAAACTACAAAAGAAGCTGAAAGAAATTAAAGACACCAATAAATGGAACAATATACTGTATTTGTCGATTTGGAGATTTAATATTGTTAAGATTTCAATACTACTCAAAGCAATCTATAGATTCAATACAATCCCCATCAAAATCCCAACAACCTCTTGTACAGAAAAATCTACCCTAAAATTCATACGGAATTTCAAGGGTCCCCAAGTGGCCAAAACAATCTTTTTTTTTTTTTGAGACGGAGCCTCGCTCTGTCGCCCAGGCTGGAGTGCAGTGGTGCAATCTCGGCTCACTGCAAGCTCCGCCTCCCGGGTTCACGCCATTCTCCTGCCTCAGCCTCCCGAGTAGCTGGGACTACAGGTGCCCACCACCACGCCCGGCTAATTTTTTGTGTTTTTAGTAGAGATGGGGTTTCACTGTTTTAGCCAGGATGGTCTCAATCTCCTGACCTCGTGATCTGCCTGCCTCGGCCTCCCAAAGTGCTGGGATTACAGGTGTGAGCCACCGCGCCTGGCCACCAAAACAATCTTTAAAGTGAACATTGCAGGCCTCATATTCCTGATTCTAAAATTTATTACAAAGCCACAGTAATCAAAACAGCATGGTATTGACATAAAGAAATACATCATAGACCAATGGAATAGAACAGGGAGCCCATTAATAAATTCTCCTGTATATGGTCAAATGATTTTCAACAAGGATGTCAAGACCATTCAGTGCAGAAAGGACAGTCTTTTCAACAAATGGTGCTGGGAAAACTGGATATCCACAAGCAAAAGAAAGAGGCTGGACCCTTACCTAATACCACATATAAAAATTAACTCAAAAAGGATCAAAGACATGATACAAGACCTAAAACTGTAAAACTCTTACAAGAAAACCTAGGCGGAAAACTTCATGACATGAAATCTGGCAATGATTTCCTAGATATGACACCAAACAGACAACAAAAGCAAAACAGATAAACTAGGCGACAACAAAATTAAAAACTTCTGTGCATCAAGGGACACAATCAACAGAATGAAAAGGCAACCTAAAGAATGGAGGAAAATGTTTGCAAATCATGTACCTGATAAGGAATTAATATCCCAAATATAAAAGGAACTCCTGCAACTAAACAACAAAAGAAACCCAATTTTTAAATAGGCAAAGCACTTGAATAGACATTTCTCCAAGAAGATAAAACAAATGGCCAATAAGCATATGAAAAGATGCTTAACATCACTAATCATTAGGGAAATGCAAATGAAAACCGCAATGAGATATCACTTCACACTTGGTGTGAAATGCTAAGATGGCTACTCTCAAAAACCCAGAAAATAACAAGTGTTGGTGAGGATGTGGAGAAATTGGAACTTTGTGCACTGCTAGTGGGAATGTAAAATGGTGCAGCTGCTATGGAAAACAGTATGATGGTTCTTCAAAAAATTAAAGAAGATTAAATAGAATCACCATATTATCCAGCAATTCTACCTCTGGGTATCCAAAAGAATTGAAAGCAGGGGCTGAAAGAGATATTTGTACACCTGTGTTTATAGCAGCCTTACTCACAACAGCAACCCAAATGGCCATCAACAGATGAAAGGATAAATAAAATGTGGTATATGCACACAATGGACTATTATTTAGCCTTTAAATGGAAGAAAATTCTGGCACACGCTACAACATAGATGAATCCTAAGGACATTATACTAAGTGAGGTAAGCTAATCACAAAAAGACAAATCTGTATGATCTCACTTATATGAGGTATCTAGAGTAGTCAGACTCAAACATTAAGTACGAAGTTAATTGCCAGGAGATGGGGAGAGGGGAGAATGGAGAATTGTTGCTTAATGTGTATAGTTTTAGTTTTACAAGATGAAAAAGTTCTTGAGATTGGTTGTGCAACAACATGAATATATACTTAACCCTACTGAACTATGCATTTATAAAAATGGTTAATACTGTAAATTTCATGTTATGTGTATTTTTATAACAGTTAAAAAATTTTTAAATTATTTTAAAAGCTCAAGTTAGGTTATATAATACTGTTATTTTAACCTTTACAATTTGTATTGTATATTTTTCCATATTATCACATATTTCTTCTTCCTTGTTCATCTTTGGGACTATTTACTAGTATAAGCTTCTGTTAATTATTTAACTTTTCTCTATTGATGGGCAATTAGAATATTTCCAGTTTTTTCACTACTACTAACCTTGCTATAACATTCCTTCTTTGACCCATATATCTTTCCACACTGTATGATTATAAGTCATTGCCTAAAATTTAGACAAAACTAAAGACTTTAGATATAAAAAGACTATCAGGGCAAAGGAACACTTAGCTATAAAATCCAACTTAAGTTGCTGTCATTACCATTAAGACCATAAGTCTCATAACCTTTGATTCGGTGATTACATTTTAAAGGAAAATATTCAGAAGAAGGAAAAGGCTCTATTTTTGACATTATCTGTAATACTAAAAAACTGAAAAATGATCTAAATGTCTACTAATAGAGGCATTATAAGGAAATCAAGTAACACCTTTATGGCTATAAAACAATAATTAGGAAGACTATGTAACTGTATTAAAAATATTTATATGTTCACAGTAAAAAAAACACACACACTTTACATTTTAGGCTGTAATCCAGAGATTGTAAGTTCCTCATGGGCCTAATGTATCCCAGGCAGATGTTCTGTTTGGACTACACAACTTCTTTGAAATTAGAATTTGACTATCTTTAGGCATGGTGAACATTCTCCAATTCACTGTCATCTACATCACTTTCTGATGTTTTATAATCAATGCTTTGCCTTACTCAGGTACCTATATTCTTGACCCCCGAATGTGGATGAAAACTCAGAAGGACTTAGAAAAATACAGACAGATCTCCTGACGGGGAGTGAGCTGCTCAGTGCATTTTCCTTTGGGAGAAACAGTGCCTCCACTTACCGTTAAAAAATCTTATACCAGTTATCACATATGTTAAATATATGTACATACATACACAGCATGGTGAATGTTTTCCCACCAGATTGGCTTCCAATGCCAATTTGTGCAATTCAAGGTTAAAGACTATAAATTGTCCATTTCCCAAGGGCGCATAAGAAATAAAGATATGTTTCTTCCCACATCCCACACCTCCTTAAGAACCCCCAGTATCACTCACCTAGTGACTTGCTTGTGGAAGTCTGTAAGTTGTTTGTGTGTCACTGTGACGGCTCCCACGGTTGTTTCCTTTGGCAAACCTTTTAAGGAATTTTCTAACCATCGACAGAAAGTCTGTATAGGAAAGAGGGGTAAGAGTTTTAAAAGGAAGCATAGCTTACTCACCTGAGACCCTATAGATACTAACAAAACCCCACAAATTTTCCTTAGTAGCATTTACTTCCCTACACTTGGGAGCAAGTAAAGGAATCAACAAAAGTGCTCTCATTAGCCCTTCAAAGCCTCTGGGTTGATGCAGTCTGCATATGCATGCCTAGACTTCCCTTCAAAGGGGCAGCGGGCATCATTTCAGAAAAGGACTTTCTACACCTTAGAAGTGAAGTTTCTTCTGGATGAGGCTATTGTTTTGTTCCTGTCACAACGTATATGACATATATACATATGCACGCATGCGAACATGAACACACACACACACACACACACACACACTCTCTCTCGCTCTCTCTCTCTTTTTTGAGACAGGGTCTCACTCTGTTGCCCAGGCTGGCGTGCAGTGCACTGCAGCTTTGACCTTCCAGCCTCAAGTGATCCTCCCACCTCAGCTTCCCAGGTAGCTCAGACTACAGAAGTCCATCAACATGCCTGGCTAATTAAAAACAATTTTTTTTAAAGAGATGAGGAGTCTTTCTATGTTGCCCAGACTGGTCTCAAACTCCTGGGCTCAAGAGATCCTCCCAAAGTGCTGGAACTATAGGTGTAAGCACTTGACCAGTATATTTTTAAAATTAAACAGATTTCCAAAAACTCTTGAGCTTAAAGATCAAAAGTGATCCAGAGTAAAGGTTCAGATACCTGAAAGAGCAGGGGCAAAAAGTATACTAAGCCACCATGTCAGAAAGTATACATATGAGACATATGAGTCCAGAATCTTAAGGATTTTAAGGCCATCTCTCTCAGAATAAGTCCTATCCATTCAGTTCCTTTGTGATATCTGCCTGTTCTTTGTATTAAAAACCCTTGTTCTTGTTGCTGTTTAATTTACTTATATATTTTTTATATAAGTATATCTGAGAATTCTCTTTATGCCTTTCCTATGCACAAAAATTGTCTACTCCCTTTACTTCCTTCCTTTCTAAAATAAAAATTCTACAGACTTCCTCTGGGTTCTTATTTTCAGTTTAATTGTTGTCCTTTGGGTCAGCACTAATATTTCTTCATCCCTTTCTTAAGTGGAATGTATACTTCAGTCATAGTTTTGGGCTGTAAAATTACTCTTTTATACCTAATTTTTTTTACATTATATATTTTCCCATCATATTCATTTATGACCATAATAGGCCAGAGCAAAAGTATTATAAATGCTCATGAAGTACGAAGCATTTCTTAATTATGGATACATAACAGCTCCTTAATTCTTAAAAATACATAATAGTTGTTATATAGCAAACTTTTTCTTTTTTGAGACAGGGTCTTGCTATGCAGCTCAGACTGGAGTGCAGTGGCATGATCATAGCTCACTGCAGGCTGGAACTCCTGGGCTTAAGCAATCCTCCTACCTCACCCTCCTGAGTAGCTGGGACTATAGATGTATGCCACCACACCCAGCTAATTAAAAAGAAAAAAAAATTTTTTTTTTTTTTGTAGGGATGGGGTCTATGTTGCCCAGGCTGGTAGTCTCAAACTCCTGGCATCAAGTGATCCTCCTGCCTTGGTCTCCCAAAGTATTGGGAAGACAGGCATGAGCCATTGTGCCTGGCTGATATACAGTACACTCCTTAGAGTACATGGCTACCTGGTTTCTATTCCTGTCCAAACTTCTTGTTCTCATTTTTTGTTGTTGTTGTTAGCACTTAACAATATGCTTACAATCAAGAATGTTTTCATAAAGTTAGATTTACATAAGTTTTCTGTTACTTGGGAACCAAATGTATTTGTAAAAAAGTTTAAGCAGAGTATGAAGACTTTTTCCCTCAGGTCAAGGACTTTTGAATTAAATTTGCTGATTCCTGGAGGCTCAAAAAGTACTTTTCTTTAGAAAAACAAATATGCTACTCTATCAGGTTGAAATGGAACATGTGTATTGAACCAGAGAGGAATAGGTACTATCTGTTATATATTATTATTATAAATTTTATATTCTGTGGTTCTGTAAGACAGCTCACTTTAACTAGGTCCCAATGAGTACTTTCCTGAACTGCTTTTACAGTAATATTAAAAATTATAAATTCCATTTTAAAAATGATTTCAGGTTATATTATACTTTACCATTCTACTCAACTTTCACACAGTACACATAACCTGAGTTATGGTCATGTGGCCCAGTACTGAAATTACTTGGGCATTATTAGATAGCTTTAAAAAAACAACTCCATCCTTAGGTGGGTGATAAAGGATCTGGTTCAAAGAAATCCAAAGGGGAAACATATCCAACTGTACATTGTGGGTTACTTTGACAATTACGTGCTTCCAAATGTTCTGGCTAGATGTATCACCAAGAAATAATACAGTGCTATAGAATAAGTCTGAAAGGATTAAATACTTCTTGAGTAATATGTAACTAATATAACTGACATTTGGGCATCTCTCACAAGTGAACAAATTTCACATTGGACAGCCACACGACTGAATTCAATGCTTGATACTTACTTCTGGTAATATACCCCCTATGACAGTGACATAGAAACATGCTTTAAAGAACTCAATAATAAATTACTGATCTTTACGGGCCTCTTCATCTACCAATCTAATTTGGCAATATGCCTAAATTTGGTTCCATGGACAGAAAACAGCGCTAGTTTCAAAATTAGGGTTGGCCTGAAGGAACCAAAGCCTATTACATTTAGGGACTATGAGATAAATTCCTCATGAAAACAATCTTACCGGTCTGTCAACCTGCATGATCTCCCAGAGCACTTCAGCCACATCTGGTAGGGTATAGGGGGGGAGGCAAAAGCAGCAGGTGTGCAGCAGCTGGCTGACAAGCTGCTGTCCAAGCTGGTTCATCACCTGTCCAATCAGTTCTTTCCGTAATTCAAAGTCTTCTTCATGCTGTATGTAGGAAAGCAGGAACATCAGATAAATTCTAGTCTCAACTTCCTAAAGACCAAGCACTCTTTCCCCTTTAGTAATTTCTCTTTAATAGGAAAGTGTGTGTGTGTGTGTGTGTGTGTGCGTGTGTGTGCACGCGCGGGTGTGTGTGTGTGTGTGTGTATGCAGGTGTGTGTAAAGTAACAGCTGGATTCACAAAGTCCAGAAGTTTTTTGTCTTTAGAAAGAAAATGAAGGAGTTTATTAGTATCCAAGGAATGAACATGGGTTTCAACAGAGATTAATGCTTATATTTTTCATGATTTGAAGACAGAAAACATGGTTAAGAATTAAAGTTAGCAATTTAAAAAATTTTTTTCTCTTCATCTTCTATGTGATGGTATTAATTTTTTTTTAATGTGAAAAATAACTTGTGTTCCTATTTCCTTTTTTAAAAACTAAGTCAGCCTGGCATGGCAGCACACACCATAGTCCCAGCCACTCCAAAGGCTCAGGTAGGGGAACAGCTGGAACCCAGTGTTCTGGGCTAGAGCATGCTATACCAAATGGGTGCCTGTACTAAGTTCAGCATCAATGTGGTGACCTCCCAGGAGCGAGGAACCACTCCTGGGTTGCCTAAGGAGGGAGGGGTGAACAGCCCAAGTCAGAAACAGAGTGGGTCAAAATTCCATTCTGATCTGTAGTGGGATCTCGCCTGTGAATGGCCACTACAGTCTGTCTGGGTAACACAGCCGGAACCCCACGTCACAACAAAACAAAACAAAACCAACTGAAATTAGAATTGAAGACGTCTATCAGAGATCTAATTTTTTCTATCGAAAAAAAAACCCTTTTTTTCTTCTTGCGGTCCTTAATTTTTTTTTTTTTGAGACAGAGTCTTGCTCTGTCACCCAGGCTGGAGTGCAGTGGCCTGATCTTAGCTAACTGAAACCTCCATCCCCTGGGTTCAAGCAATTCTCCTGCCTCAGCCTCCCTAGAAACTGGGATTACAGGCATACACTACCACACTTGGCCAATTTTTGTATTTTTAGTAGAGACAGGGTTCACCATGTTGGCCAGGCTGGTCTTGAACTCCTGACCTCAAGTGATCTGCCCGCCTTGGCCTCCCAAAGTGCTGGGATTACAGGCGTGAGCCACTGCGCCCAGCCCTTCTTGTGGTCTTTAAATACACATGTATTTCTAATACCTTGAGAAAAATATTTTTTAAATTGCCTTTCCCTTCTAGTTATTTTCTTCTCTTTTACTGCCAAACTTCTTAAATGAATAGCCTAAATACAATGCAGAATACTTACTTCTTCACTGCTCTCCCCTGTCTACAATTCTACTCCACATCTAATCAAACCTACCTTCGAAATTCCTGTGAAGCACTTTACTACTCCCACTGCTTAGCTGTCTACTAACAAACTTAGTACTATTCTGACTTGCTCTGATCTTGGTTTAGAGGCAGTATGACTAACTGCCTCTCTAATCCATCAAAATTCTACCTCTAATTCATGGCTTCATTTAAATCCCTCCCCTTCCATAAAGTTATTCCAACTCTTTTTGGTCTAGAGCTTTCCCTCGTCTGATCTCATACAAATCATGACTTTTATCACTCATCTGACAATCAAATACTGGAGGCCAAGGTGGGAGGATCACTTGAGGCCAGGAGTTCAAGACCAACCTGGGCAACATGGTGAAATGCCATCTCTACAAAAAATATAAAAACTAGCCAGGCATGGTGTTGAATGTCTGTAGTCCTGGCTACTCAGTAGGCTGAGGATCCCTTGAGATTCACATCACTGTACTCCAGCCTAGGCAACAGAGCAAGACCCTGTTTCAAAAACAAATGAAAAACACCAAATACTGGCATCTTGTTGTTACTTAACTCTTTAAACTTGTTTCTCTCTTCAACTAGACACCAAATGATTTGGGAGCATGAACAGTTTTAGACTGCTTTATATAGCCTAAAGCACCCAGCACAAGTGTCTTAGTTGATATTTTGGCTAGTGAATGATCCACTATGATATATGTCTACCAATACAGATCAAGTAAGGAAATACTGGGATGCTGGTTTTCTCCTAAGGAATGAGAAAGAGATAGGAGATAAAAGCTGTTAAGTAAAAATGGTATCATTTTTATACTTACATCATTGGCTACCCCTGTATGAATGAGGTCTCGTAGAAACCTCATGACACTACAATTGGCATCCCGGTGGTCCAGGGTAGTAGAGGCAATGGCCCACTGTAAGATAGGGATGACTACTTGGCTCCGCAGCAAGGTGACAGGGCTACGCTGAATAAACCTGGTGTGGAAAGTGAGACTAGGTATAAATGACAAGATTAGGCTATAAAAGCAGCCAGGGTAAAAGAGCAAAACTATGAAGACAGTAAAAAAGATCAGTGGTTGGTGGGGGGTTTCAGGGAAGAAGGGATGAATAGACAGAACACAGAGGATTTTTTTTGGCAGTGAAAGTATTCTGTATGATACTATAACAGTGGATACATGTCATTACACATTTGTCAAAACCCACAGAATGTACACCAAGAGTGAAGCCTAATGTAAACTATGGACTTTGGGTGATAATGATGTGTTCATATAGGGTCACTGTTTGTATTACTCTGGTGGGGGATGCTAATAGAGGGGAAGGCTGTGTGTATTAGGAGGGAGGGGTATATGGGAGCAACTTTTCACTCAAATTTGCAGTGAACCTAAAGTTGCTCTTAAAAAAAAAGGACCATATCTTAGATTAGTATATTAAAAGACGTGTCACCACATCCTATTTCCAACTAAGATTTTATAAATCAAGAAAGACCAGTCAAAAGGACCTACAAGTAGAAACTCTCCTAGGTTAAAAAGTCCTAAAGATGCTAGAACAGCATTTCCCAAACTAAAGTTCACAGAATTCCAGTTCCCAGGATGTCAACAGGAATCCCTCAAAGAAAAGGTTGTGCGTTCAGGTAAGCTTGGGAAATGCTGCTGGATTTTGAAAGTAGTTTTGCTTGTTTATTTTTTGCTTTAAACTACTATCAGGTTTCTAAGTTCCTTTAATATACAGGGAGAATCTCTTCAGAAAAAGATACAGTATACTCCAAACTTGTTTCATCATTTGTATAAAGAACATTTTTAGGGACTAGTTTTCCAAGGAATACATACCCTAAGAAAACACAGGGTGTGCCGGGCGTGGTGGCTCAGGCCTGTAATCCCAGCACTTTGGGAGGCCGAGGAGGGTGGATCACGAGGTCAGGAGATCGAGACCATCCTGGCTAACACAGTGAAACCCCGTCTCTACTAAAAATACAAAAAATTAGCTGGGTGTGGTGGCGGGTACCTGTAGTCCCAGCTACTCGGGAGGCTGAGGCAGGAGAATGGCGTGAACCCAGGAGGCAGAGCTTGCAGTGAGCCAAGATCACGCCACTGCACTCCAACCTGGGCGACAGAGCGAGACTCTGTCTCAAAAAAAAAAAAAAAGGAAAGAAAACAGAGGGTGACAGCCCATCCAACAATTCTATCAACTAAAAAAAAAAAAAAAAGAAAAAGAAAAAAAAAAGGTTTTTCTAACCTATCCAAAAACTAACAAAAAAAAGGATTCAATATTCAATCCTGCCAGGTACGGTGGCTCACGCCTGTAATCCCAGCACTTTGGGAGGCCAAGGTGGGCGGATCACCTGAGGTCAGGAGTTTGAGACCAGCCTGATCAACATGGCAAAACCCCGTCTCTATTAAAAATACAAAAATTAGCTGGGCATGGTGGTGGGCACCTGTAATCCCAACTACTCGGGAGGCTGAGGTAGGAGAATCACTTGAACCCGGGAGGCAGAGGTTGCAGTGAGCCGAGATCATGCCATTGCACTCCAGCCTGGGCAACAGAGTGACAGTCCATCTCAAAAAAGAAAAAAGAAAAAAAATCAATCCTAAGATGAAACAATCAAGTCAATATTACTTTGCATTTGTAAATGATATAACAGTTGGGCTTTTGTTGTTTTGAAAATAATGATTTTTCTTTTTTTTTTTTTAATGCTGGTATGGTAACAGTTTGGGTTCAAATTCCTTAGTTAGGGACTAAGGAATTCAAGCAGAAGTTTGGCAATCATATTATCAGTGCTACTGATAAAGTAGGCTGTGAGTAGAGCTGAGAAATACAGTATGAGATAACTGCTAAGGCATCTTAAAATCCCAAACATTCTTTATTCCGAAACTGATTATATCTAAAGGATGCTAAGCTTCTCAAAGAGAAGGTTGAGGTGAAACATGAAATTGCAACAGCACGAACAGTTAAAACCTACAGAGGACTGACTGTAGAGATGATCTAGTCAAGTGTTTTGCCAGGCACACTGCATTGTCTTGTGTGTGAGCCCTCCTTCCTGGCAGGAACTCAGCTCCTTTATCCCTTGCTTCCCGCAATACTCTGCGTCATTGCTGGGGATATATCAGCTTGCAATTTACCTTTGGGTTATGAATCATTAATCTACTTACTCCAGTGACTTCATTTTACAAGAATAAAACAACCAACGGTCAGATGGCAAGACTAAGCAGTGATAGGATGAGCAATTAAGAAATGGGCTCTTCAGAAGGATTTACCTGGTGGCTAGCCGGAACAGGTCATCTACAGTGTCAGGGTGATTCTGGAGACCATTCTGCTGTTCTAGGAGCTGAAAGGTGGGGATGCACAGTGCCTAAAACAAAACAGTGATTTTAAAAGAAATGCTTTTTCAGAAATGCCACAGCATTCAGACTTGCCAAATATTTATTACAATAAGTACAAAAGGAACAAAGAAGAAAAGCACAGCTGGGGAAAGAAAAAGATTGTAATGAGAATCTGATCAGGAAAAGAAACACATAAATCCTTCCCAGTTGACATAAACAGTTTTCACCTATGAAGTCCACATTTAAGAAAGGGTTGAGAAAACAGATTTTAGCTGATAAAACTCAACAGATGTCATCTCAAAGTTTTAGAAATTTCTGAAAGCAAAGATTCTATTTAGGTATAGTCCACTAAGGGAGTGGAAGTTTTTATAATAATTATGAAATATCAATTTTAAATGAAAAGACATCTTGGGAAAAGAAACAACATTCTTCAACTCAATATTCCCCTCTGTGGCTGGAAGGGAGGGAAAAGCAGTATCTGAGGAGCTGTTTCCAATGCTATTATTAATTCTAAAACCCTCCCTGCTGCTAAGTAAACTAGTCAGTTGGCTGTTCCAGGCAAGAAGTTAAAAATACAATAATGCTTGAGCTTAGAGATTCATTGTTCTCACCTCCTCCCCCCTCCAAACACCCTATCTCTGGAAGAGCATAAACCAGGCAGTAACATGTAATAATCATTACACTCATGTGGTCAGTCTCTCATTCTCTCAAACAGGCCTGTTCAGAGAACAACTGGGAAGCTTCCACCTCCCTGTTATTAGGAAATCAACATGCCTGGGGGAAAACATAAAGAAGCAACAGAATTAAAGACATGGTAAAGAATACGCTGCTAGGCCTTCAGACCCTCTAGGCCTGATGCGTCTACACTCCTCATGGAAAAGATACCTGGAGCATGTCTAGCAGTCCCTGCCGACAGCCTTCTTCCATGCCATATTCATCCACGAGGATACTGCCAAGGTACAGGAAGCAGGAATGCTGATGTACGTGGTACACATTCACCATCTGTTAGGGAAAAAACAATTAGTTCAATGCTTCGTCCTTCAAAAAGTACCAACTTATGAAGCTGTCTCCAGGAAGAAATTCAGAGATAGATTGGCTTCTTCTCTTTAAGGCAACATAGTATAAAGCTTCTTAGCACTATTTTGTGAAACACAGGGCTCAATATCTCAATGATTTTCAGGTTCTCTATTCTTCCAACCCTTTGACCTTTCATCTTCCCAAGACAATGCTGTATAAGAGTTGTCTAATACTTAACGCTAGAAGCTATCAGGGAACTCATGGATTATTTGCAAAACCCCAGCACAGAATATTTCATCCAGTACGTAAAAGTTGCTCTCATTTGCACTGTAGGTAAGTCATATTTTTAAATAGGATATATAGCCACAGTTGGGAAAACAGTATCAAACACCTTCATCTTGGAGAAGACAGTGAAAGCATTGTTTAAATTTTGAGTTGCTCCTAAACCTATTTTATCTTTTAAGTAAAAAATAGTGTTTTCTATGAAGATATTTGGATTTCAACAGAGCAAAAATTTTAACACAATATGCACATTATTATTTTTTTTTAAGAGACTGGGTTTCGCTCTGTTGCCCAGGCTGGAGTGCAGTGGTGAGATCTTGGCTCACTGTGGCCTCAACCTACCAGGCTCAAGGGATCCTCCCACCTCAGCCTCCCGAGCAGCTGGGACTATAGGTGTGCACCACCATGCCCGGCCATGATATGCGCTTAAATGATTTGTTTAGAATTTTTACTCCACTATCCTCCCAGAATTAAGAAACAATTGTATACTCACCTATTTAAAATGCCACCACAGTACATATGTATTGATCTTATTACATAAATTCAACTCTATGAACTTGGGACTGAAAGGATACAGTAACTTAATTCTTCTATTGGCATATGCCATGGAATGAGCATGAGATGGGAGCTATGAATCCATTCCATGTTGTAAACTCAAAATTATATGCTCTACTAAGGAATGATTAAGTCAAGGGTTGCCAAACATTTTCTTAAAGGGCTACTTTGTAAAAAGTATAGATCTTGTCCGCCATTCAGTCTTCTGCCCACTCAAGTTTGCCAGTGTAGCACAAAAATGACCAATAGATAATACTTAAATGAATTATGGCTATAGCTCAGTAAAACATTAAAAAAAAAAACAAAAACAAAAATAGGTGGCAAGGCCACTGACTATCGATTGCTGGCTCCTGAGTTAAGGGATTTTTTAAGGATAATTTTCATTTTTGTCACATGTACTGACTCTAGAACACACTTCCTATATAACAGCGCTACCTACTCTATTGGGTTAGTCATATACTTAACTGGCAGGAATTAAAAAACAGTATCAAAGTCATGAGGGTATCCTCCAATAGCAAAGGGGCATTCTATCAAGTTGTAGTAGACCCAGAATGTATTGCACTGAAGGGGACACTTGACCAGAGGTGGCAATTGCCTAAATGCGAACATACATTATCGTGCTCAGCATACAGTGAAAGTAGAGAAATCACTAAAAATTAAAATTCTGTTGAAATATTTACCTGTACAACCTTTAATCAAATCTACAATTTAGAAAGGCAAGGTTATCCAAGTACCAACACTGCACCAGCACGCCTGTGCCTGTGGTTGAGGGCACCTATGATGCAGAATTTAAGGGGGAACTCATTCTTTTTTTCTTTTTTCTTTTTTTTTTTGAGATGGAGTTTCACTCTGTCATCCAGGCTGGAGTGCAGTGGCACAATCTCAGCTCACTGCAACCTCCACCCTCCGGGTTCAAATGATTCTCCTTCCTCAGCCTCATGAGTAGCTGGGACTACAGGCGCCTGCCACTGTGCCCGGCTAATTTTTTGTATTTTTAGTAGAGATGGGGTTTCACCATCTTGGCCAGGCTGGTCTTGAACTCCTGACCTAGTGATCCACCCACCTCGGCCTCCCAAAGTGCTGGGATTACAGGCGTGAGGCACTGCGCCTGGCCAGGGGGAACTCATTCTTAAGGCCAGGACCTCCTTAAAATCTGCACCCTAGGTGCTCTCCCTAGGTGGAGCATGGTCACTTCAGGTTGGGTGGGGTATGACTCTAGCCTGGAGCTCTGTGACTGTTTTCCTCACAGCATGGGTACAAAATTTCAGAAAGCACCTCAGAGCCCTGCAAATGCAGGACTGGCACTTTGCCTTGTGTCCCTAAATCTTGTGCCCTAGGCACTGGCATCCTGGCCCTGCTCTAAGGTTAACATCAACACAATTACTTAGTGACTTAAGCATAGGCATCTCATACAGTTCTAGATGAGAATATGATTTTAGAGAACATCATTTAGTGAGTCATACCATCATAATTACATATCAATCTTAATGACTAAAAGAGTCAAATTTATTTTTTGACAAGAGACTTCTGTGGACAACTAACTGTGGCCAAGATTGAAGAAAATCCCTTTGGGCAAAGAAACAGCAAAGTCTGACTTGCTACATTTTTTTCCCAAGGATCTCAATATGAAAATGCTTACCATTAGTATATAAGTACTGAGCCCAAGTCATTCGCTTCACAGAATTTCACACTGGACTGTATTGCTACTTAGAATACTGCTATAGCTACTATACAGAAGTGATTTTAGGCTGTTTCCCTTATAGACAATGTACCTATCACAGGCACTAATCTCTTTCAAGTGTTTTTTTAGTTTGTTAATAAATACAAAAGTGTTTCATTTCATCAGCAAAGTTTTTGTTCTAAAGGCTCCTATTTCAAATTCTTTTTTTGAGATGGAGTCTTGCTCTGTCACCCAGGCTGGAGTGCAGTGCAGCTCCTGGGTTCAAGCGATTCTCCTGCCTCAGCCTCCCGAGTAGCTAGGATTATAGGTGCCCGCCACCATGCCTGGCTAATTTTTGTATTTTTAGTAGAGACAGGGTTTCACCATGTTGGCCAGGCTGGTCTTGAACTCCTGACCTCAGGTGGTCCGCCTGCATAGGCCTCCCAAAGTGCTGGGATTACAGACGTGAGCCACACTGCACCCTGCCTATTTCAAATTCTGTACATGGAACACGTCCCCCCGCAACAGATAACTTTACCTGTGTGACTAGTGGCTGCAGCAGTGCTGCAGATCCTTTGCCTACACAGCGAACAGCAAAGCGCAGGCACCTGCAACAACGCTCTACAATCCGATTATCAGCTCGGTGCTTATTTAGAGTCTCGGATAAAACTGGCCATATCTGGGTCAAAAGTAAAAGAGCACAAGAAAGAAAATAATCAACAACTAGGACCTGAAAAACTGCTAAGTTGGTAACACCTCATTTAGCTTTTAAATAACTGGGACAAAACTTTCTGTATAGGAACACACATGGCCAGCATGCTCAGGTTCAATAGACTACCCACCACAAAACCCTATCACTTAACAAGAGAAAACAGTAGCTCTTTACAACTGGAAGAGCATGTCTAACTTTGCTAAAAGACAGAGATACACAATTTCCTAAACTTCAGACTTCCCGAAAGGCTATGAAAAGAATCAGTACGAGCTATACAGGAAGAGATGTTTAAAGATAGTTCCTGGAAGGTGGAAGAATTTGAACAAAAGGACTAGAGTTAAGGAAATGGCATCATTTGAGACCACTGGACACTTAAGAGTATTTAGTGTTGATGTAATTTGTCCTCAGAAGTCTCAAAAGCAATTCTTAAAACATGACTTTTGATCCTCACATAACCTTCAGTGAAAAAAGTAGAGGGGAAGTACGCCATCACTGAGGAAAACGAAGTCACTAGCTTTGTCAAAAATATTCTGCTGGTATTGATCAGGCCTCCTAGTAACTCTAGGAGTCACACAGTGAATCTCTTTCTACCACTTCTCTGGTCTTTCAATGCATTCCCTTGCAGCCTGTTTTGTTATCAAATCTAAAATAAAAGACATTTGGATGGCTCTGTCCCTCATTTCATTGAAACCACATCAACAAACTGAATCTCCCTATGAACTTGGAAGACAGTATCTTCTCAGGTGAGTTACCCAAAGCCCTGTAAGGAAAAAAGAAGCAAGCCTTGATTCCACAAGCATCCATTAGCACTTACTTCCTGTATGACTTTCTGACATGGATGAGTCTGTCCATTTTCCACAATGGGATTGGTATGCCTGGGAAAAGACAACAGCCCAAAATAGTGAACAAAGACCAATTTCACTGAGGACCCAGAGCCCTGATCCCTGCTTGCTTACTTAGTATCATTTTCACCAAATAAAGAAAACCAGATGATAAAGTCATTTGCTTACATCACCTTTATAAGCACATCCTTTAAATCATCCTATCATTTTTTGGCCACCTTTAAGTCACTTCCAATAGAACATGCAAATTCAATCCAACTTTGGGTAGATGGGCTGTGAGGCACTATGGCTATCTTTTCCATTTTTCCCTTTATAAACCCAAATATGGGCTGGGTGTGGTGGCTCACGCCTGTAATCCCAACACTCTGGGAGGCCAAGGCGGGTAGATCACCTGAGTCCAGGAGTTCAAGACCAGCCTGACCAATATGGTGAAACCCCATCTCTACTAAAAATACAAAAATAAGCCGGGCGTGGTGGCACATGCCTGTAATCCCAGATATTTGGGAGGCTGGTGGTGGTGCATGCCTATAATCCCAGCTACTTGGGAGGCTGGTGGTGGCGCATGCCTATAATCCCAGCTACTTAGGAGGCTGAGGCAGAAGAATCACTTGAACGTGGGGGGCAGTGGTTGCAGTGAACCAAGATCACACCATTGTACTCCGGCCTGGGCAACAAGTGGATGAAGTAAAACTCCATCTCAAAAACAAACAAACAAAAACAACAACAACAACAACAACAACAAAACCAAACCTGAATATGTAGTTTCTTCCTAATTAACAAAAAAATATACACAGGTTGTCTAAATCCACTACTAGAAACCAAGTATTGCTTCATTCCTTGCATTAAAAGACTAAAAGCTATAGGAACTGTAGTCCAAAGATGTTGTAGTTCTAGTTTGAATCCAATGTACTATCCACAATCAGTCAAATACAACTCCTCTGTCTAGTTCGATAGCTCACAATTTGAAGAAAAGCAGGAAAAAAAAAAACACACATAATTAACTACAAACTACTTTAAAGGAAAGCTACTCTTTAGTTTTAAAAAGCTCAACAGCAGCTTAATAAAAATTTAACTTTAAGTATTTACATCTATTTCAGATTTTCTTTCATTTACTGTGAAATAAGGGTTACTGTTAATAGGTTCTCAGAATGGCATGTTAATAGGGCTCTCCTAATTATAAAAGGAAAACATTGCACCAACTGAGAGAAAGATATCTGTTGACAATAACTAGTAACACATTATCTTTTAAAATATTTATCCCACACAGGCTTCTACACAATGATTACTATAACATTCCAGTTATACATGGGTCCCAAAAATTATAAATTATGTTACTCAGTAAGAATTACTCTTTGAAAACTGTCACTCAAATGCCTTTTTAATCATTAGGATCCTCCTCTTCACTTCAAAGATGCATTAATTTCACCTGATCACTGAAGAAAATTCATTGTATTTTTGTACCCATACACTATATATAGCGATGGTTCTGAAAGTGTGGTCTCTGGATTAGCAAGCAGAATCATCAGCATCACCTGGGAATTATCAGGAATGCAAATTTTCAGGTCCTACCCAAGATCCAATGAATCAGACACTGAGGGGATGGGATCTAGCAATCTGTGTTTTGATAAGCCCAGGTGATTCTGATGCATGTGGAATGATGATATATGTGAAAGTTTGGTCTTTTGGTCTCCACAGAACTGGAGACCAAAAGAATTCCATTTTTAAAGAGTCTTTTTTTTTTTTTTTGAGATGAGGTTCTCACTCTGTCACCCAGGCTAGAGTGCAGTGGCGTGATCTTAGCTCACTGCAACCTCTGCTTCCCAGGCTCAAGTGATCCTCCCACCTCAGCCTCCCAAATAGCTGGGACCACAGGCCCATGCCACCATACCCAGCTAATTTTTTATATTTTTGGTAGAGACAGGGTTTTGCCACGTTGCCCAGGCTGGTGTCGAACTCCTGAGCTCAAGCAATCTGTCTGCTTTGGCCTTCCAAGTGCTGGGATTACAGGTGTGAGCCATCGCTCCCGGCCTTCCACTTTTTAAAGAGTATTTTAACATAAAGACCTACCAGGAATGAATTCTTAGAATTTGCCTTTGCCCCAGAACTTCAGGTAACAGCTGGTTTAATTAGTCTCCAAACATAGGGAGATACTTGGAAGTATGAGGAAAAAATACTTGCTTACTTCAATACACAATGGTTTCATTTGAGCCTTTAACCCAAGTAAGGCATCCAGATCTCCTTTCTTACCTAAATATCACTGCAAGGCGATCTAAGAACACTGTGGGATCTGAGGATATGCCATTGCTGGGCTCTTGAGACAACAGCTGAAGAGACAAAAGGACATTAACACCCAATTGTCACATGTACAAATCTACAGCCAACACTGCAACATACATCAAACTTTGTCTCAATCTCTGCTTATTTCCTTATATAAAGTCCTAAAAGTATATAAAGTCCTAAAAGTTACTCAAATGGTGCAAATTTTAATTTATATTGTCAAATTATTTTCCTCCATCTTATTGCATCCTGGCCAAGACTACATATTGCTACATTTTACTGTCTGATTACTGAGGAGTAGAAAACAGTATCATTTGATTTTTTCCCATTTACTTTAATTATTATTACATATTACATAATATAGATTGTATATACGTTATGTTACACAATATGTAAAAGATTATATGTTTAGCTTTATATTATAAGGCTTTAAAATTATTATAGCTTTGTAATATATTTTAAGCAAATTGTCTCTTACTCTTCTTTCCTAAAATTTCTTAGATACTCCCATTAGTAAATCATCAGAGATGAACTACAGAATTATTTTATCAAGTTCTAAAAATCCCATTGGTATGTCTAAAGTTATTGCACTATAAATATAACTGGAGAAGAGTTGACATCTTTAAAATATCCTTTAAGGAAACATGGTAGGTTCTGGCGTTGATTGCTAACTTGAATGAATTCTTTTCCCATTACATTTTCTAACTGATGATTACCAATGTAAACTAAAAATAAAATCCTAAGTCTCCCACCAACCGAACAGGCCCCTCCTGTTGCCATGGGGACCCCAGAGAAATCTTAAAAACGGAGCTCTCAGCCATGATGGGAAGGGAGGTCAGATATGTTTTGTTATACTCCCTATCTTTCGGAGTTTAGGTGCAAGTGGCCAGCATTAATGTTAAATGGAGATCATAAGACCGATCAAAGACCTTTTTTTTTTTTCTTTTTTTGAGGTGGAGTCTTGCTCTGCCACCCAGGATGGAGTACAATGGCGCGATTTTGGTTCAATGCAACTTCCACCTCCCAGGTTCAAGTGATTCTCCCGCCTCAGCCTCCCGAGTAGCTGAGATTACAAATGTGCGTCACCACACCTGGCTAATTTTTTGTATTTTTAGTAGAGACCAGGGTTTCACCATGTTGGTCAGACTCTAACTCCGGACCTCAAATGATCCACCTGCCTAGGCCTCCAAAATGCTGGGATTACTGGCATGAGCCACGACACCCGGCTGATCAAAGACTCCTTTACCAAATTATAAACAAGATCTGAGGCCACAGAAGGCAAGAGTTAAGTCACATCTATAGCCCATCAATCTTATTAAACTGTCAGAGTTATGGCTGACTCTGACATAGCAACCTTAACTTAAACATTCCTTTCTGCTAGCTCCAAGCTTTTTGTTCCTTTAACCAACTGCAGATTAAAGAATCTCTGAATCCACTTATGACTTGTAAGCCCCCACTTCAAGACAGCCCATCTTTTTAGACTAAACCAATGTATACCTTCCATATTTTGATTTATGTATTTGCCTGTAACTCCTACATCCCTGAAGTGTATAAAACCAAACCATAATCTCACCACCTCAAGCACACTTTCTCAGAACTCCTCGAGACTGGGTTTCCCTGGGCTGTGGTCACTCATACTGGCTCAGGACAAACCTCTTTAAAACATTTTATAAAATTTGGTTTTTCTGTTAACACTGATATAATGAGAATCTATTAATTCTGAAATATTTATTGTATGCAGCTACTTTGATTACATTAATTTTAATAAATTCTTAGTGCATTTTCTTGGATTTTCTAGGTAGACAAAAGATCTGTAAATAAGTAATTTTATCTTTTCATTTTTAACATGTAAACATCTTATATTTGTTTCACACCTTCCTTAATTGGACTTACCTTTTTCAATGCCATAACCTGAACAGAACATAGTTCACTAAGACATTCGGTAATCTTATCCAAAGGTAATCGGGCTAGGACAAGTGCTGTCCCTGAAAAACAAAGGAAGATACAAATGAAAAATAAACGCTGAATTGAGGTAACTTAACTGGTCTACATCATATGAGTGACCAGAAAAAGCAAACTGGTTTGGTTCCATTCTTTTAAAAAGATCAGCATTGTTTTTTAAAATGACAACACTTTGTTATTTACAGTTGTTTTTTCTTTATTGGGCTCAGAAGGCTAAGACTGATTAACACTTACAACTGAAGTTAATATTTGTCAAAGACTTTTAAAATCTCCTTCACAAAGCCAATGGCAAAGCTATTTTAAAATGTATACCATAGTGTAATG